>NC_090783.1:9150000-9517500 GCF_040054535.1 Antennarius striatus | reverse complement strand
CATTATTCATACTTATGTCAGCGCTCTTCACTGACAGGGTGTAACGGGGGGACCCTTCATCCCTCCTCCTCCTCCTCATTCTATCCCTCAGTGTCATGGCTCAGCTGCCTTTTAAAACCAGTGGCAGCTCCAGACATCCGGTTCTTCTCTTTGGACGTGATGTTCTCTCTTCTTCTGCCGTCTTCTGTTTTTTCTTATATTCTCCTCCTTTTGTCACTTCATATTTTTCCACTTCTTGTCTTCTCGTCAATCTTGCCCCAGACTCTCTCCTCCTCTCATACAGTAGAACCTCAAGATACAAGTTGAATCCTCTCCGTGACTGAGCTTGAAATTCAAACAACATTTTACCATTTGAAATAACTAAAATCATTTTTATCCGTTCCAACCTTATAAAAAACCCTAAACCCCCTAAATTGTCAAAAAAAAAAAAATTATCAACTAATTGACACACAGACTTTTCCTGTGTATAATTAATTATATATAGGTTACATAAACAATGATTAAGAATGAAAAGAAACACAAAAGTCAGGAGAACACACAAGCTATGTCTTTACTCCACCAAGGAGAACAAGACCCGGTCTCAGCTGATATTGTGTCCATCCACCAAGTAGTGGTAGCTGCTCTTATGAAGCAGTATCTCGAATTTTGCTCGTATGTCAAACAAAATTATGTACAGAGTGACAACCCATATGTCAAATTACTCATATGTGGAGCAGCTGGTATCTCGAGGTACTACAGTAATCCCTCGTTACTCGTGGTTAATACGTTCCAGGACCACCCTCAAAACACGAAATTCCGCAAAATAGCAAACTATTAATTTTATTATTTATCGTAATTTAAACATTTATGAATCCTCCCCATACATATTAAACCACCTTCTATCTGTATTACCTTTTCCTACACTCTTATAGACTGTTTAAAGCCCTTTTAAGTGTTTCTTTACATGGAAGTGCGCTGCGTTCCGTGAGTCTCGGAGCGCAGCGCACTTCCGGATTTTGTCAACAAATACAATGCGCGTACGGTATAACTTGAATATCTACTGAAAATCTGTGATGTAGTGAAGTCGGGCATCTTGAAGCACAAATACGCGGGGGATTAGTATATTCTATTACCTTTCTGAGAATTCAAATGCCACCATGAACACGTGATCCACTGTGACTCATATGAAGGATCTTTTTATTCCATCAGATTATAAATCTAAATTGCTAGAGTCGTACGTCTGTCAGCATTCCAACCTCACTGTTGTGTTTTTAATCCTGTTGAATTTCACATGAACAGATTGATTCTATTGAACTACGTGAGACACTAACGGAGCCAAAGTTCTTCTGCACATTACGAGGCATCACTCTTGGATTTACACCAACAGTCAAAGAGCAAACAGGCTCATTTTTACCTGGGGTTTAAGTAAAAAGTGTGTCCTAAATAATGCATTAGTGTGTAGATGTGCTGCATTGCTAATTGGCAGATTCATGGAAACCTTCTCATCATGTGAACACGCGCCATGACTTGGTTCATAAAGGTATTTCCCATCCACAGACAACCAGAACCTCTTCATTCTCATCAACGCTCACACCATTTCAAAGTAATTGGTGGAGCTCATCCATCTTTGAACCTCTTGCATTCCTTCAGTTTTCTTGCAAGGCTTAATGAGAGCAGCTACAATTAGCTGCATTAGCGCTTGACAGTAGACGCAGTACAAAAGAGTGATAGCATTTCTCGCACTAGAAGTAATAATGCCTACATTACACATTAATGGCGCCTTATGAGTCTGTGCAGTATTATTACATCACACACCAACACACCGAGCTAAACAGAGCAAACCCCGTTGGCAGTGAAAGCATTAACAGCCCGGCTGCTGAAGCCCACCGGCTTCTTTCTCCAGAGAAATTATCTGCAAAAATTATAATTATTCCCTCTGCTCGTCCAGCGGAAGGAGAAGAGAACAGTCTTTGTGTTCTTATGTAATATTTGAAGGTGGATGAGGATCAACGACGGTGCTAAATGTCCCTTCATTTGATTGAGCCTTGATGGGAGTCAATGCTGAATATATTACCCTGTTCCATCGTCTCCATCTGCCCATTTCAGGAACTTCATTTGAACCATTTTGTTAATGACCTCCAACATCTTCAGACCAAGATGGCCTCCGCTGACTCATGGCAAAATCTCAACCAGAGAGGAGGCATGAACAATGAGAAGTTGAGGCCTGCCACCGTGCATCTGTCTGTCAACTGTTTACCAATCCCAACCACTGCTTTTCAGGAGACGGACCAATTGCTGAATTTTAATTGGCTATGCACGTACAGTAGAACTTCAAGATACAAGCTGATAAACGGGATAAAGCTGATAAAATACATGTTTTTTGAGAGACGGGCCGTTGCTGTGTCCATATTTTTGTTTCACAAGTGAGCAAAATCTGAGATACGAGTTGTGCTTCAGGACACCCACCACCATTAGTTAGTGGACTGATAATTCAGCTGAGACCGGATCTCATTCTTTACCACGTGATGGATGGATACAAAATCAGCTGAGACCGGATCTCGTTCTCGTTGGTGGAATAAAGACATAGCTTGTGTGTTCTTATGACTTTTTCTTTTCTTTTCATTCTTTATGCTTGTTTACGTAACTTATATGTAATTAATTATACACAGGTAAAGTCTGCATGTCTATTGGTTGACAAAAATATGTTGTTGTTTTTTCATAATTTAGGGAGTTTCGGGGTTTTTGCGAAGCTGGAACCGATTAAAATGATTTTAGTTGTTTTAAATGGGGAATGTTTCATGGAATGGATTAAACTGGTATCTCAGGGTTCTACTGTACGCAAAATTTTGGGAAATACACCAATCTTTACTTGTTGCTGACAGTTGAACGAGAAGTCTCTTGTCGCTCAGGCCTGATCCGAGTCCCTGTTTTTAACCCGGCTACTTGTTCTCCAGTGCCCCTCATTGTTTGTCTCATCCCTCTAAACAGAATCCAGAGTGGCAGTGGTTGAAGTTACAACCCTACTGGGAAGTGAAGTGGAGGCATGAGCTGAAGTAGGGATTGGCCCTGTGGTGAACAACATGTGAGAGCTTATAATGCGCACTGTAAAGTTAGTATGTCCATACATCTGCTTTGCCATACGTGTGCGTCATCCTGAACCGCTGAGTGAACATTCGTTCTTGAATCTTCTTAAACTTCACTAAAACTTTATTCAACCTCGTCAGTGTCGGTAAAAATAGCTATATCTGCTGATGTCATGAACAGGAAGCATTCTGCCTCTCCTGAATCCCTCAAGGCCCCCCCACCCCATGCCTCCCACCCTCACACAGAGACTCTTACACCATCGTTCATCTCTGGTGGTGTGAAGTGTGAAACGATTATGAGTAGCGAAGAGCTCTGCCCCCCAAGATCTACCGCTCTCCTGTCTTCCCTGCATGGGAAATGGGAAAATATTGCTATGTTAACAATCGTGTGTGTGTGAGTGTGTGTGTGTGTGTGTGTGTGTGTGTGTGTGTGTGTTGTGTATACATGCGTTTGTGGACACACCCCTGTGCATGTGCGTTCTGCGACGATTGTTCCATGTAAATTCAATTTTACATATCAGTAACTGAGAACGCCGGCTGTCAGTTTTGCCATGTGTGTGTGTGTGTGTGCTGCAGAATTTCTTCTCCCTGTTCATCTGCCTCACGTTTGCTCGTCTAATAAAATCACACAAACTCATAAACACCAGTAGCCGCGCTCAGACGGACGCTCCCTGTTATGCTAATCTGCCGTATATGAAAGCTTGTTTGCACATACTGTATATGCAAATGAGCATGTAGGTTAGTCTCATTATTTCATAATGATGTGTGGAGTACGACTCCCAGGTCACCAATCTCCCCTAATTAGCATAAAGATTTCTCTCAGCTTGGAGGTAGAGTCCAATAGATTGAAGCTTTCATGCCCCGAGAGGCGATTTGGTTTGCAGCCACCATTCAGTAATAAATCTTATGAGTGCAGAGGTTAAAACCTATGTTGATGACAGCGGCATCTGCAAAGCAATCCGAGAGAACTGTAAGAACGGCGTGAGGAGCTATGTGTCGAGGCTAACGTCCTAGCATTTCTATCTCTCATCATATAAATGTTTTCTACTAGTTCCTCACATGACTCTGTATTTGTAATTCAATGAAAGCCTCTGGAGGTTATATTATTTCTTTTATGGCTCCACACACTTAACATTAAAAGCTTTGTCAGATTTTAATTCCACTGTGAAACTGTGAAACCGCTTCATGACATAGAAAACCTAAGGGAGAAGTTAGTAGCATTAGCTTCTAGCCACGCTAGCATGACGGTGAGGATTATCAACAAGTAGAATCTTTGAACCAGAGCTGCCCTCGGCTGTCCAGACACACAGGCGCAGACACACAGGTGCAGACAAGTTTAACAGAGATAAAGATGGTACACCTGACCATGGAAGGTCAAAGGTCGCCCCATTGATCGTCTGCTTCCACAAGTGCTGAATTAAAGTCAGGTTGACATCTCTGAAAGTTTGTTTTGATATGAAATCAACTCACATTCAACGTCTTTTAGATAACAGTTTATTACAGTAATAAAACAACACCCAATAAATGGAGCTTTTACTGCAGATGAACACAACTTAAACATCAGACAAGAGAAATCCTATGTGGTACATACAAACTGGTCTCTTATAGTTTGTCACATACGTTCCTGTTGGGGGTGACCACCCCTTTGTTGCTGGTTAGATGCTGTACAATCTGGCCATGGGATGCTCCCAGTGAGACACAAGCGTCACTTTGCTTTACTGCATTGAGCTTTTCAAATGGATTTCAAAGACAAATTGGATCAAGTTCCAAGTCTGTTTATCCAAGTTTTGAAGACAGCTCTGGGAAAATCAAAGAATTGTTGCCACAATACCGGCGAGATCCACAGAGGGGGTGTCTGATTGGTGGCGTGAAGCCCGGCCACTAAGAGCTCTTGGCTCAAGAGTGAGCCACCATGAGGCGGAGGATTTAGTGAATTGGGCCTGGTGAGTTTTGGGGATTAATAGTAAATGCTTAGACCAGATTAATTTTTAATGAGGTTGTATAAATGACCTTTAAATGTTGGTGTTCATTATCCTCCTTGTTGGTCCAGGTTGGGGTGAATAATTGGGTTTCATTATCTGGTCCTTCGACATCTTTGCCACCATCAGCATCAAGTGTGTGAGCAGAGCGTGGAAACACACTCAAACCTGAATCCTACACACACTGAGCTGCATGCTAACACAAGAGCAGCGGTGCTAATTATAGAGGAACGCTTCCACGTGTAGCACGAGAGGAGAAACGAGCCCTGAGCGTTCGTGTTCTGTCACACTCGGGGGGGGGGTATTTTATGGATTTCCACCTGCGGAGTTGAGTTTGCAGAAAAACTGTCTGCCTGAGTCATCAAAGACACACACGCGCACACACACACACACACACACACTCACACTCACACTCACACACACACACTCACACACCAACAGAACTAATAATACCTCTCCATAATCACCAGACATGACATAATGTGTCCCTGCATTATTACCCAACTAATATGTCCTGCTTTATATTAAGACCAGGTCCATTGAGAGCCTCCGTCCCCCCGTGACAAAGCAGGGTTCTTGTCTCATACACGCACCCTGACTTAGCTTCATCTATTGCCCCTCCTCTCGCCCCCATGACTATCGTGTCTTGTGGATTTTGAACGTCTCCCTTCTCGTTCTCCTCCTGGTTTCTCTGTGCCTGTGCCTCTGTGTTTCTCCTCCGGTTTCCACGCCGATGGCCTCCATCATGTCCTGATCGTGTCCTGGGTGGCTCATCAGAGCCAGTGTTGTGTTGCTTTTGGGCCGAGGCCTCCACTCTTTGTGGGACTAATGATGGAGGCTGCAGACAACTTACGCTGTCGGCCCCAGTCTGTCTTTAGTGTCTGCTGGTGCCACACACGTACCGACAGACAGCACACACACGTACTAATAGACAGCACACGCACACACATGTGGACAGACGGCACACACGTACCAACAGACAGCCCACACACACCTACCGACAGATAGCACACACATACACACATATGGACAGACTGCACACACACATAGCGACAGACAGCACACACACGTACTGACAGACAGGACACACACCTACCGACAGACAGCACACACACGTATGGACAGACAGCACACACACGTATGGACAGACAGCACACACACGTATGGACAGACAGCACAAACAAGTATCAACAGACACCACACACACAAACACTCACTTTAATATAGTTTTGTTTTGTTTTTTTTATATTAGGTGGATGTCAGAGTGACCTTGTGCAGCACAGAGGAGAAGGCGTCTTCTCTCAGGTCCTCAGTATGCAGTACTTCATTGTAAAGCAGCAGCATTCCGTCAGAACCAACAACTGGGCCAGTGGTAAATTAAAGAAGAGTGTTGTCAATGACAGAGTCAAAGTATTGGAACACAGCCTCTCCTGAGCTGGCAGCTATATTCATATTCTGGTGGTGTATTTCCCCAGACGGGCCGACGTACAGAAATAACATTTTCTTCTTATATGGGACACCTAAAAACAGAATTACATGATCCTTGTCGAGGATTTGTGCCTCTGTACAAGATGCAGCACCAAATCTAATAATATATTGTAAAACACGTGATATTATTAAATTCTGCACTTCAGGTTTGACCTATTTTAAACTATAACTGCTGAGGAACTGAGCCTGAAAAGATCAGCAGAATGACACTGACAAGAGGCTTCACAAAAACTTCTTGAAAATAAGTGACCATCAATTTTAGAAGTTCATGGGTTTATACTTAACGACACGTTTATAAACATGATTGACAATTGGATATTTTTTCGTCTGTTTCTTTATGATTCATAAAGTTTATACAGTGTACAAAAACGTTATTTTTAAATAAAATCCAATGATATGACCCAAGCATAATCACTGGTTGTACCTCAACGTTACAAAAGCACAATCATTGTCCATACCCCAACCCCAACCAACCTCCCCTCACTGTACATGTTTACTTTATTTTCATTTTTGTCATATCCAAATGATCATTTTCCATACTGCCTGTGTGTGTGTGTGTGTGTGTGTGTGTGTGTGTGTGTGTGTGTGTGTGTGTGTGTGTGTGTGTGTGTGTGTGTGTGTGTGTGTGTGTGTGTGTGTGTGTGTGTGTGTGTGTGTGTACTGGTATACTGTATATGTGTGGAGTTCAACAAAAGTAATTTCCCTACTGGAAGGATTAATAGATTTATTTATTTGATTTTATACACACGCACACACACACACACACACACACACACACACACACACACAAACACAGTGTACTGCTATCACTAATATATACGTTTTCCATATTTCCTTATTTTGCTGACGGTTTTACTTACAGGCTTTCTGCAAAATGCCACACACTTCAAACTCATGCCAACTGATTGTAGCATCCAGTAGATTTTAGCATCCAGTAGATGTCGTACTAGAGCAAGTGAAGCCTCATGAAGCTTCAAACCAGCGTGAACCAATTGGGATGAAAAGCTTCAAAGCTTCATGGGGCTTCATCTGTTCTTCTGTTTCTGTTCTGTTTCTGGAATGGGACAATCGATGTAGTATCCAAAATGCTCCTCGGGCATCTGACAAAAATACTCTTTAAGTAACTAGAGACAAAAACGGTCCTTAGTAACTACATACAGTTATGTTCATGTAGTCAGCTACAGACATGACATGGTGGACACTATCCATTGAGGGTCCCTAGGCAAGACCCTTAATGCTATACCAGCCTACCTCAGTCATGAGCGAACACAATAAAGACAGGGTCATACCGGCTCGGACGCTTCAATTTTGGAGATTTACATCCCAACAACATAATTTTTGCGAACGACACCAGCTTGCCGATCGGTGACAGCTCTTTTGCTAACACTTCATTTTTAATGAATGGAGGTGCGTTTGATATTATCACCTTCGTAGCAATGCTGACGAGGGGGAGAACAGGAGTAAAGGTGTACTGTCCCAGAACACCTTTACTCCTGCTCTCCCCTCTTGTGGAGAAAGGGGTAGTTATACAGAACTTCTGTTTAACTAGCCCTTTCTCCACCAACTCGCCAACCTTAGCCGTGCTGTCTAGAAACATGACAATTGCTCCGTTCATGCGGGTGGCAGATTTCACGTTGCCATACCCGATCACTTCTCCCACCGCCAACCCCTCTTCCTCTAAGGAGCACCTCACGGCCGGCAGAAGCTGGATGGCATGATGTCGAGTCACCCTCCCACACAGAAACCACCCCACTACCCTTTTACCCACACCCCCCACCGCTATTTACACACCACGATATACACACAAACCCAACACACATTTACCCAGAGAAAAAATATAGAAATGTTTAAAAAATATTAATGAAAAACGTAATGAAAATAGTAATAGTGTGTTTTCTCTGTCTTCTTCACTTGTTTCAGGGTGGGAACGATGCGGTGAAGAACTTTGAACACTGGCAGCTACAGAAGAAACGTCCTTCATCTGTGTTTCTTTTAGCACAGGTTAATTGTTCTTGACTGGAGCGAAAGGAGTCAAAGGTCATGTCTCCAATTTGAAAATAGCTGATGTTTGTGATTACTGGTTAAGACTAGGGCAAGGGCCACAGTTTAAAAAAGTGTGTGTGTGTGTGTGTGTGTGTGTGTGTGTGTGTGTGTGTGTGTGTGTGTGTGTGTGTGTGTGTGTGTGTGTGTGTGTGTGTGTGTGTGTGTGTGTGTGTGTGTGTGTGTGTGTGTGTGTGTGTGAGAGAGAGTTGATGTGCTTTCAAAAACACAGCTCTCATATGAATTGTCACATTATGTTATTCTCAGGGCGCCATCAGATTAGCTGTGTGTTTTTATACACTCGTCCCGTATGTAAATTGCATATGGGTCAGACTGGTTCTTTTTTTATCCTGGCCTCATTATAGTTTTGGGTCGTTCACCTTTTTATGTCTGGAGAATTTTAATAAATCGTTTATGGAGACTGTTTGTTGTCACATCTCAGTTTTTGTCTGTGTGTATGTGTGTATGTGTGTTTGGGAGCAGCACACCGGAAGACGGTGACACACGCATGTCGTTTTGTATGTTGTGTTTCTGAATGAGTCAGACGTGTGAGTGCACTCAGCTGTGAGAGGAACGGAAGAGGAGGGCAGGAGGAAGGTGGCTGACTCTGCAGGCACGTGGCCGAGAATAGAAGTGGTCAGATGGGGCAGTATCGATCAGCAGGAGGGGTCAGAGGACCCTGTGGTGGAGGATGAACACACACATCAGAAGAGCAGGCTGCTGAGGGTATTGGTTCACGTCCAGACATGCGTCCTGTTCGTGGACACAATGTCCTATGGACGTCGACCCGTCTGGTTGGACAATTCGATTTACATCGGTGTGATTAGAGTTTGTTTTTCTCTTACAACAACAGGAACGTGTTGTAGTATTCTGAGTACAAGGCTGTGTATTCTGTTTGATACCTGGGGATAATCTACAAACAGACACACCGAGTCACTCGGTGTCCTAATAATAACAACCTGAAGGTTGTGTAATCCTGTTTTGGTGACTGTGATTAACGATAAAAAAAAGTGACGTTCGATAAGGATTCTGGGATGTTTGAGCTAGCACAATTGTTAGCTTGTTAAATGCTAGCTGCTGCTTTCATAGAGGACAAAGAGAAGATACGGATTTTGCAGGCAGACCATGTTAATTAGCTAGCAATGCTACTGCCTGTGAGGATAGACTCAGGGCACACACACAAACACACAGACATTCAGTCCCATCGGGTTCCAACATGTGTGGCATCAGGGTTTTTTAACTCAGTGACGATGGGAGTAGAAGACGACATTTACTTGTCTTCTCTCCTCTTACGGCTTGGATCAATCAAAATAGAGGTGGATACCTTTTCTTTTGTGTCATTTGGTGGCTGAAACGTTTGACAGGACGATGATGATGATGATGATGATGATGATGATGATGATGATGATGGTGATGGTGATGATTTTGTAGAAAATATCAAATTATCAGTCGTCTTATTTTTAGTTTAAATATTTTTCCCATCTTGGGAAATAATCCTGTTTCTTACCCTGACTCACGTTTGTGATTTCTCGCCACCTCTGGTTGCTCCTCATGAGGACAGAGAGGCGTAACATCAAAGTGTCCTGGTTCAGAGAGGAAAGAGGCAATGATGACCATCTCGTCCCACAATGGCAGACAGATGTGTCTTTGTAACCCTCACCATGAGCGAGGTTGAGGAGGGGGAGGCACTTGGAACTTTGTTGTATTTTTTGTTTCCATGGTAACAAGTTCATATTAGTCTCATTCTGTCAGTGGGATATTACGACTGTTTGAAAATAAAACAGCTAATAATGTTTTTCATGAAAATATATGAGCGAATGGGTCATTTACTGGTGGAAATATCAAAAGCCGTCTCCATTTTTAAGCATTTCAAAAACTGTCTGTGGAAGCCTTCAGCAGGACTCCGAGAGATGCCTGAGAAAATGCTTGAACCCTGGAAACTCTGAACAGGATAAAGAGAAAATGCCCAAAAGAAACATTTCTTTCAGCAGATTTGCAACCAAACTGAACAAAGGCGGACAAGGATGAGGGCCACGGATGTTTGAACAGAAATGTGTTCATCTGTACTCTCAATTAGAGTCAAAGCATCACAGACCGTCGTCTGTGATGCTGAAAACAGTCCTCCAGAAGTTGTAACACAAGAGATGCAGATGTGCATCCTGTCTCCTCTGCGTCAGTTCGATTTATTTCCTTTGGGGTGTTTTATGTCACAGAACGACCTGTGATTGTCCTGAGCTTAGATGAATGAAGGGACGACTGCAGTACAGCTTCTGGTTTTAGTTTACTAGTTCATAAAGAGAGGTGGGAAAGACCAGCAGAGCAGAGAGAAACTGACCAATAGTGTTTGAGATACAGCAGTACCTTGACACGAGTTAGTTGAGATACGAGCCGTCGGTCTCTCCATGTTTTTGTTCAAAATACAAGCAAAAATCTGAGATTCAAGCTGTGCTTCAGGACACTACCACTAGTTGGTGGATGGATACAACATCAGTGAGACCGGATCTCGTTCTTTACCACATATTGGTGGATGAATACATCATCAGTGAGACTGGATCTCGTTCTTTATCACATGTTGGTGGATGGATACAACATCAGTGAGACCGGATCTCATTCTCCTTGGTGGAGTAAAGACATAGCTCGTGTGTTCTCGTGACTTTTGCATTTCTTTTCACTCTTTATCATTGTTTATGTAACTTACATGTACAATGCGCCCTCGTTCTTCGCGGTTAATATGTTCCAGGAACCACACACGATTAATGAATTCCGCGACAGAGCGACAAACTACCGTACTGGCCCGAATATAAGACGACCCTGATTATAAGACGACCCCCTCTTTTTCAAGACTCAAGTTTGAAAAAATACTTTTTGAACACCAAATTTAATTTTTATACGGAAAATATTTACAGTACATCTGAAACAAATGATTATGTCAATATATTCGAGAGAAAAAGCATGTTATTTTGCCTCATTCAAATCAAGCAAAAACTGTCTATCACATCTTAATATCTGAATATTTAAATATGTAAACTAAAGTGCAATCACGTTTGTAAATGAATGGTGAGTGGCACCAACCTTGCTACCATCCGAGTACCGACCCACTTTTCTCCAGATTGTCGCTACGTTTCTCCATTTTCTGTTATCTCTTCACTTTTTTTCTTCTCTTTTCTTTCTTACCACTATTTTTTATTTTTCTTCTTCGTGCTACCACTATTTTAATTTTCTTCTTGGTGACAGGGGTTCGCTTTGGCCTGGGGAATTAAGTTAAGCATTCGCTTTAAAGATATCTGGCGCCATCTAGCGTTGTGAATGGGTATAATGTCTAGACCCCGAGTGTAAGACGACTCCCACTTTTTCAGTCTTATTTCAATGCAAAAAACACCGTCTAATATTCGGGCCAATACGGTATTTATTTTATTATTTACGGTAATTTAAACTTTTATGACATTAAACACACACATATTGACATTAAACCACCTTCTATCTGTATTACCTTTTCCCACACTCTGATAGACTGTTTGAAGCACTTTTGTGTCTCATGTAGGTCCGAGACTCACTGAACCGAGCGCACTTCCAGATGACGTCAGCCAATAGAATGCGTGTATGGTATCACGTGACTGCCTATCAAAAATCTGCGACAAGGTCAAGTCTCAAGCTTTGATGTGCAAACGCACTGTAATTAATTATACACAGGAAATATCTGTGTGTCTACTGGTTAATAATTTTTTTTTTCATGATTTAAGGGGTTGGGGGATTTTTTACAAGGCTGGAACGGATTAAATTGATTTTTGTTATTTTAAATGTTGTTTGACTCACAACTCAGTCATGGAACAGATTCAACTTGTATCTCCAGTGATTCAACCCAGTTCCCAAGTGGCTTCTGTGTAGGTAAAGTGTCCCGTTTCTTCAGGGGATGGAGGGGTCAGACCAAGTCCCATTTCTTAGAGACAGGTTTCAACGACTGGCCCTAATAACTCTGGAGGGTCTCTTGAATTCGAGGGCTGAGGGTTAGAAAGAGGTGCTGGGATCGGACCAGCGAGGATTTCTACCGCCATCAGTCTCAGATGATTGAGAAAAACTAACAAGAGTCAATTAGAAGAAGTTTGACTTCTACATCCATGGAGGTATGTAATAAAGTAAGTCTACACCTCCGTAAGCATTAATGGAGGTGTAAGCAACATCCATATACGGGTGTTATTTTAAATTCAGACTGTAGCTCAGCAGGTTTGACCATGGTTGTGGCTTGATTTGATGAAACAGGCTGAACCATTGGTATGTTGGTGAACATGTAAGCAGATTGCAGACACCCGACTGCAACGGCATAAAAGGGATTGGGGAACGATGTGCACCTTTTCTCCCTTCAGTCCCAAGGTTTCCACCACCTGATTTTTGACGACTTGCTTGAACCATCAAAGGATGTTTCATGTCGTCCCCAGCTCTTTGTGAGGTGAACGTCTCTGCAGAAATGAAATATGAATTATGTGACTCCTGGCTGCAGCGTAGCCGGTCCTCTCTGCAGCTTTCAGACGGATGTGGATTATAGAGGCCGAGACATAAATGACATCACGCAGAGCTACACACCACACAAACACACACCTGCTCTCTTTAGTGCTTTGCTGACTGAAGGTAACGCTCTTTGATGCGTTAGCGAAGCCGTGTGCTCATGCAGGTGATTGTGGGTATTAAAGTGCGCTTCAGCAGGGTTTAAGAATCCCCATAAGTGATATGCAGGATAGGTTTCACCTCTAATTGCTAGTCTCCCAGGGAACTCCTTCTTCAGCTCCACGGAGCCGCCATTCTGCTGTTTACCCCTTCATCCCTGGAAGATGAAGAGTATTCTGAGTCTACAAATCGTCTATACTTGAGATGACGGAATTCCTAGGATGATTACAAGTAATTTACAACCTTCTCTTTCTGTCCACGGCTTTATGGACCTAACTGTATGTCACTTATGTTCCAACTTCCCCAGGAGGCCACACGGAGCTTCACCAAATGACAGATTTAGGTCAATTAAACCCAAAGTGGAACACATTCAAAAATTCCCACACACACGCTGCAGCTGTGGACAAGTCCTACGTGCAGCGATCAGCCATAACATCTCAACCACCTTCCTGGTGTTCTGTAGGTACGATTCGTTTAAACATTGTGCCACCCAGAGAGGACCCACCCACACCTTCCAAGACTTCACCTCAGTGTGTTCGCGAGCTCGGAAGAGTCCAACTATCTGAACTCCCTACCAGCCACTGAGAACACAATCCTCTTGAAGTTCTCCATGCACACATCCTCATTGGTTCCCCTTTGGTGAGCATCGGTAACATTGTGTGTTCTCACGTCTGCGCTGAAGCTAATCTGAGCGTCAGTGTGTTTTGTGTTTTTGTTGTGGAAGCCGGGCGTCTGGTCTGGCAGACCCAACTGCAACAGGAATTCTCAATCCGGTGTCAGGCTCATTCAATTATTCATACTGCTATTGCAGTGCTCTGGCACAGAGAAGAGAGGGAGATGGAGGGAGGCAGCTGGGGGAGGAGGGGAGGGGGAGAGATGGATGGGGGACGGAGGATGGAGGTACTGGTGTTAAAGGCGGCTTTATAGATGGAATACATCAGTGTATCTGGAGACAGCAACTCGTCCTCCTGCTGCGCTGCCTCTCCAACTCCTCCCACTGCTTTGAACTCCCTCTTTCTATTGGCTGCCTCAGTTTGCTGCATGTGATCCTCCTCCTCTCTAATATCTCCTCAATCTTTCTCTCTTTCATTTTCCAGCCTCCATATCTCTTTCTTTTGCTCTCTGCT
Source organism: Antennarius striatus (assembly GCF_040054535.1). Lineage (NCBI taxonomy): Eukaryota > Metazoa > Chordata > Actinopteri > Lophiiformes > Antennariidae > Antennarius > Antennarius striatus. The sequence goes on along the minus strand of NC_090783.1, from coordinate 9,503,145 downwards.
TTATTTTCAGATCTCTCATCCTCTTCCTCTCCATCTCTGACTGCATGATGTTGCCTCCCTGCCCCTGTCCTCAAGGCCAGGATAGCAGGATGTCCCTCGCTTCAGCTGAAGTACACTTCATACTCCTCTTTTTGCTTACTGTGAATATGTGATTACTCCTTACAACTGCTAACTGCCCCCCTCCCCCCACGGGGAGCACGGCTCTTGAAATCCATTTGGACCTTGTCTCCAGGTACCTTATTTTCTTAGTTTCCTCTCTATTAATTTAATTTCACAACTCATCCACAATCTCTTGCAGTCAGAAAGAATAAAACTCTGCCCAACTATCATCAGATTCTTCTAATTCAAATGTTGTTAAATCCACAGTATCTAATTCAGACTTGGAGGACTTTTTTCAAGTCAGTTGGGTGACATATGTGGAAGCGATGGATTATTCTCCATCGTTATTTAGTAATACCACAGACTTAGTTGTGTATTAGCTAAAGACAATCTTTTATTATAAAAAGTAATGGATTTTCAACCAAAATTCAATGTAGAATGACAGAAACATAAGTAAACACAGGATGAAAGTTTAAAATGCTAATCCGATTGACGAGCAGATTGAAAACCTGAGAGCTACTCCTCCCCTGGTTTTCTCCTCTGATGGATCCATCAAATTTGTCACACAGATTCTGTCTTCCATGGGGGAGTTCATCTGATCCAACCTTTCAAATGCGATTCTGGTGATGGAGACTCCTCCCCCTGCACCCTCCCCCGTGCTCCTCAGCTTCCTCTTTGACATCCTGTTGTCAAGCATCAGCCAGACATATTTCATCTGGGATGCAGTGAGGAGTGACAGGAAGTTCAGGGTAGACACATTAATAAATCATAGCCGATCGGAAGTGACATGAGATGTGGGAAACAGGATATTGACGGACCGTCCATCCATCCATCCATCCATCCATCCATCCATCTCCCCACCTATATATTGGAATAAGCTCACTTGAAAGTCTCACGCTGTCAACATCTCCACCCACTACCTGTCAATCAAGCGCCCAACAAATCATGGCGCCAAACCAATCACGGCACATCTGCCAGAAGGAATAACGTGAACAATATGGCGTAAGGCATCTGCTATGTTAGAAGTAATTATACATGGACTTCCCAGTTAACATAATTTTGGAGTGCAGGGCTCGAAATTGCGCCCAAATTTTTATCAGAGCGACTTTTAAATGTATTTCGTAGCACCGGTGCGACCAGGCAAAAAAAATCTGGTGCGCCCTCTTTTTCCTCTTCTCTCTCGCTCTTTCTCTCTCTCTCCATAAAGCAGGGGTCACCAAATGGTTGACCGCGGTCCAGATCCGGACCCCGTGATGGCTCTGTCCAGATCCGTGACCACTCCATGATAAATTCACGAGAGTAGATTTTCTTGGCACATTTTTTCCTGCAGTTTGCGGCTACAGATAGCGGGCGATGCTCCTCCGGTTAATATGGTAATAGTGCCATTCAGTTCAGCCAATCAGATCGTTTGTCTACCTTGCGCTGTCAGTGCACCAGGAAGTGAGACAGCTCACTGCCGCTGTGAGTTTACTGCTACAGCGGAGCACAGAAGAAGGGAGACAGCATAGCTCCAAACGAAGGGAGGTTAACGAAGAAAACCACTGGTTAACAATGAGTGGACGAAATTTATGTTTATTCCTCTGTCAGGCAGTTCAAAACCATTTTACCTCATATGGTCTGAACACATAACATGAATTAAAAGTGGTAACATGAAGTACCACTATGAAACAAAGCACAGATCTTTTACGCAGAATTATCCCCTGAAGTCTGAGCTGAGGGCAAAATGACCAAGAAAAATGCAAACAAATGTTCACTAAAGGCATGGTGGAGTTTTGGGGCAACATAAATCCTGTTTTAATTCCAAACCCTGGAGTGTCATAACTTTTCCAACAATTTTCATGTTTTGAGCAGAGAGTCCAAACAGCAGGAACGACACAGAAAAAAGCAACCAATTCTGAGTGAAACTAGCTGATTAGCACCAACAGCCTGTCCAGCTATGGTTTCTGTTGGGAATGGGACAATCGATGTAGTACCCAAAATGCCCCTCGGGCATCTGACAAAAACGGTCTTTAGTAACTACATACAGTTCTGTTCATGTAGTCAGCTAACAGAACTATCACTTCTCTAAAATTTCTTTTCCACTTGCTCTTTTGACAGGGGCGTTTTCCTTTAACGTTAACTCCTTTCCCAATCTCACCATTAGTTAAGCTTTCTGTCTCCAGTTAGCCTGCTAACATTCATCTACGGCTTCGCAATGCCCGCCCAGCACAATCCATGATTTGCCAACACAAAGTCAATACGTCACCACATTGATTTTTGACAATGTTGGGTGCGCTTGGTTTATAATAACAATACATTTGTTTTCATATGTTTGGCATGAAGTCTGATATTATTGTTTTATTGTGGAATTTCCATGGTTTACCGCTAGTCTTTATCTAATTCAAACATTTATCACATCCACTGACATCATCAGGGTGGCGCAGTACGTAGCACTGTCGCTATACAGTATAACACAATGGTTTCCAGTTCGAGTCCCGCTCTGTGAGGAGTTGCCTATCCCATGAACCTGGAGAAGGATGGACGCTACCAGCTGCATCTTATGAGAACCGCAGGTCGTCAGAGGTGCCCCAACGATTCTCCGGGGTCATGGGATAGGCTAGGCTAGAAATGCTGGAAGGGGTGAATGAATTCCTATCCATACGTTACACATCTTAGATCCAATCAAAAACATCAAAGCTTCAGGAAAAATAAACAACCAAACCAAATCTTCACAGAATGATCAAAAGCTCCTCATCACAAAGGATGAAACGGCTTCCACATCAAAGATCAGGTGTTATAAATGAAGCAAACAGCAAAAGCCAAGACAAGAAAAAATGTGGTCGAGCAGTACAGGACAAGCACTGATGCGAAGAATGCAAGAACCGCGTCCCAACAATATATTCCCTGCGCAGGAAGTGGGACACCCAGGAACCCCAAACAGACCTGCCATGCCGTCTGGGACTGGCCTGCTGAAAGACAAGGATTTTACACAGTTTAATATTAAAGCTGTTAAAAAGGTACAGGGCTTCCAAAGCCAGAGAAAAACTAACGATACACGAATCCATTTGCATTTTCTAACAAGTAATCATAAACTCATGGAAGAGACGGCAAGAAGGAAGAAAAAAGAACGCGACCGACAGATGAGAGAAGCACAGAACGATGCCATCAGGTCTCACCAGTTGTTTGTCAAGGAAGAGAAGGCCAAGGACAAGAAGGAAAGACGCCTTCTGTTCGAATGCTATCCGCCCATGAAAAAAGCTTCGCGGAGGCCAGGAGTGTGGGACACAGAATATTCGACGGCCTTTGGGAATGGACGGCATTGAACAGTCCATTAAATTGTGTTAAAAGTGATATACTGGCATGGGCAGCACGGTGACGCAGTGGGTAACACTGTCGCCACACAGTAAGAAGATTCTGGATTTGATTCCTTTCTGTGTGGAGTTTGCATGTTCTCCCCGTGTCTGCATGTGTTCTCTCCAGGTCTCTCTCCGGCTTCCTCCCACCTCCAAAAACATGCAAACAACATTGCTCCAAATTGTCCATAGGTCTTTGACGCATCTGGATTGTACCTCACCTGTGGCCCGTGGCCAACTGGTATAGGTTCCAGCAACCCCATGACCCGCAAAGCAGAAAAAGTCTGATGGATGGATTGGACAATAGAATGAATCCGTTCTTTCTTACTGCTAAAAGTATTCTAGATTTTACATGAAACACTGCTCACACTAGTGTGTCACTCTAACTCATAATTTCACAACCTTAAATTCTTACCTCTCAGACAAGTGTTGTTCAGAACCCATATTAATTCAGTTAATCTGGTGGCATTATGAGTCTTAATAAAGGACAATTCCACAAAGGACAATTCCATTCATGTGTTTTCTGATCTTTTCCTAAAAGTGCCAATATTTCCAAACTAATGCTTGTAATAATTGTTATAATAACAATAATCTAGATTTAAAAAGGAATGCTGAATGTTGAATCTAGATCTAAGCTACATATTATAATTTTTTTTCTTGCTTTTTCATTATGCATTGAGTGATGTTGTGTTAAACATAATGAAGCTAGTTTTTTTTTTTAAAAAGCTAAATAGCTAACACTTAGGAGGGAGTGTAACTTTTAGCAATTACTGCTAGACTTGAAGGACAGGGAGGACAAGGAGGTTTCCTGGGCAGGAGGTGATCATACTGGATGCAGGCTGTGAAGGTAAGTTGCTGTATTCAGTCAGGACAAAGTACAGGTAAGACCAAAGACTCTTGTCTGTAGGGCCCGAGAAGCCTGACCTCTTTCAACAACTAGTTTTTTATTCCTCTATTCACACGGCCTGTATGTCAAGCAATTGTCTCGGTTGGCTTCGGAGGCTTGTGCAGAAGCCGTCTGCAAACCAATATGAGAAGATGAGGCAAAAATACCCTATAAATGTGTAATAATTGTGTGAGCCTAAGGTCCAGCACAAAGAGTACTTAAATGCACCTGTCGCTGGGCTCCATAGTACATACAGTATGTCCTCTCCAAAGGTCATGTGCAGAATGTCAGGAGCAACAGCACTATTTCACTGACGACAAGTTCAAATCAATGCCCCTTTTATCCAGTGTCCAAGCATTGGATGATTAAAATGGACCTGGTTTGACTCATGCTGGGCTAACGGTAGATGCAGAGCTACAATGGAATGTGCACACATCGACTTAGTCCGATGCACGGACAAAATGGATGAACTACTCGCTATCTGTAAATGGCTTCCCGTTTTGTACTATGACCAAAGAACCAGCAAAACTAACTGCATTTCCGTCATCTCGTTTGGTCCAAACACGGAGCTGCGGCTGACTGGTTTCCACTCTGTTGTAGCTCCTCACAGGACGTTTTCCCGCTGTCTCCAACTGAAGACAGCAGGAAAACGTGGCGAGAATGAAGCGTGGCAAGAACTGAAGTGCCGCTTTACATTTGTCCATTTCATCAATGCTACTTTATCATTGCGTATTTAACATTCCTCTCCATGAAGGCAAATTCCTCTGTCCAGGGGGATTGGAATGTACATACAATCCTTGACTTTTTTTTTTTCTTTGACATCTTTTGCATTTTAAGGGTTTAATCCAAAGTACTAACCGGTTATTCTTACAAAAAGAAGGGGGAACTAAATTTCCTGACCTTTCCATTAAAAATTGAGTTTTGGTTTGGACAAATTGAACTAGAATCAGTATGTAGGACCTCGAGATACGAGCTGCTCGGACCATATTTTTGTTTGACATTTTGAAATGCTAAATGTTTCACTTTTAAATTACACAGAATGATTATTTAATAGTTAACAGAAATATCATGATGCGTTTGGGACAAAGTTGGAGGTTGGAATTTTGAGATCTGTGTTCACAAATAGGAATTACAACTTGGAATCCTGTGCATTTTTTCAATTCGACTAATTGAAAAAGGTAAAAGGTCAACTTCTGAGTTGTCAAGAATGTACCATCAGTTTAAGATTGCCTTTGGGACATATGCCTTTGTCACCCTTTTTACTGGGTAGGCCGGACAAAAGTCTGAATATCTATTAATCTGATCAACGAAACTCCAACGTGTGTCAGTTCACTCAATTTGGGTTCTACTAGGTTCGTAAGGAGACTGGCAATGGTGAATGAAAAGTTGAAACCTCCACCCTAACGACGCACTGACAAGAATTTAAGAAAAGTAATATTTTAATGTATTTAACAAAAAAAATGTGAACATTTCAATTTCTCAAGAAAACATGAACAGAATAATGAACCAAAATAAAGTAAATTCTTCGATACCGTCCCCTAAGTGTCCTTAAGAGCACAGGTTATCACTGTCCATTTCAGTTTGGGGTTTCAATGTTTGTTCAATGTCTATAGTTTTCTCAGTTTGTTCGTATAATGTCAGAGCTGACTCGGAAAAAAATAACAAAGTAAAAAAGAACATCTGAGATCTCAGTAAATAAAAAAGAAAATTCTTAAAGGACTTGGAATCCTGTCCTACCACCCTACTAGGAACCAGGCGGAGCATTCAATGTACACCTCCCACGTGGCATGCGGTCTATGTATAGCAGGGCATCAATGCTTGGTGCAGATTCTATCCACAAAAAACCAGCCTGCACACAATTGTACAGAGCAATTACTTTGTTTGCAACTAATCAAAATAGTATATGAACTCATTTCAAAATTCTTAAATTCAATTTCCAGTTTTCATATCGTTTTCAATATCTATACATTTCTTATTGGCGAATTACAAAAAAAAATCAACGAACAATACAATTCTTGAACATATAAAATTACCAACGAAAAGCTATTTGCATACCAAAGCAATGCATCGCACCAGGCGTGTTAGCTAAACATCTGCATTAGCAATAGCAGCACATGGGGGGTGCGTTAGTTCAAATTTCTACAGGCTAATACTACTAGTGATCAATTGGCAACAAAACAAACACCCATTTCCAAAAGAAAATCACATCCTGAATGGTTTTATATTTCATTTGCATTTAGTTTTATGCAACTCCCCAGGATTATCTTCAACAAAAAACATTTACTTTCCGTGGCTCAACAGGTTTCCAACACTGAACTTCCACAACGTCTCGCTCCGTCCAGACGGATGCAGCGAAAGAAAGTTAAAGGAACAGTAAAGTTAATTTCAAGTGACATGTGTTATTCATCATTATGAAAAATAGAAGAAAAAATAATGTTTTTGTGTGTAGCATCATCCGTTTGGTCAAAAAAAGCTTAAAATCTGCGTTGCAACAGCTTCCGCATACAGTGGTCACGTGTGCGTCATACGTCACTGGGGCCAAACAGCTTAGCAGCCATAAGAAACAATGCAATGCTAGACGCGATTAACACCAAAAGTATCATGGTTACCTGCGCGGTGAACGGTTGTGTCAACAGAACAGCAAAAAGACAAGGACCTGTCGTTCTTTAGAATACCTTCTGGGAAGGTATTGCGCTAAAAATGCTAACGCGCTAGCCCATTAATGGGATTGTCCATATTATGTTAGCATTGAGCTAACCGCCATTTATTACTATTGGACTGTGTGGAATTTATAACAACTCTAGTTGTTTTGAATTCCACAGTGAATTTATTTGAAAGTCGCGTCTTTTTGCTGTTCTGTTGAAACAACCATGAAATTAACTTTACTGTCCCTTTAATGAGCACTGAGCAGGTGTGAGCGGCACAGAGGTGTGGTCAGGGTATATGGGAAACACCAGTACTCAACAAAAAAATTGTTCAAACAGAACAAATAATAAAAAAAGAAATAACACTGAGAAGTAAAAGTAACACTGGGTTACACCTTCATCAAAAGAGGCATATGTGGCATATTGACGCCATAGGTTCCCGACCCCCTGCCATAGCCTCCTGACCCCTGTCTGAGGGGATTGGCTATTTAAATGCAATCAATGAAAAGGCCGAGACCAGTTGTGAACTTGTCCCTTGCAAGAAGTGGGTTTACCTTCAAATTCTGCACAACTTTATCCGTAGCCTTGATTAAAATACCTGCAAGGACGTCGTCCTACATGTGTCAGGAGTGTCAGAGACACTGAAGCAGATCTTTTACAAACACAGCATCACCATGGTGGGCTTCAACTGGACTGGACAAGACACCCAGGCAGAAATGGAGTGGTGTGGCAAAAGCAGTTCACTGTAGTGAGGACTGTCCAGACTTAAAGTGCTGACAAATGAAGTGAAGGATGGCGAACGCCTTGGGGCAGGACTCGTCAGTCCGTCTGCACCCGAAACGCTGGAGGACAACCGAAGACATAAGAGAGACCTGAAGAAGCAAGAAATCTGCAGGCTTTTCTTCCAATTCCACTTGAGTTGATTCAACACTGAGATGTACAACGATTGACAAACACGTCAACACTCCTCTTGACATCAGCATTCATGCTCTCGATACTCCTTTAATGGCTCCATCATTTCAGCGTCATTTGAAGAAATATTCAGTCTCTCAGCAGACTTTCCATCTTTGATTTTTGGAGAGTGGTACCCCTAAACTGATGTCACCCCAATGTCAAGAAGAGAAATTTGTGCAGGTCTGGAGTAAACCATTCCCCCCATCCTGGCGCCGCCATGGTGGACAGCTTATGAGTTGATGAGTTGATGGACCCACTCAGTCTCCAGAACAGGAAAAACAACCTTCATGGAGGGATTGATGTATCTTTATTGTCTTTCGGCTTGACTCAGGGTTCCTTGTCTCTCAAAATGTTTGCTCCTGCCAGATGTGAAAAAATGATAAATATGAACATATCAGAGAACAAATCGATCACTGATTAAGGAATGATGTGATTTCAGGATCGGATGTTGATGAGGACGAGGAACATGTATACACATTCTGCTGTTCGACACAACTCCGAATACCTACTGAGGTCAAAAAGAAGATATGGTAAGTTCTGAAATGTGTTTTCGAGTTCTGGGTTTGCCTCACTTGTAGGAGGACGTCAATAATGTGTGTCGTCGTCATCTTTGTTTTCCTGAATTATTCACAGATAAAATCATCCATGTTGAGGCTCGTCTTTGGGTCTCAAGAAGATGATCCCATGCATGAAGTACTTTTCAACCATTGTGTGATCAGCACCCAGTCATCTACCAGTCAAGGAAGATGACCGCCCTCCAGAGTCTGGGTCCTGCTCGGAGTTTCTTCCTCAATGAGGGAGTTTTTCCCCGCCACCATTGCTTGTGCTAGCTCTGGAGGGTTCAGTTGGTTTTCTGTCTGTTAAAGCGCTTTGAAATGTCTGACGATGTAATTAAGCGCTACATAAATAAAAGTTGATTGATTGATCTTTCAGCTGACTTTTTAATGTAACTGGATGAGCCAGCTGACCCACCGATGTGGCTAAAGGACACCATAAACACTTCATGTAAATACTAATAGCTGGTCATGAGCATGGATGCTGTTTGTTGGGCATCATAGAGATGAAGGTGAGGCTGATTCTCTCTCAGCGTGGGAAAACACGTTTGAACAGGAAGCCCAGGAAGGAGCCACTTATTTGTTGTTCGCCGAAAATGTTCACTGTTTAAACATGTGGAAAAAACAAGCGCTGGAAATGGTTCAACATGACGTCATCATACATGAAGCACTGAATCCAAGCCCTGAAGAAAATATGAACTTATTCATCTTTGATGTACTGAAGAATGAAGAAGCATGCAGTCTGCTAGTGTACAACAGTAGTATTGATATGTATAGGAAATAGATAAGATGAGACAGCTGATTGGTTCCGTTGTATGTCTGATTACTATGATGATTTATGGATTACAATGAATTTCAATCCTCCCTCATGTTTTATGTCTGTCTTGTTTTTCTTACCGCATTGAATTCAACGCCGATCGTTGAAATTGGGATCCAGTTTGAGATCCATGATTTAAAGGGAGTCGGGGGCCGGGTTTACATTTTAAAATCAAGCTGAGGGACTAAATGATTTTTAAAAAGTGAAGGAGGAAACGAGCTCAGCAGATCTGATGAATCGATGTGCTCTGAATGACTGAAGCAGCAGCTGCTCAGCAAGCGTCCCTGACGTGACGGATATTAAAAACACCTCGCTGGTCTGAACACACAGAAACCAATTTGCCATGTTTTCCTTTCACCACTTTCACGACTGAGGTAAAACATGATCAGACTTTGACGTAAAGACTTTCAGTTTAGGCCACACGTAGAGGTGGCGCCGCCGAACGGCTGACGTGACGAAGCACTTCTCTCCTCCGGCAGTCTTCTTTCGCTGTACCTCCCAGCAGCCACAAAGCAATGCGACCAGTTTCTGCTTGAAGTGAGTCACTGCGTACAAATGCCAGGTCGTTTCTCGCCTCGCGCCCTTTCGTGACCTTCAGCGCCTTTGGACACGTGAAACATTTGCTTATCCGAACCTCCTCCTCTTTTTTTCTTCCCCCTTCCTCAATATTTTGATGCACACAACCAAAACCAGGGATGCATCATGACATTAAGTATCACAATTTTATTACAAAAATTAAATTCTTCATCTCTCAGTTTTGCCATGCTTGGAGCATATAACAATACAGTATAAAACCCAGGCCCAGAGAAGATAGTAAAGCAGATGTCGACAATGTTTCCACAGCACACTGTCATTCATGCTGTTACTATACAAATACTGTGACATTCCTAATACAGAGTAGTACAAACACCTGCCAAAACACGTCATGTCAAATAACATATACCAGAGAAACAAGAAAATCAACCCAGCTCAAGAAACAAAAGGGAATAGAACCCAAATAACATGTTAATTGCAACTCATAAGGTACTGAATATGCTGAATATTTGTAGGCACCCAGGCTTTGAAGCAATGGTGGCAAGTTGAGAACATTCTTACAGAAACACGTAAAGCAAACAACGACTGCAAACCGACTTTGACCGCCGTCTGACTTTTCAATGTCATTCAACATACCCTCCTCTCCTGGCAATCTCTTCCACAATCACAGTGCAAGTTCCACGGGGTGGGATAAGGGTGAGGAAGGTGGAGTCGGGGGGGGGGGAGAGACATCTCTTCACAGCTTCGAGAATTGGATGGACAGCGTAATCTCCCACTATTCCAGAGGGGAGGGGGTGGGAACGGTTATGTAATTCCTCATTTGGATTGTGAATTGTCCAAGCGTAAGGCGTGGAATGCCAGCTGCCAGTCCAAGTCCAACGAAGCCAAATGAAAAGCTTAGGTGTGCTTTCAACAGAATGTCCAAGAAAAAAAAAGGAGAAACACATACCAACACTGTCACTGAGCTCCAGGGACAAATTAGACTTTTTCCCTTCATAATGAAAAGGGTCGTTTTGCACATAAATACCTAAGAATGATAGAAATCCCAGATTTAAGCTTACAAAAAATCTCAAGTAGTCGCTAACGAATGTCAAAATGAAGACGAGAACAACAGAAGCTCAGAAATACGGGGACGTGTTGCAGTTCAGTTGAGCGAACGGCAAGGCTCGAAGGTCCATTTGGTTGCTCCGCCAAAAATTTCAATGTTGCTCTCCGTCCAGGAGAAGACGTTGCCCACCGGCGCTTTGCTGTTGCAGGTTGACAAGTTGTATATCTCAGCAATCGAAAGTTTCCTGTTCCAGATATTCAAATTTGCCAGCTCTCCGACATATGCTTGAGTGGCATCAAAACCTCCCCCCAGAGTGTCCTGTGGAAGAAAACACAGATCAGTCCTACGAACGCTTCCACATGACATCAAGTTTTCTCCTAAGAAACTTCAAAAGTCTTCCTCTGAACCTCAAATCAAACCATGCCGTCAAAGCTCAGACCAAACAAATCGCACAACATTGATTTGGATTGAAAGAGGAATGCCCACCTGTTCTTGCCCCAGGACCAGCACACCCTCTGGCTTGATGGGGTGGTACGGCGCCAGGTTTTCCCCGTTGCCCCTCATCACGCCGTCCTGGAAGGCTTCCCACATGCCATCGCGGGTGGTCCACGTGATGCAGAGGTGATGCCATTTCCCGTCGTTGATGAGGAACGGCAGCTTGGCGACCTACAGCAGAGACGTTGCGTGAGCCACGCCTTCCTCCCTGGCTAACAATCACCCTTTCACATTTCCTCCTTGCCTGAAAACTCATCCCTTCCACACTTTAACTTCCTGCTGCTGAATCACTTGTTCTCCTCCACACAAAGGCCTTCTTTTTCTCACTTTAGCACCTATTTTTATTCTATTTCTGCTTCTGCTATGTGGAAGTTGTCAAGTCACTCTGACTTCTCCCATCTCAACATCCTTTCCCCTCGCGTCACCACGATATTCTGCAAAGTCAAGGATTGGCTGAACACGTCTTTATCCATCATGCTCTTCCTTACCTTGTCATTGATGAGGATCTCCATCGGGTTGTTCCCCCACTCAATCAGCACCAGTTCGTTGGCTTGGCCAGGGACGGCGTAAGAGAAGGGTGTCCCCACTCCGGGCGAGGCGTTGGACTTGATCCACAGACACACGCTGAAGGAGAACATCTCTGGAAGGCTCCTCTTGGCTTTGGCGTACATGTAGTTGGTTCTCAAAGGGAAGGTGAGCTGAAACTTGTCTGCTGGCCTGTTGTCTTTACCTGCAGATGATTATGGTTTTAGCTATTCAGCTTTTATTCTACAAGGAAATAATCACCCCTGCGGGAATCCACACTCATGATGAAGATTATGTGATTGAATTATGTTCACAGTGGAAGTGAGTCTCTGTCTCCTTTTCTAATTACCACACGTGCATTTATAGAAAAGCTAAACCAGCTTCCATTACGCGCCAGACGCGCCCCCAAGGTCTTTGGTGCGACCCCTGCAGAATCCCTCTGCGTGTCGGCTCGGGTTTAAGTTAGACACTCGGGTTCTGGCTGTTGAAAACTAAGTCTGCAAAGCAAACGCGCAAACAGGTCTTGATATATGCAAAGCAATGCAGATCCGCTTTCCAACCAGTCTATGGTACGCACAAGGTGGACGCTACAACGTCCGGTTTAACGTGAATGTCATAATGTTGACGTGACATTGATGGGGTTTTTTTTTTTAAGCCAAATGAACTTCAAACACATCAGTAAGTCGCATTTACTGACCTAAACGTTCCACTTTCGCGCTCCGCTCGCCCTGAAAACGGTAACGCACCTTTCTCCAGGTCCGTGATCCGGTGGTGGAGCGACGTGAGCGTGGACTCCACTCTGTTCCGCTGGTCGGTGTCGTTCCTGGACGGAGGTTTGGTCTCCTCCAGCGTGTTGACCCGGGACAGAACCTGCTTCTCCATGTCGTCGATCTTGTTCTGCAGCAGGTCTTTCAGGCTGTTCGCCTGCGCGGTGCCGTTTCCTCGGCTGTACTGCTGCATCGGACAGAGGGACACACACACTCGGTTACCGGACTTACCGGGAAGACTTTCTCTGCTCTGAAACGCGCACCCTCAACTCCACGTGAAGCGCGCCGGCTTGTCTCTCGCCGCTCGCCCTGCGTCACGCTACTCAAAGGGGACGCAGCCTGCGTTTGGTTTACTTTAAACGAAGCTTCGCTCCTGTCGAGAAAACACTCAAAACACGAACGAACAGCGTTACACGCGTGACGCCCTTTGGAGTTAACACCCACGAAGAGTCTTTAAGTCCGAACTCTCAACGGCTACCGTACCTCTAGGTTTTCCAGTCTCTGTTTCAGCGTCTGTAAAGTCTGTCCCAGCTGCGCCAGAGTGTCCGTAGTGCCCCGGGATACATCCCCCATAGTGTTCTTCACCCCGGGCCGCCTCCCACCGGGTCCCGCCGCCGGAAGGCTCTGGCTCTCACAGCGGCTCAACTTGGACGTTAGTTCCCTGATCGTCTCCTTTTGGTTCATGATGGTCTCCTTCTGCTGCAGCACCGTCTCCCGCAGCTGGACCACCGTGGTCTTCAAGTCCTCTGCCGGCCCGCTGTTCTGCATCGTGGCCGCGCACAAGTCCATGTCCTTTGGCACAGATGTGCAAATAAACTGCGTCTGTCCGAAGTCTTGCGTGGAGCTGTCCGCAATAACAAGGCAAGAAAGTAGAAAAAGTTTCCACGAGAATCCGTCCATGGTTTCCCGTCGCGCTCGAGCGTGTGTGCTATGTGTGTGTGTGTGTGTGAGTGTGTGTGAGTGTGTGAGAGAGAGAGAGAGGTTTCAGCACCACGGAACTGTCCACTGAAGCTGGCGCTGTGGAAGCGGTGCGCTCTTTATATAGAGGACAAACGCGGCGCGCGTTCACCGCATCATCTGCGGGGAGCAGCCGGATCTGCTCTGCGCAGAGTCCAGCCCCTCATTTAAGGTCGTCCTGAACACAGCGCCTGAAGAAGACGAAAGATGAAGATGAAAACTGGATTTGCGGTGGAGCTACAAACCACACGTCTGCTGTGCAGGTTTCAAGTGGTGAGTTCAGATGTTTAAAACTTCCTTAAATTAATAAATAAACGTTGAAAGCAGACTGGATCTGGATTCAATCTGAATAACCACAGTTTAATCAAGGGAATATACTTTATAGTGAAATTGACTTTGCTTCAAGTTTTTAGAAACAAAGCACCATCCATCCATCCATCCATCCATCCATCCATCCATCCATCCATCCATCCATCCATTCATCCATCCATTCATCCACCTGGGGGCAACAGATTTATTTGAAACTTGAGAATTGTTGCTCCTCCTTAAGTAAAAGCCGCTCCTCATCTTTGCAGGAAGGCTTTTCCTGTTCCTCTCTCTCTCTCTCTCTCTCTCTTTCTCTCTCTCGCTCTCCCTCTCTCTTTCTCTCTCTCTCTCCCTCTCTCTTTCTCTCCCCCCCTCTCTCTTTCTTTCCCTCTGTCTCTCTGTCTCTCTCTCTCCCTCTCTCTCTCCCTCTCTCTCTTTCTCTCTCTCCCTCTCTCTCTCCCTCTCTCTCTCTTTCTCTCTCTCTTTCTCTCTCTCTCTCTCTCTCTCTCTCTAATATATTGAAAAAACTAAGGAAAAAAGTAAAAGGGATGATTGTGGAGAACGGATAATTGTTTTTTTCTTAATTTTGTCTGTTTTTTTTTTAGTTTGATAAATGTTAAAAGGTTTCTTTGTTCATAAAACACACAGTACTATGGAAAATCCTCTTAACGTGAATCTCTTTTGGATTCTGTGTCAACATGATTATTTTGTAATTTGACTTTTATGAATAAATGTGATGATAAAAATTGAAATCAAAATCTCTCTCTCGAGGCTGAGGGGGCCGGAGAAACAGCTGCCAGGATGGTTAAACAGTCGCTGGCCGCCAACCTGGAGCCACAGAATAATATGCAGGACACGGATAAACGCACAAAGGATGGACATAGTGATTTGATGAAGGCTGAAGGGGCCAGAGAGACAGCTGTTAGGGTGGTAGAGTCTCTCCTGGAGAAGGACGAGGTGGGTGTTGATATTGTGATAGACGAGGAATTATTAAAGATAGCTCTTAAAAGGAAAAACACTAAAACAAGAATGAATGAAGTGAAGGAAATTGCTAAAGAAACACCTGAGACACCTCCTGATACAACTATCTCTGACAATGAAAATGACAACTGTCTGAAAGAGGTCGTAACAGAAAAGTATGATCTGCAAAAGGTAAAAAAAATTCCTGCAAGGCACAAAAGGTTTGAATGCAACAGAAGAAAAATCTTTTCCTGTTTCTGGATAGCATCAGCTTTTATATGAACAGTAAAACAAGAAGTGGTAAACCAGTTTTTACAGACCAAGAGTTTTGTAGATTGAAAAAACTGAGGAAAAAAGTAAAAGAAATTATTGTAGAAGAGATGATTATGGAGAATGGATAATTTTTTTTCTCCATTTTGTCTTCTCTTTTTTTAGTTTGATTAATGTTAAAAGGTTAGATGTTTCTTTGTTCAGAAAACGCACAGTATTATTGAAAATCCTCTTTACACGAATCTGTTTTAAATTCTGTGTCAATGTGATTATTTTGTAATTTGACTTTTATTTATAAATGTGATGTTCAAAATCAAAATCAATATCAAAACTCTCTCTCTCTCTCTCTCTCTCTCTCTCTCTCTCTCTCTCTCGCTCTCTCTCTCTCTCAGGGTTACCATCCATTGCTTCTTATTGAGGTCACAGTACAACCTCACATTGCTTTTCGCACCAGCCCTTACATAAGGAGGAGCAGCTTCTCCTCGCTCTGCCCTATGTGAAGGTTTATGTGCTGAGTTTTATCTCCTCCACTGAGGGGGGGGGGGGGGGGCAAAGCAGGGGAGTTTGTTTCCTCACAGGAAGTGAATCCAAAGGGCCTGATGGAAACACCAGCCGTGCTCCGGTGGCAGTTTGACTCCAACTCCATCACAGCAAGACGGAGGAGCTGAAGTGACCTGTTTCTCAGTTTTTAGGAGCTTCTTAACAATATTTTAATGAGAAAAGAGGGGGGAAGGAGAGGAGGGGGGCTCCAACACTGACAATGAACACGATGGGATAATGAGTCACCAGGGGTGGATTAAAGGAAGGATCGATCGATCTATCCTGTGTGTGTGTGTGTGTGTGTGTGTGTGTGTGTGTGTGTGTGTGTGTGTGTGTGTGTGTGTGTGTGTGTGTGTGTGTGTTATCTAGTATGCACACATGTATGTACTATATATATACATGCACACTGTGTGAAAACATTCAGTCGTGAGCAAACCAAACATTCTGATTCATTCTTCAGTTGTCATGACGTCAGAATAGCCTCAAACTAAGATGGGATGGACATTGACCTAACACTCCACTTCTTAATTTGTTAATTATTGATTGTAATCATCGACTATGTCATGACAAGGGGTTGGCGGTGGGTCGACTCTCTTTTTCTCCTCACATATATTTATTCCACATAAGTGCAACACCAGCCATGTTTCTTTTCTCCTTTTCCACATCTGCTGTAGTCCTGAGAAAAAGTGCATTCGATGTCCGTCAGCGACTTCATCTAAGTATTTAATCTGCAGCCAGGGTCTTTGTAAACTGGTACTCTCTGCTTACGTTATTTCTACAAACTCCCTTTTTCTCTCGTCAGTCCAATCTGGTTCATCTTGGTGGTCTGCAGCCAGATTGAGGCCTCAGGCCGACTCTTCCCTCCTTCCTCTCCAACATCCGGAGTGTTCAGGACACAAGGTCAGAGCCATGCAGGCATCAGCTGCCAGGCTGAGCTGGACTCCAGGGACCGGTGTGGAAAAGGGCTGAAATCCATAATTATCAGTCTCAAAGGCTCGCTGAATAATGCAAGGCGTTATAGCAAAACTCACTCTGTGATGGCAGAGACAGATAACAGTTTCACAGGCAGGTAAGAAAAAGATGATGTGAAGAGGAAGCGCAAACAAAAAAGAAGAAGAGGGGTGTCGATAGAGCAGATGCAGCGTGAAGGATGTTAGACATTCATTACAAACATTATCCCAGTTCATTCTCACTTATAGCTCCACTGAAGTGCAGTTGGAGTTGTCTTGAACTTCCCTGTTTGCTGTGTCCATCTCGACTTTGCCTCCTGCACATGTCGGCACTTCACGTCTGAGAATCGAGATGTGTTTCCAGGTGGACACTCCCTGCAGCGCTTTCTGCTGTACCTGCTGTCCATCCCAGTCATGCACGGGTAAGGGGGGGGGGGGGTTCACAGGACTGAGTGACGTGGCCTCGTCTTCACTGCCATAATCTGAAGCTCATAAATCCTCAGGCTGTTTTATGGATGCCCACCACATCAGAGTCATTCACTGGCTTGTTTTCCCCTCATTAAAGCCCAAAGCGACATAAACAAATTCTGCTGACGTTATGTGTTCCACTGGCTGCTAAGCTAACCCTATCATCATTTTACAAAGCCTGCACATGAACACCGTTGCTACGACAGCACTGTTCATCAAGACGCGTGTGCTGGCTTTCTTGGACTCCCTCCAGAAATCACATTTAGTCCATTAGGCCTTCGCCTCAACAGGTTTGGGGCTAAATTGTGTCCAAAAGAAGCAGTAGGTTAAGTATGATTACAACTTTTTGTGTGAAGGATGTGGGAAAATGTTTCCTGGGGTTCAAACAGGCTCGTATCATCACAGGTGCAAAGACAGCAGTAACATCCCTTAACCGTCATTAAACTAATCCTTTAAATCCAAGTCTATCACATTCGATGCACTAAGCCTTCCAAGATTTTTGAGTGTTCTACCTCATATGTTTGATATTTTTCATGAAGAAACCTGATGTATACAGTTAGAAGCATGCATCTGCATTTTGAAAAAAACAAAAAACAAATTAAAGTTCATATATATATAAAAAAAATTTGTTTTGTTGACAAATTTGTCAGAAGGTTCCATTAAGACATTATTCTCTAAAAAAAAAGTGATTTTTCTTACTTAGTAGTTCAGGGTTTAACGTTCAAATGCAGCAATCATGTAATTACACAGAAATTTACTCTGACCAATATCAGGTTGTACAATTACAAGGATATAATAAAAAATATTCATTTACTCAAAGAAACTAAATGTATGGCCAATAATTCCTGTAAATTTAGTGAAATAGTGATTTCAGCATCTTTGCAGACAACAGGTGGATGGATTCTCGCTTCTGCTGGAACACTGAGGTTTGGGAGGGGTTTTCAGTTGCCAGGTTTCTGCAGCTTTGTTTTCTCATGTTGCCTGAGCAACATGAAGTGTTTACAAGTTGAAAAGAACCTGAACTCTTCAAAGCTCTCCTGCAAGTGTGTGCAGCTTGTCACTAGAGAAGGAAATGTACAAAAAGCACACATTTGCAAGGATTTCGTGACGAGCATTTGGTTGTTCACACCGTTGATGGAGAAATCCTGCAGATGTTGCCACGGGAGAAGATTGATTGTTGGACATATTTTCTGCCACCTGAAAAGTTTCTGTGTAAGCTCTTACTTGTGAGGGTGATAGGTTAGAATGCTGACAGGCTGCCTACTTTTATTAGCCTGGATAAACTCTCCATGGTTTTTGTCTCATTAAATCTCATCTCAAGGGTTTTGTAACCTTGTTTAACTTTACTGCAAAGACGGAAGAGGGATGAATACAGAATTTAAAGCTGCACCATGAGGACTCACAGCCTTCCTCTATACATGCCTCATATTTTGGGTTTTTCTCACTAGAAACCAGTTTGTGCTGATTATTAGTAGCTCAGAAACACACACACTCTTAAAGAGGAGATGTATGATGGCAACATCCAGTCAGAAATAAACATGAAGCCTCCTAACATTTTACTCGAGGTCTGCTGCCGAGCCAGAAGGTTTAAATACAGGCTCTTAGCGTTCAGTGACGGAGCGAGGCCGTGGGAGCAGGTGTGTTTTTAATGCTGCCATGATGACACCCTATAAAGATGAAGACTGGAGTGGGAGACAGGAGTGGGGAGGGAGAGTCTCCGCACATCTTAGTTCAACTACATCAAGTGTCCAAAGGGTCCTTGCAAAATAAAGCTTTCTGGTCAACAGCCCTCCTCCGTGCGGCATTATTACTCCCTGAAGGGGGTTGGATTTAAACTGAGGTCAAAGTAAATTTGCCTACTTTACTGAGAGGGAAAGAAATGAAAGGTGTTTCACTGCAGTCGTGTACAAGCCAAGAGAACAAGACAAACGTATATGTCTATCGTTCACACTTGGTTTTGGTACAGTTTTTAAAGGTCTTCATTGTCCACAGTGGAAAAAGCGCAACAACCAAACGCGGGTCGACTGAAAGCACAGAGACGTTTCACATCAGAACCCTTCATCTTGGATCTCTATGCTCTAGCAGCTCCTGCTATTCATACTCTAACTGCTCCCCCATGTTTAACCAGATCCCAGTCTGGGTTTGGATCTCATTGTGTCCAATGATCAGTTTTGCATATGTGAACACGAGACATCGGGAGACAACAGGTGAACCATTTAATCGGGATTTCAGAAGCAGCTCTCCAGAATTGGTCGAGGACGTTGTTTTTATCGCGTGTTGTCAACGCTGCACACAAGGGCATTCGACTCAGTGGAGTTTCTTCATAGGGCGCTCCCTCTGAAGCCCAGTGCAGAGCGCAGACGGCGCCGGAGGCTCCGCTATACGCTCATTTCTCATTAATCGTTGCTGTTGCCAAGCAGGCATTTCTCCACCACTAGTTCATTTCACCGTCTATTAATCTAGGTATGTCAAGTTTGGATCGCTAGCGACTGCTCGTTGGTATCAATCCTGATTGAATGAATGTTCAGTGTTGTGTTTCCTGCCAGCCTGTTTGGAGCAGAAACCTCATTCCGTCCCGTCTCCAGTGAATGTTGGAAGCGAGCTGAATGAAGTTAACGTGGTTGAACGTGATGCCTGCTGGGTTTTCAACATGAGTTGCTGAAGGAGTTTATCTCTTTGTAAGCAAATTTTTATGATGATAAAATCTGACATTGGGTCAGTCCGGAGCTAACTGATGTAGTGGATCATGGAGGAGGTGAAGGACATGACGCTACCACCAATACAGTGTGCCCTCCTGCATTCACGCATCAATGTTTGCGACTCCACCTCATCATGGATTTTTGGTAGGCAGTCACGTGATACCGTACGCGTGTTCTATTGGATGACGGCATCCGGAAGTGCGGTGCGATCCGTGAGTCTCGGACTTCTGTGAGACACAAAAGTGCTTTAAACAGTCGATAACAGTGTGAGAAAAGGTAATACAGATAGAGGGTGGTTTAATATCAGTATTGGGAGGGAAATGTTTAAATTACCGTAAATAATAAGATAAATAGATCTCGATCTCGGATTCCTTAATTGTGTGTTGTTCCTGGAACACATTAACTGCGAAGAACGAGGGCGCACTGTACATATCTGAGATAATAAAGAGTAGCGGTCTTTAAAATGGACTTTATGTGTGAGTTATATCTGGATGATGAATGAACAAATACATTTACCAATAACAATGATCATCTGCAGCTTCTAAGCTCAGGGACTCAGCTGACGTTTCTTTCTTTGGGTGAGGCAACAACGTCATCGGGACAGGAGAGTGTGTGTTTATGGGTAAAATGATAAAAGACACTAAACACTCACCGGCACTTCCTATTCACAGCCTCTACACACACACACACACACACACACACACACACACACACACACACACACACACACACCTAATTATGACCTTACGAGTGATGGCTGGAGTGCTTCACTATCGACTGCAGTCGTGCAGTCGCAGGTTTTTATTCTGATCATTTTAACCTACGCGCTCATCACCACCTACATCTCTGCTTGTGTTTGGGAAGGTGAGCCGTGTGATGGGAAATGCTCCTCACACTCTTAGTGTGGGCTTGTTCACTTAATGAGTGTGAACACGTGGCTCTGGTCTCCTCCAAAGAACAAAGCCGGAGAGCTGGCCTCATCGCCAGCCCGTGTACGTGTGTGTGTGTGTGTGTGTGTGTGTGTGTGTGTGTGTGTGTGTGTGTGTGTGTGTGTGTGTGTGTGGGTGTGTGTGAAAATCATTTTTCAATGTCTGCGACCGGAGCTGAGTCTGAAGTGGCACAAATCCTTCCGTTTGTGATTTTGTCAAACACAAAGTGACATCACCGTTATTGAACACATCACTTCAACATCAAGGTCAAGGTCAAGAGGCCTCACCCCCTTCACTCCCCCCTCATCCCCTCCTTCACCTCCTCCCCTTCTCTTCCTCTGCTAGTCTTTGGTGTGTCTTAAATAGTCCTCCATTGGGAGAAATGGTGTGTGTAAGCCGCCTTGTTTGTTTGTTGGTACCGAGGCCAGCACAGGAAGTCAGACAGGAAGTCAAACCTTCCTGAAACCTGATACAGAAAAAACCCCACGGTTTGCCGAGGTAAAACCATGCTTTGTGAATGTGCTGACGAGGTGGCAGCTAATCCTTCAGCAGGCATCACACCTTAATTTTTCAGAGGGAGACACATGAGGCAGACACACAATTCATCCGATTGACTGGATGCCGTCTTGTCCGACGTGAACTCATTGATCAAGGCTAAATGGAGACATGTCTGCAGGATCTGTGCTCCATGATGCCGCTACGGTCACGAATGAACAGGTACCTGCGTAAATGGCTATCGATTATCTTGTCAAGGAAACCTGCAAGCAATTACAGAAGAATGACGTGAACACAGAGATCATTTACATATCTCTCCAAGCTAATTATCGACAAAGCCGTTCAGTGTGTTTTAATAAGACGTCAGCTGTCAGATGCAGTCGTGACAGAAAACCTCTTTTTGCAGAAAATTCGGCTGCTAGAAAATCTCACAATGCAACAGTAAAGTCATGACTGAACAAGTCATGCTCTCACCGTGGTGATATTTAAAATCTTACCAAGTAATTGGAGTAATAATTCTAGTTTTATAATGATGCCAGTCAGTGAAGTTTGACAACAGACAAAGCCTTATGTTTGTTGTGCAGTAATTAGATTGTGGTAATTGATTGATTACATTATTCTTATTAATTACAAGAATTAGTTCCAGTGTATGATGACAGTAAACAGTAGTGATGAGGACCAGGCGAACCACATGGAAGCTTCATCACATCTAAATGGATGTGGCTAATCTGTTAGCAAACAGTCCTTCAATGTAAGACTGCTGACATGCATCTGTTTGTCCATCGGATGGATGTTAGTCACAGAATCAGAGTTGTTAACAAGGATTTTAATCTGGGAGATTAAGAGTTTCTCTCGTGGATTTCATCTTTGAAAAAGTGAGAATCTAGACAAAAAAAAATCCCTTTATGTGATAACATGTGAACTTCTGATGATTAAAAAAAAAAAAACCAGAGGCAGGATTCCAGTGTCAACGCATCAGGTTTGATGTGAGTATCATGACATCACCATGGCAACAAGAAGTAACTTGGATTTGATGATAGAACAATCAATGACATTTTAGAAGGCGAAAAGTTTCCTACTAACTTCTAAATGGACTTGCTGAAAATGGCTCCCGCTGATCTCTGTGAGCCTGTGGAATAACAGAAAGTCTGGCTTTCAAAGAGTTTTTCCTTTCTCGGAGCGACACAAATTATATTCCCTTTCCATTTGCATTGCTGGCTTGGTGCTTACCAATCAAAACCCCTGCTTCCAACCAAGCAGCTGCCGCCTTCACTGCTCTGGAATCAGCTGTCATGGCTTGAACAGACTGTCTCCATCTGCAGCCTTGTTTTAGAACAACATTTATTCTGAACTCCTGACTGCAGTTTGCAGGGAAGCAGAAACCCTTTCGATCTGCACCGAATTGGGTTCCATCTGCATCCTGTGACACTCCACCTCAGCTTCAGTTTCAGGCATCACAAGTCGACTTCAGATGTGCAGAAAAACATCCTCCTTCAGTGAATACCAGTTGAAGCCCACACTGCAGCGATTGTCGCCCAACTGGTCTCAGCTGGGGACTTGATGGATTTACGATTCATAGTCTCAGTCAGCCTTGAGTGTGTTATGAAGGCTGAGGCGTTTACTGTGGCTGCTCAGAGTATTTATATTTATGTACACGATTTTCTCCCACGAGATTGAGAAATGGGTTTTAAGTAAGCGGTCTTGTCACCACTCTCTCTCACCTGTTCAGACAACAAATGGAAAATTAAGTAGGAGCTAAATCTGGTGCAAAACATCTTCTCTCCTCCTTGAAACAAATGGACTGGTACAGTCCCTGGTATAAATATATTTGTGTACATAAACACTCATTGTTGTTCCAGGTAGAGCAAAGCCTTCATCACACCGGCAGCATTATAGTCAACATCAACCTGTTCTAAAATTGGCGTGAAAACAGCAAAAGGAGCTTTTTGTAGAACACACTTGATGTTTTGGAGGATGAACGCTCCCTCCCTGCTCCAAAGGAGACGCTCGTCTGTCTGGATCCCATTGGAGGATCACATGATGGAGAGGCTTCCAGCCTCAAAACGATTCGACAAAACGATTTGCGTTCGTCTCTGACTCCCGTCTTTGGAATCAGGATTTATCCTTCTCTTGCCTCGGTATGATTGAACTCTGGGATCAGCCCCATTTCCAGGATCCATCCCCGTTTATATTCAACAAAAGGAGAAATTTCGACTAATCTTCTTTACCTTGTCCCTCCCCCTTCTGTTAGCCACGATCTATCCCAGGGTCACGACCTCTATCACACCTAGGAGATTGCATACCACCCTCATTCCTTCTTCGCCACGCGCATTTGAAACTGGGATTGGGAGTGGAGACGAATATATGTGGTCCGACCTACCTGCCGCTTTCTCTCTCACTGGATCGCTCCTGCGCCAAGAGGCTGCAGCGATGATTGCTGCACTGGAAAATGCACTGAGAGGAATATTTTCAAGCTCTGTCCATCTGGCGTAGCATTTTCATGTTTTCTAATGAGCTAACAGACCAAAGAAAGCTGTTAGTCATCCAGCATATTATTGTCCTTTGTGCCAACAGGATAGAGCCCTGTTTCATTCTGGTCATTAAGTCCCAATCTCTTTGTTGACCAAGAACAAACTAGTAAACATGTTTATTGTACTTTCCTGATTAAACGGGTCTCAGTAAAGTCACGACCGACAGAGTGACGACATGCGGACTGGTGTTGGATTTTGACTCTTTTTTACTCCTCTGCTCCTGCTGCTGGAGAAATGAGTCTGAAATATGATGAAAGGATTTCAGGATAAAGTAGAGGTAAATAAAGTCACAGAGGAATGTGTTACTGAAGGATTTCTATTTAAAATGGAGGACGAAGAGAAGACCTGGATCTAGATTCAACTGAGCCCTCAGAGGAAATTTTAATTTTTAAAAAAATGTTTTTTTTCTAAAAGTAGCACACTCTAGTTCAAATCAAATCATGCATACATATGTGAAAGACGTGTCGTCTTCGCTCAACTGTTAAATCAGTTGCCTTTTCATGCCAAAGTGTGGACTATATTACCTATAATGCTGCAATGCTGTTTCTTGATGTTCTTCATTCCTTACGAGGTTAAATGAATGATTTTAAAGTGTTGTTTCAATTTTTTAGTGGAAACATTTCCTCATTTCATCTAGTCTTTTTCCTGTCAGAAAAAACGACCCGGAAATGAACAATTTTCTGCCCTAGTATTAAATTTATTTTGAATTGATTTCAATTAGTCATTCAATATTCTTCTAGTGAGAGTTTAAAAATCAAAGCATGAGCTCTGCTGAAGGCCGTTCCAGATCAGATAGGCAATTACTTAATCATGTGTGTTTTTAAAAGTTTCAGTAGCCTGTGTTTTCATTTAAATTTAATAACATTAAAAATGCAATTTAAATTGAACAAACTCCGTAAATTGAAATGCGACACCAGGGTTATGTCTTTCTGCAAAAACTAGTCCGCCAGTACTGTTCGCGGAAGGATACCAGCACACGCCAGTCTCGTCTGGTTTACACCGTTTGTATTTTGGGGACGTCATCGATGACGCTCTCTGACAGGCTCGCGCCGCACTAGTGGTGCATTCTGGGTCCGACCCAAGATGGCTGCGCCCTTGCAGAAGTGCTGAAGAAGTGCGGCTACGGAGAAATTCTTGGAATACTGCTTGATTTGCGGGAGAAACGTCGCACTGAGTGACTTCTTTGGGAAGCTGGTTCGCACCGGAACATCGTCCGACCCCAGTCACCGATTAAGTGACCGGTGCTCCGCGTGAGAGTGGCAGACGGTCCGCGTGAAGATGGGCCTTGTCTCCAGCCCCGTCCCGTAGCGAAGAGCCGTGGGGAGAGAAGCCGCACGTTCCCCTGCAAACACGCCCCCGTGCAGCTCGCCTTTGACGGCTTCGACATCCTCTACCGGCTGTGGACGCTGCCTTACAACTGTCTGATCAGGATTGTTTGCGCGACTGTTTCTGTCATCGTCCGGAGACGGAGAAGCTCCTCAGCCTGGGTCGATCAACCCGCCGCAACAAGGTCCGCACACACCTGCCACATCTCGCTCGCTGTCTTTCTGTCTCGTCTGTCTGTCTGTCTCTCTCTCTCTCTTTCTCTCTCTCTCTGTTTCTCTGTCTCTGCGGTTTATGCCGGTTTAGCTAGCACCTAGCTAGGTGGTCGGTTTACTGGTTGGCTATCCGCAGGATTTCAGACACACACACACACACACACACACACACACACACACACACACACACACACACACACACACACACACACACACACACACACACACACACCGACACACACAGGGCTCATATGCTATGGGAGTGGTGCTCAGGTGGCCGGTTTAGGCCACGTAATGACGTCATCCAGGTGTTACCCGGTGAAAGCAAACCAGCTTTTAGAAGTTCAGTGATCATCAGCGGTCATCGGCTGTGTCGGCTTTGTTTTAGTTACTGCATAGATCAAAATATCCAAATGTTCCCGGTCTTCACTCACAGACGTTTCTAATCGTTAGTGATTCATTTGTTGGATTTCCCCCTCCAGACAAACATGTTGCCAACAAGAGCTCTTGTTTACAGGGTCCTGATGAAAATGGAATCCGACTTGCTTCATTCGCCGGCCTTGGGCCTCGCGGAGGAAGAAGAGGCCGACATGAAAGACTGGAAGCTTCCCTTGGCCTTCATGAAGAAACGACACTCAGAGAAGATCGAAGGCTCCAAGGCTTTAGCGCAGAGCTGGAGGATGAAGGACCGGGTAATTCTGCTAATCTAGCCTTTTCCCTTGCAGCCTGTAGACTTGCTCTCAGAGTCACAGAGAAAACATGGAATGACACACGAGATGCGAAATATTCCTACAAATAGTTTTATCATCATATAATACTATGTTATTAATGGCGTTTCATCTTGTTTTATATCTGTTTATGAATTAAGGTGTTGCTTTCTAATCCACTTATAATTAGACGTACACATACTTTCTCTTGTCAGGGACATTTGTATGGACTACAGTATATTCGCATTTGTTGACCGTACTAAGTTGTGATAGTTACCATTTTATCCTTGCTTCTTTTGTTGCGCGTTAGATCTGTCTGCTAAATGTTAGCAGCTGAGCTCATCGTCGCTGAAAGCTGCTGGGGCGTCTCCATCCAACCCCTCCAGAGCGAATTCATTAGCTGCTTCACAGGAAATTTGAGCTCAGCTGGAATTTGTGCTCGGAAGGGAGGGGCTGAAGTGGTCAAACGGGCCCTTCTCGAAATGTTAATTAATTGAAGACACTCATCAGATCCAGATGTGCTCTGATCGGACTTGTCTCTAAATAGAGGGATGCAGGAGAAAGTCCTCGGTTGCCCTCATCCTTCACATAGTCCCCGTTAATTTTTTTCTGCTTGAGGCTACCTGCGTTGCGCTTTGACAGGGGAACCTCAAAGCTTTCCCTCATGAGTGGCTGTTGCGTATTTCTCCCCTCGTAAAGCTGTCGTTTGATTCACTGTGGTGCTGCCAACCCGATCCCTTAATGCCTCCTGGCTAGTGCTGCCATTATGACGGCAACTGCTGTGTAAGTCATACATAACCCTCACCAGCGCTGCACCTTTAGTAGAAATCCACCCGCTGTTAGGACGGCGTTAAGGCAGCTACATCGCGCCCACTGGGGGGTCAGGCTTCAGGGGAATGTTGAATCAGAAAGCGTTGTTACGTGTAACGCAGGAACTGATATAATGGTGGTTTTAACAGCTGGATGAAATAGACCCCCATATTGGAAAGTCAGAGCTAAATCAAACTTAACCCTTTTCATCGTTCAAACTAACAGTTGTCGTAGTTATCCGTTCACATTTCTGCGCTGAGTCAAGAAACAGAGAAAGAACTTGTTCCTGAATGTGACTCTGAGTTTGATCCATCTTGTAAAATGTCAGAGAAAGGAGCTGTTCTTATTAGTGCAGAAATGCAGTCGTTGCTGTCTCCACGATCTTTTTGCACAGGTGTTCCACAGGGAACAACAGAGCTTCTTCATGGGAGCTAATGATTAACAAAATAACGAGCTGATTTAAGAAGAATGGTAATTGTTAGTAGCTGCTCGAGGGATGATGATCAGTCAGCACAGGACACATGCTTTTGATCATAGAAGAAGATCACTGAAGAGCAATAAAAATGTTTATTACGATCCTAACAGACATGTGGTCAGGAGTGTGTGTCATTTAAATCTGCTCAACAAATTTCTAGGAACATGTCGCCCTCTCATCAAATCGGGGATCTTGTCAGTGCAGAAAAAGTGGACCCATTAAATTAAAAATACTGTGAAGCCTGGATGAACGGCAAAGTCAGTCCACTGCTTAGTAAACTGGAAATCGAGCCAGGATTACAGACCCGAAAAGATTTGGAGAAGTCTGATGCCGGCAGAATGAAAAATCACAGACTGCAGCATCTCGTGACAATCCTGAAGTCTGCTTTCCCCTGCATTCAAAAGTTTTTCCTGACCACTTGCATAGGACAAAGATCAAAGCTAGTGCTCTGACCAACTGTAATTGATCAAAGCACTAGCTTTGATCTTTGGTCTCACTCACACTGGCCTTCTCCCATGTCTTTCTATGTTATCCGGTTCCTAAGTGTACAAAAGTTGAAATTTGACCTTGACCTGGTTTCTCAATGTCAAGGTCATCATCTCATTTTCATCCCCTATGCTGTCTGAGTAATGTGCTTTTTGTTTCATCCTTCTATCTGCAACGTTGCCAAGATATTTTGTGGACTAACAGATGGACGGAACGGACAAATACACGAACACTGACAATTACAATACATCAGCTCTTTGAAGCGGACTACATCAACGTAAACAGGGTCTATTTAAAAATGAAGATTTATGAAAAAATGTGCGCAAATAGGATAAACAGTGAGCTCTTAAAGAGCGACATCCACGTGCTGAGGAAGCTAGGAATATGAAGATCATGAAGGGACAGCGTTTACGCACCAAAACTGAGCCAAACAGCTGTTTACGGAACAGTTAGCAGCTATGACTATGACTATGACTACGCACAGCTGACTCACGGTAACCAGCTAACAGTTACACACGGCTGAGTCTAGACGTCCGGTCGTGAAGCCCTGGTTTCCTACACGCCACGAAGAAAGCGTCCCTAGTCCGCCAACTTATGCATGCAAAGATGAGGTTTTCTCCGTTTTTAATCTTAACCCAATACTCATGGAAAAAAAACAGTGCTCTCTAATACTTGATGATATTTCATCGATCACATGACTGGTTCTAACATCCA
Organism: Antennarius striatus; assembly: GCF_040054535.1. Taxonomy (NCBI): domain Eukaryota; kingdom Metazoa; phylum Chordata; class Actinopteri; order Lophiiformes; family Antennariidae; genus Antennarius; species Antennarius striatus. Next base: position 9,474,654 of record NC_090783.1, on the reverse strand, counting down.
TCCTGTGCGCCTACATTTAATGAAGCTAACTAAAGTGTCGGAGAGCAAGCTAATTAATACTTCCTGAAAAAAAAGGTTCACATTTAATTAGACTTTTAAATCTCTCTGCAGTCGCAGCAGGAGACTCATTCCAGCTCCAAACAAGAACACACAGAACATTCTTTCATGTTTGAGGAGCATTCCATGTATTTGTCTTTGCTATATCAAGTTTTATTTAGCTAAATTTATTCATTCATTCATTCATTACTATGGAAGTAATATTGCGATGACATCAAAGACATGCAGTTCATTCGCTGACGTCTATTTATCATAATGTATGTGTGTATTGCACATGTAAACACAGAGTGCACACAGTTTAAATACAAATGTGCGGTATATGATTGTATACTGTTTATACTGCATGAATTCATATTTCCTCTTTATATCTTTTGTATACTCTTCCCAATTATATTTTACATACTGTATATAGAATTTATGTGTGTAATGTAATACACACACACACACACACACACACACACACACACACACACACACACACACACAGTTAATTTAATTGTTTCTGTTCCTGCTGTTCCTCTCTGTGGAATTTAACACTGAGTAATTAGTGCCAAATATATCCATATTTTGTTGTGTTCTTGTTCTAATTAAATAAATCAACTCATATTTGCAGCGGCATGGTGGCACAGTGGGTAGCGCTGTCGCTGCACAGCAAGGTGGTTCCAGGTTGCGTCCTGCTCTGTGTGGAGTTTGCATGTTCTCCCCTTGTCTGATTGGGTTCTCTCCAGTTTCTCCGGCTTCCAAACACATATTATTATTATTATTTATTATTATTACTACTATTATTATTATTATTATTATTAACAAAGTATTAGATTTATGTAGCGCTTTTCTGGACACTCAAATACGCTTTACATTGGATCCATTATTCATTCACTCTTCGTTCATACTTGGTGATGGTAGACTACGTTTGTAGCCACAGCTGCCCTGGGGCAGACTGATGGAAGTGTGGCTGCCAATCTGTGCCTACGGCCCCTCCAACCACCAGTGGAACAATCACACACATTCACACACCAGCGAGTGCCCCACTGGAGGCAAGGAGGGTAAAGTGTCTTGCCCCAGGACACAAAGAGCGGGAGCGGGAATCGAACTGCCGATCTTGAATCATTGGATGACCTGCTCTACCACTGAGCCACTGCGCTTCAGGTTAATTGGCCGTTCCATATTGACCGTAGGTGTGAGTGTGTGCGTACTTATAAATATGAGTTGATTTATTTAATTTGTCTGTTTCTATGTGTGGTTCCGCGATGCACTGGTGTTGTGCCCGGATTGTTCCTTGCCTCACACCCCCAATCAGCTGGGTTGTAGCACCCCACGACAGCGGACGAATGTGGGTACAGAAAATTGATTTCTAGAATGGATCTCACTTTTGCATTCTTGTCTATAAGCAGAACATTTTATTTCCTATACAGTATATTTCTGTATTTTACTCTGTGTATACATTTAAACACTGAACACTACAGTATTTTCTGCACTATAAGGCACATCTTGTAAGGTGACAGTGCGCCTTATAATCCAGTGCGCCTTATTAATGAGAAAAAAGTTTTGAAATGGGCCATTCATTGAAGGTGCGTCTTATAGGCCAGTGCGCCTTATAGTACAGAAAATGCTGTAAATAAAATGACATCCTCATTTGGTGTATGCTCCTGGAGATTTAAATCAATTCAGGCACCTTTACTATTAATGTAAATGCACACAGCGACTGATTTGATTGGGGGATATATCAACTTGTCTCCTGACTGGCTTCATTTCCTGTTTTTGTTGATCGTAACTTGGGTTGGTTTGACCCAAGCATCTGATCCTGCACTGGTTGAGTCCATAAGATGCTTTAGTGAAGATATGAATGAAGGGCTTGATGCACACGATCATGCATCTTTTCCTGGTGGGATTTCCCACTTTGGAATAATGAAATCAATAAGTCATCAATATCCAAACCCATTGTAAGAGTGGAAATGAGGCAGGTGGTCTCTGCGGCTTTATCTTCTGCATCGTTAGTTATATTCAATCACTGTTCTCAGTTCATTAGGCAGCGTATAGACTTTCAGCCACAGTGCTGTGAGAACAAAACAAATTTGCGTGGAAGTCGAACTGATTGCGTTCCAGTGGTTAAGTTGCTGCTGAGTTATGGCAGCGGGATTTCCATGGTGAGCCACAGCTACAGCTCTACAATAAAGGAGGCAGGTTTGCTGAAATGGCCTCGAGGAGAACACTGGATGAACCTCCTCTTTTCACACTGTGAAAAGTGGAGGCGCACCCTAGTCACCTCCTGCATTAATCGCTGTAACTCCCTCATCTCTGGTCTTCTGCTTCATAATTTCTGAGGAATGCAACCTGCTCCCGTCTTTTAGTAGATTTTTCTTCTCATTGACCTCCATACCCTTCAGCCCTCCAACCTGACACATCCTCCCATGCTCTATCTTCCCCCATCTCCTTTCACCTCCACTGTTATTACAATAATATATTCAGATACGTCTTAGTTTTTGCAATCATGGGATTTATGGATTTCCAAGAATTTAAAAAAAGTTGTGGCCCTATGGAAGCCATCAGTTTTATGGAAGTGACTCTGGTCCGTCATCAGTGGCGTTGAGATAAAGCTAGTGGTGCTTTTTGTTGGAACTGAAGATGAATGGACATCCTCTTCCTTCCAGGAATGATGGATGTGGAGACTTAGGTGAAAACGTGTTTATGGCTTGTTGGAAGGCTTAGATGATCTGGGGGTGGGGGGTGTCTCCTTTTGAGACACCATTGTGATTGGATTGGACAATATTTCTCAATGTCTCTTGGTTGGTGTGATTCCTGGTGCATACAACAACAAAACCTGGATACAGAATGCTTTGGCTATGTCCATGTAAGCTTCAAGTGTCCTTGAAAGCCAGTGTCTTTTTTCCTTCTTCAATATTTAAAAAAAATTCCGCTGACATGTCTGAATTCTGACCTGTTGCTGCCAGCTGACTTTGGCATGCTCACAGGAAATCGATGTGTTTGACCATTTTAATAACCTTCATTTATTGTGTGCCTAACAAATGGAATAATCAGTGCCATTGATCGATGCTGTGAGCAGCACTGGCCGTATATTGGCGTCTTAAAAAGGCTCAAGGGGGGAAAGACTGGAAACTCCCCCTGCATTCTGGCGGAGTTATTAATGAGAGGAGGATAGCAACCAATTATGTGCACAAGCCCGAACAGACGGAAATGTGCACACCTCCCATGTGAGCATGTGTACTCTTTCCCTACGACAGCTTTCACACAGTAAATGTCAGAGCTCCTGTGTAAACACAACACAAGGTTTTCCATTCGTCTGACGCTGTTTCTTTTCTCTGTCTCGTTCCTTCTTTTCCCTCAACGGCTTACTTGAATATTGGAAATCCATGAGATCATCTAACCTGATTCAGAACATAATTTTGCTTCAGCTTCCCTGTCAGATTACAGTACTACTGGTTTAACTCTGGCGAAGAGCAAGTTGTGCGTTTGTTCTGAGTGCTGACGCTCCTTTAGCACTCGCTGCTTTCAAGCAGTCCTGCTCTGGATTACCCCATTGCCCTGTTTGTGTGCCTTTCTTAAGCTTCTATTGATTGAACCTTTGATCTTAGTCTCCAGAACCAACAAGTTGTTTCCACAGATTCCGGTTGGCTCGTCAAACACGAATGACAGAATACCTTTTCCTCCCTAACCTTCACACTTTCCTTGGAATGACATGAAAATCTCCAAACTGTCCCTTCAGCTATTGTGCTGAAAAGGGCAGTCCTGTCCTGGGTCATCCCATTCGATCCGTCCTCCTCCATATGTTACCTGTAAATGTCTTTTCCCAGTATGTTGATAAAGATATTTAACAGCCCCTGGAGGGATTACAGTAGACAGGTATGAACATGCATCCCGGTAGAATCTCAGAGGTGAATGTTGTGAAATTTTTCAAGCAGGATTGGAGATCAAACCTCTGCTTTCAGCTAGAATACAAAACACAAGGTCTTTCTGTCCATAGTGGTTCTAATTGCATCACTTTCTTCTCATCAGAGTGACGTGAAATATTTCACAGACCCACCGTATAAATATTGGAGAGTTTTTTGGAACAGGATGTCCGTTCTTTACCTTCCAGCCCTCCTTTTTCTTTCCTTTTTGCCACTGATGTCCTGCCTGCTGCGTCAGGAGACATGAGCTCTTTCATAAAATGAAGTTTCCAACCCTTTGAAGCCTGAAGGAAGTCAACATCTTTGCTTAACATCCCCTGAGAGCCCACCGAGTTTCAGTTGTGGGGACTCTGGAGGCCACGCTTGGCTTTAAGTTTTTGTTTTTTTGTAGAACTTGAGAGCTACCATTGGATCTAGAGATAACAGGACATAGCCACAAATTAGCAGAAGATGTGTTTCTATCGTCTGGCCTTCTGTCTATCGTACAATTTACAAGTTAAATTATGTAGTTTGAGACTTCAATGATCGGGACATCTTCATATCGCTTATTTGATTGCGTACTGTCTTGTCTTGAAGGTTTTTGTCTTTATCATTCTTGAGAAGTTAAAAACACCTTTTGTATGGTCACATTTTATGTCTCCGGTAAATTTCAAACAACCCTGTGAAGAACATATTCAGTATTTCACCGAAAGAATCCGATGTGCTGCACCTCATCGGTCAGAGCTCTGTCTTTTAGCTCGTCAGGCAGGCAGGTGTCGTGCTTTTACTTGCACTAGGCTGTTCAGCGATAAATGGAGTCAAACTCGGCTTTGACCTTCCCTACACCGACAAAGAGGACAGGACATTTTCTGTGCACCGATCAGAATTTTAATGTCACATCATAGGTCAATTTTCAGTGTCTGAAAATGCATCCTACAGTTTGAGAGGTGTAGAAATCTGAACAATGTCATGCTTGATAAATTCAGGTGCAGAATAAGTCAGTTCTCTCACCCCATACATAATCACGTAGATTTAGATGCCTCAAACACATTTCTGAAAATCAGCACAAAGAAGGCAAATCTTAAGGACGTTGAAAGCATGCAAAAACAATTTAAAGACCTGTGTGACGCGGAGTTAAAATGAAGGTCAGAGCATTGGAAGGACGGGATCCGTCCGCTTCAAAGCGGTGAGGTATTGTAATTGTCAGCGTTTGTGTGGTCGTCCGTCCATCCATTAGTCCACCAAATATACCATTGCTAATAGAAAGATGAAACAAAAAGCACATTACTCGGGCGGCAAGGGGATGAAAGGGAGATGATGACCTTGAGAAAACTAGGTCAAGGTCAAATTTTAACTGAACATGAAGGTAGTTGGTGTGAGAGACAGGGTTAGATGGAGGCAACTGATTCGCTGTGGCGACCCCTGAAGGGTAAGCAGAAAGGAGAAGAAGAAGAGACACTCAGGAATCGGATAAGATAGAAAGATGAGGGAGAAGGCCAGTTGAGTAAGACCGTAGATCAAGCTAGTGCTTTGATCAATGACAGTAGGTCAGAGCACCAGCTTTGATCTTTGACATATGCAAGTAGGTCAGGGTAAAATTATGAATTCAGGGGTGTCGTGGGATGTTGCAGTCTCTGACTGAATTGGTTTTTGTTTCCTTTTGTTCCTTTCTGATCGCTGAGTGAAGCCCTGGAATTCAGACTTGATTTTATTGCAGCTCAGAATCAATAAGTCATGACAGTTTGTTTTTCTGCTCTGTGTGAAGTCACACCGGATGTGTGTAAAGCGGCCAAGTTCATACCGACCGCATTTGAACTTCGACATGTCCCTATTTTTATATTGCAGTGGCTGCGATATAGCTAACGCTAGCTTTATTCTATAGCCGATTTCTGTCAGTGCTCATCTTAAAATTCTAGCAGGTGTCACCTTTTACTGAGATGAGCCATTTTAGTCCAAAGGCTCATCTCAGCAGCTGAAAATCTCCTATAGGTGTCGAAAATTTTATCTTTGTATTTGGATGCACGTCTCCAAACCTCACGGGAGTGGATGAGGGGGCAGGAGAAGACAACTCTGGTGACGCCACGCGGTGTACCGGCACGTGGGAGGAAGTGGGTGGAAGCAGATGCATGTCGGGTCTCGTCCCGCTGAGTCCCACTAGTTGACTGACCTTTCACTCAGTCGGTGGGAGAACTGACGACTTAATTACCCCCACAACAACAAGCCCTTGCTTCCCCTGCACAATGTCATGTACAACGTCTGACACGACTGTAAAAGGTCACGGGTTGCATTTTACTGACCTACATGACACTGTGCATGCACACCCCCCCCTGCCATGATTGAGATTGACTTCTGGACGGTAGATTGAATTCTTAGCCTCCCCCTCCTGCGGTGACCATAGTGGAATCCCTGGACTGGAAGACGCTGTTCCTGATACTAATGTTGAGGACCCCCCCCCCTGCCCCCTGATCCACTTGCGCTTCAGCCACCAGAATCTGGTTCGGTCTGAAAGATCTGACTTTGGAAATGAGCAATTTGTTGATCTGAGTGCTGATCTGAAGATGATCTCTTGCTCTGTCTTCCTCTTCCTCACCAGATGAAGACTGTGAGCGTGGCGCTGGTGCTGTGTCTCAACGTGGGAGTGGACCCCCCAGATGTCGTCAAGACATCGCCCTGTGCCAGGCTGGAGTGCTGGATAGGTGAGTTCCCCTTGCAACCACGTGCTACTCACGTCTCAGGCCCGTTCACACACCTGCTCCAGTCGGCCCACACCTTCACACTTTTCAGTTGAGGCGTCAGTCCGGACCCAACTGAACCGCTGTGTGGTTGGCCGACATTGTTCAAGCAGTGCTGGAGGGTTCAGAATCAAACAGAAAGGTGTTTGAAGATGATCATTAAAACCTGTGAGCTTACTTACATTTCTACCATTGTGGGTTGCCTCTCAATAATTCCTCAGTTCAAGATTGCCAGGCATTAAATTATTAACAAGTCTTCCTCAACACTCACCTAAATCACACGTCTTCAATCGTCTTGTGGAGGCCGTGATGATGAATTCAAATGGGTCATCATTAAAATGGCAGCAATTACAGCAATTACTGATACCAGCAATTTTTGCCGGTATCAGTAGCTGCTGTAAACGTATCAATACATTCTCTGTCTGCTGAGCACAATTTGATCTGTTGTCAATTTATATTCTGCTATTATTCATGCAATATTGATTCACCTTCATCAATATTTCAGCCTGAAGTGCTGCCTGCTATTTTTTCTCCAAACCCAGTTTTTGATTTGTGAAATCGTAAACCCCCAGCTGCCTGTGTTGTCGAAGCATCTTCTGATTGTATTATCCTCACTCCTAAGATTATCACCATGATCTTTTCATTTCCTGTTTCACTGATAAGATTTACAGAGACGTTAATGTGGAGAATTAAATCACTGTTAATTTGTCAGCTGCAGATTCCGTGTGTGTGTGTGATCACAGTGTATACACTCCTGTTTTTCCGACAGACCCTCTGTCGATGAGCCCACAGAAAGCCCTGGAGACCATCGGAGCCAACCTGCAGAAGCAGTACGAAAACTGGCAACCCAGGGTGAGCAATGCTGCCAGCCTCCTTTGTAATGGCTTCCACTGACTTTATGCATCGTATGTACAGTAGTTTCCGCTCTATAAGGCGCACATTCAGCGAATGGCCTATGATAAATTTTCCCACATATAAGGTACGCTGGACTAAAAGGCGAGTCCGATTATGAGGCGCACCTTCAACCAATGGCCTGTTTCTAACCTTTTTTTCATATATAAGGTGCACTGGATTACCAGGCACATCTGATTATTAGGCGCGCTGTGTGTTGTGTTGTTCAATCATGACCTGCTTCTAATGACATTACATGGAACAGCGCACATGCATTGACCCAAACGTGTCAAACATCACCTTAGCATTATTAGCTCGTCCACTGTGAATATGCACACAAGGCATTTTTCAGAATGACTGTGGGTGAGTTTATTCACAGCCTTGATGCATGTGAGGATGAAACGATTACAGCTGTCATGGCAACTGTCTCAGTTCTGATTCACTGGGTTTTCATTTAGTGAACATTTGAATGAATAAGATGATGCCGCTGACGTTCCATCGTTCACTTCAGGAGCGAGAGCTATGTGTGTTTTTGGACTGATGCTGTCATGTCTAGGTTTGTGCTTACATCAGTGTGAACTAGAGCAGTGGAGTGTTCCCATGTTGTTAATGTCAGACATGGCAGAAACACCACACCAGAAGATTCTATTGTTTTATCGATTGAAGGCATTTTAACGCCAGAGTAGAACATGTTTGTGTCGTGAGCTGAGACAAGCTTGGCTCCACATGCATGTCTCTGCTGTCATTGCTGTGTCATACGTGTCTTTAGTGTTGAAGCCAGTGCTTGAAATCCAGATAAGTTCTGTTTTGCAGAAGGAATATACCTTTTTATTCGGCTGTCTGGGGGAACACGGAGGATCATTTAAGAGCAGTTGGAGAGAGGCAGTGCTGAAAAAATGTGAAAGGGATGAGTAGATGATTCGCATTGCAACCTTTTTAGTAAAACAAAAACAGCAACTTGTGAAATATGTGTGTGTGGTAATATCCGTATGCAAGTAAACATGAAGTTTGAGGAGGTGGAGGAAAGAGATTTCTCAGGAGAAACCAAACTAAAGGAATGTAGGTTTGGGCTCAGTTGCTCCGGGAGGTCAGAAGCAAATGATGGCAAGAGAGCAGGAGGAGGGAGGAGGAGTGGGAGGTTGATAAAGCTGTTCCTTCTTTTCCAGCCTGAGGATTCGCAGCTCTGCAGCTTCATCGCCACGGTGCAACTTTTGCCAACACACCTTACATAAACTATTGACAAAGTCAGGCGGTCCCTGCTTCGCCAGAAGCCTTTAGTTGAGTTTGTTTTGAATGAGCCGTTCCACGCTAATGCCTAGAGGCAAAGCTTGAATTCTTTTGTCATCTTTTCCTACTGCTGGTGGTGTCGGCGTGAGAGCGCCGCCCAAACGCGTGGATCTGCAAGGAGATTTTACACCGTGCCAGCCTGCTGTCACGAATCCTTCCACCCTTTTGCTTCGCCGCTGATGCTTCACTCAGAGGAGAGAGAGGCAAACAGTGGCACGGCCGCTGCCTACTCACCTCCTCTACTAATGCCAGCCCTCGCGCTTCTTTTTTTAAACACCTCTTTCCATTCTCCATCATAAGTTCCCGTGTCTCACTCAGTCAGGCCTTCAGGTGTCCTTCATGTTTCCCACAGCCTTTTTTGCATGCGTTCGCTTGCATTCCTAGTTACCTGCGCAACGAGGAAGAGCTCCGAACATTTCTGTGTTTGTTTCCTTGATTCCTAGTAGATGCACTGCACAAATGCACAAAATGTATTGCGGATGCTTGTCATTAAGACCTTTTGCATAGTATGAGACTTTTCGTAATCTATTACAGGTATACTTATGAAATTTCCAGTTTACAACCAATAAAGTATATCTTTCTATACCTCAACTTGCGTTGTTTGAGTTATGTTGTTTAAAAAAAATACACGGAAAAATAATAATCAAGTTGATGTCATTTTATTCCACTTTACGTCTGTCTGGCACAGAATCATCGATCACTAGTAAGCCGTTAAAAGCACATAATATGTTACTGTACAATAAATCAGAATAAAACATATAATGCCGTGCTCCTAACCGGTAGAAACCCCCATGACCAAAAACGAGGATGAAGCAGCTGAAAATGAGATGGTGACATTTCTCTGTACTATATTAAAAAATAAAATTTTTGTTTTTAAGCTTGAAATAAATTTGTATTAACCAGATATCATTAAAATGCATTCAATAATGAAGTTCAGTACAGAACTGGGAATAGTTATCTTCAGTTTAGCGTAGAAACGAGCTAATTTCTATTCACGTTGTTTTTGGACTTTCTTCCAAAACAGTTTAATGCCGTAAAACAAGGTTTCTGTACTTTTCCATGCACTTGGCGTCAGTCTCTCGTGATCCTCTCATCAGCTGCGGGAAGGTGTGCATAAAAGTTATTGCTGCTAGAATAACTTGGCTTTTTCAATATGACGGCCTTTGATTCCAGCTTTGCAGGATGTTGTAGCAGATCACTTTAACTAATCAGTGCTTTGTAATGGTGCACAGGGCATTTTTACCTGATGACCAGGTCAAAAACACCTGGCCCGCTGCTTCGCAGCGGAAACATCTGTTTTCTCTAGCAGCTGAGGTTGGATTAAAGTTACGGCTGCTTTACCCACAGGATGCCTTGACGTCTCGCTTATCTTTCAGTTTGTTTTTCTGTTCCCCTCGTTAACGTCTTCTCTACTCTCCTATTCTCTTTCACACTTCTCTTGCTCTCTTTTCGCGTGTTGCCTTTAATGTGTTCTTGTCATACAAAGCGGAAGACAACAGTCCATGTCTAGACTTTGCATTGAAATGTTCCCCTCTTGAGTCCACGTTTGATCGTGTTTGTCTGTTTAAACATCACGCACTGTTTGCTGAGCATGTTGCACCTACTGAAAAGGTTTTACGTCGCATCTCTGACATAGTTGTTCAATTCAGTTCAGCTTCCTGGGGTTCATGAATGCATCATCACAAACAGGTGACTTAAATAGGCCGGAGGCCTTAAGGGTGAATCTGGATGATGTTTGTCCAGATCTCCGTCTTCCAGGTGATGTTGTCTGTATTTAAGGATGTGGACTAAAATCCATGTTGCCCTTCCTCTGCAACATTTTCCAGCCCCCCCATGTGACCCTATGTGTCCCACAAGTCAGATTAAACCTCTGCCATCACTCATGAACCAGACCCCTTATATACTTTAAAACCTCCTCTTGTAGCTGCAGATGGAAGTCCATTTTTCTTGGCAGAGAGAAAGCGGTCACGGATTTGGAATTGCTGACTCCTGCCCCTGCTGGTTCACACTGCCTGACACCGCCCCAGTGCGAGATGAAGGTCACCGCCTGGTCATCAGCTAAACCCACGTCATCAGCTAAAAGCAGAGGCACCACTCTGAGGTGGTCTATCCGATCTCGCTGCTATCTGAACCTGAAAATGACTCGACTGGTCGCGGACAAACCGGAGGGCTCACAGCGCTGATGCTGGTAGCCCAAACTCCAGGAAACCAGCAAGGTTGCAGAATCTGGACGGAATCAGTGTTGCTCCCCTGTGATATGCCTCCTCTTTGCTCCACATTTATTCCTTTGGTGGACCCCTCGCAGATGTTGAATCAATTTAATCCCGTCTGAGTTCAATTAATTGCCAGCATGTGTGGGAAGTGGCGGAGTGAATAACTTGATGCAGAGACTTCTTAATGATCTCCATCAACCTCTCCTCATGCTCCCAGTCCAATAAGAGAAAACCATAAAGCCGCTGGAAGACTTATGGATGTTTCACCAGTACGTCTATAAACTGTGTGCTCACCAGGAAGGCTACAAGTCACTGCTGCCACCTCCATGTGTCAAGGAGGGAGGGAGGGGTTATTGATCAGTTCTCTCAGCGCTTCTGATCACGGTGTAGATAATCTTCTAAATTACAGTTTGGACACCACAAACAACACCTTTCCATCAACAGACCAGATTATCTCCAGATTATCTGGATGTCGGTGATGCAGTGTTGGGATTCTTCTCATGTCTTTGTTTTGGACCTAAAATGGGCTGAAAGTCAGCTGTTACTGTGTCCTCCTGCAAGCAGCAGTGTTAGTTTCTGATAGTTGTGTTTCATCGGTCATTGTTGCCAGGACTGTTGTGAGTCTGGTGCGTGGCTTGTTCTCACTTTAAGGGAGTCAGCTTGGAGGTAATTGCGTTGTATTTAACGCTCTCATGATGGTTTTCCGAATCTGTTTTGTGCTGCATCCCGTTATAAAGACCCATCTGTCGCTACTGCATGCATGACCAAATGCTTTGCGATGAGTCACCAGGAGTGACAGGACACAACAGCCATGATATTATAGTAGTGAAGACTTCATTTTATTGAAATGAACAATCTCGACATGGGATGGAACGGCGCCATCTCGCGCCAGACGTCTGCGAATGGTGGTGATCAGACACACAGTCGATGCTACACTCAAGACAAACTTAACATGTTACTGCCCACCGATGCCACTTCAGTAATCAGCACAAAGTGCAGTAAGTAGGCCGCTGCCTTCGCGGGCAGCGCCGGAGCAAATTGTTCTTTGCCATGCTGCGTCCACCGTGACTCACCTCCCTGTCGGAGACCGTGGAGCTTTGCTGTTCAAAGATTGATGGGGAGCGTGATGCTATTATTATGACAAGTTGATAGCGTGTGCATGTGCACGGTTTCAAAACCTTATTTTATTGTGTGTAAGCTGTTTCCTGTGAAGATACAGAGCAGCTGGGGGGAGGGCACACAGGAGGCCGGGATGTGACTCACCCTGCTTCAGATTAAGATCCACCACCCACCATTCATTTGTAAGGTATGATTGACTGCATGGACGCACCGACCCAACAGGCTTCCATCTTAGGATAAAGCGGGTGGTTTGTGAGTTTAAATACAAGGGGTGGATCCAATCGGATTCTGACTTGGCGACTCTTGTCTTGCAATATTTGTACAAAAAGCTTCTGTTCAGTACAGTACAATAATTTGCTCCCACTGTTAAAAAGAAGCGCGTGCTAACGGTGAGATTATGCAGATAAATCAAAGGCAGACTGTAGTCTCAGACATGAGGAGTGGAGCCCTTGCTCCTCACTGTGAAAGGAGGTACAGGTACCAGAACTGAACCCCGAACTCAGCAGTGCTATTACATCCCTCATCTGACCGGGGGAACGCCTCGGGATCGACAGGCGGAGCTGGAAAGTGTTGCTGCTGAGAGGGAAGTTTGGAACGTTCCTCTGGGCCTGCAGCCACCGGTTGGATGGATGGATGGAAAGGACTTTTTCCACTCATGCATTCAACATATTGTGGTATTAGGCATCATGCCTATGCTCTAATTAGATCGTCTTTATGTCAATGCCCCCCAGCTGCTACCCACCATTCTTTGCTCCAACTTCTCTTTCTCTGTTGGTCAACTCAGCCGTCATTGTCCCTGATTGTGAGCGAGTGCTGGAACATGCACCTTGACTCTGCAATAATTAATAGGACAGCTGTCTGTGTAGATCATTAGTGTCACCCCCCCACACCCCATCAGTCTTTAACTAATGACTCCCTCGTCCCTCCCTCACTCTCTAATGGCTTCTCTGTCTCAAGGCAGTGTGAGATATCTCTGTTAGTGACCTGATCAGCAATCCCCTCTCAATAGACTCCATTTAAAATGCGGTCTCTGCCTCTCCATCCATCTTTAAATGTAAACTACTTAACCCCGATATCATAAGACATTTCCTTTTGGTGGTAGATGGCCGCCGCTCATTAGAAAGATTAAAAAAATGATAGGAACTGTATCTCATTATCTCGTCCTTGAGGGCGATGAAACACCCACTTTGGATATTCTCAAATATCCAATTCTCAAAATATGTCAGTGGTGTGTTGATGATGGCGCTAGATGCTCTTCCCCAGAACAACATTTGACTTCCTTTGACTTCTTCTGCAGCTCTTTTTCATCCAGACTCTCTGGTTGGAAATATCACCGCGTATTCACTGAGCGGATCAGGAAGCGGTGCAGATTCTGGATGTCTGCTGGTGGAGCGTACTCATTTGCAAACATGCGTCACTGAGAGTGTTGGGTTTATTTAGATTTAGAGCGACAGAGTCAATGCATATGACTGAAGGCAGTTCTTTTATTCTTCAGAGGAGGCTCTAAATGGACTCTACACACACACACACACACACACACACACACACACACACACACACACACACACACACACACACACACACACACACACACACACACACACACACACACACAGTACATATAAAGTATATATATATACACACATAATGTCCCTCTCACCCTTGTGGGGTGGTATCTGTGTGTTATCCTCGAGCTCGGGTCCTCTACCAGAGGCCTGGGAGTCTAAGGGTTCTGCACAGTATCTTAGCTGTGTCTAGGACTGCGCTCTTCTGGACTGAGGCTTCAGATGTTGTTCCAGGAATCTGCTGGAGCCACTCTTCCAGTTTAGGGGTCACTGCCCCAAGTGCTCCTACTACCACGGGGACCACATTAATCTTGACCTTCCACATCTGTTCCAGCTGTTCTTTCAACCCTTGATACTTCTCAATCTTTCCGTGTTCATTCTTCCTGATGTTGGCGTCAGCTGGAATCGCCACATCTATCACCACTGCTCTCTTCTGCTCTTTGTCCATCACCACTATGTCCGGTTTGTTAGCCAGCAGCTGTTTGTCGGTCTGGAAGCTGAAGTCCCACAGGATCTTAGCCTTGTCGTTCTCAATCACCTTTGGTGGTATGCCCCATTGGGATTTGGGTACTTCTAGTCCATACTGGGTACAGATGTTTCTGTACACTATCACAGCTACTTGGTTGTGCCTTTCCATGTATGCTGAGCTGGCGAGCACCTTACACCCTGCTACCACATTCTGGACTGACTCTGGGGCTTCTTTACATAGCCTGCACCTTGGGTCAGATCTACTGTGGTAGATATTGGCCTCTATTGCTCTTGTACTTAGGGCCTGTTCTTGTGCTGCCATGATCAGTGCCTCTGTGCTCTCTGTCAGTCCAGCTTTATTCAGCCATTGGTAGGTCTTCTTGATATCAGCCACTTCCTCTATCCTGACGGTGGTACATGCTGTGTAGGGGCTTGTCCCTCCCCCTCCTCTTCCTCCTCAGGTTTCTGCTGTCTAAGGCATTCACTGAGCAGTTCATCTGGTTGGGCCATCTTCCTGATGCACTCTTGGATTTTTGATGTCTCATCCTGGACAGTGGCCCTGATGCTCACTAGTCCTCGGCCTCCCTCTTTCCGCTTAGTGTAAAGCCTCAGGATGCTGGACTTGGGGTGAAACCCTCCATGCATGGTGAGGAGCTGTCTCGTCTTGATATCTGTGGCTTTTAGCTCCTCCTTTGGCCAGCTTATGATCCCAGCAGGGTATCTGATGACAGGCAGTGCATACATGTTGATGGCTCGGACCTTGTTCTTGCCATTCAGCTGACTTCTCAGGACGTGCCTTACTCTCGGGGGTATTTGTAGCTGTCCTTGATGTCTTCTATCCCTTCAGTTCTGATCATCTGGCCTCTTCTTGAAACCATCCGGCCACATTTGTCTAATCCGAATGACATCCCTATGTCGTCGCTGTAGATCCTGGTGATGTGGATCAGTGAGTCAATTTCTCGCTCACTCCTGGCATACAGCCTGGTGTCATAAATGTAGATGAGATGGCTGATTATTGTCCCACTTCAGCAACGGTATCCGTAGCCACTCTTTGTGATGATGTGACTGAGGGGGTTCAGACCTTTGCAGAACAGCAGTGGTGATAGTGCATCCCCGTGGTATATACCGCACTTGATGTTAACTTGGGAAATTGGCTTGGAGTTAGTCTCCAGGGTTGTCTTCCACTTCCCCATTGAGTTCTGGATGAAGGCTCTTAGTGTCTTGTTGATCTTGTACAGTTCCAGACATTCCAGTATCCAAGTGTGTGGCATTGGATCGTAGCCTTTCTGGTAATCTATACAGGCGGTGCACAAGTTGGTCTGCCTATTCTTACAGTCTCTGTGTACTGCTCTGTCCACCAGTAGCTGGTGCTTGGCTCCCCTGGTGTTACTACCAACTCCTTTCTGTGCCCCGCTCATATATTGATCCATGTGCCTACTCATCTTAGCCGCCATGATGCCTGACAGGAGCTTCCATGTTGTACTGGGACAGCTTATTGGCCGGTAGTTGGATGGGGTAGATTCCTTCTGTGGGTCTTTCATGATCAGGACTGTCCTGCCTTCAGTCAACCATTCTGGATGCGTCCCATCCCTTAGCAGCTGGTTCATCTGTGCTGCTAGACGCTCGTGGAGTGCTGCCAGCTTCTTTAACCAGTATGTATGGATCATATCGGGGCCCGGTGCTGACCAACTCTTCATCTTTGACACTCTTGGATGTCTGCCATTGAGATGGTTACTGGTTCTTGTTCTGGGAGGCAGCTGTGGTCAGTCCTCAGGTCCACTAGCAACTGGGCATCGGTGTTGTGTGATGCTTCTCTTTCCCATATGCCCTTCCAGTATTTCTCCACATCAGCTCTTGGTGGGTCTACTATTTCCTTGCCACTGAGAGTACACCTTTGCTGGTTGAGTGGACAAGGTCTTGTTTATTCTCCTGGCCTCTCCTTGGTGTATCTCTTCAGTTGGGTAGCCAGAGCCGTTAGTCTCTGTTTGGCAGTTTCGAGTGCTTCAGGTATGGAGAGCTTGCTGTATTTCCTGGGTACCCCTTTATTCACCATGTTCCCCTTCTGTCCCCTGTAGGCTGACTTCTCTCCATGTCGCCTTTATCTTGGCCTCTAACCGTCTCTTCCATGGAGGGTATTGTTTGTTATGCCCTGTGTTGATCTTATATCCCAGCATCTCGAGGATTACTGTTGCTGTACTGTGGATCAGCTTGTTGGTCTCAGTTATGTTCCCTGTGGGGATGGTTCTTATTGCAGCATTCGCATCTTCTAGCAGATCTTCTGAGTGTACTTGACAACTTAGCTTCGGTATTTGTCGGAGCCTCCAGGTTTCCATTTAGGTCACGGTCTTCCTTCTCAGGTCAGCGGCTCTTGTATTGAGGCTGTATATGTCTCTTGGGGCTTGGTAACCAATCTCGGATTGTGGGGGGGTGATATCCCCCCGCTGACCTGGCGTCCTGGCTCCCCCTTGCAGTAGCAGTGTTGTAGTATTTCATCGATCTCTAGTTGTGAAAGCAGTTTTTGGTTACAGATGTTGGAACACTGGGCTAACAGCTGTTTCTTTGTTAGCCTTGATTGTGGGTATATGTATATATATATATATATATATATATATATATATATGTATATATATATTATATATATATTATATATATGTGTGTGTATATGTATATATATATGTATGTGTATTTATATATGTATGTGTATATATATATGTATGTATATATATGTGTGTGTATGTATATATATATATGTGTGTATGTATATATATGTGTATGTATATATATATGTATGTGTATGTATATATATATGTATGTGTATATATATATATATGTATGTGTGTGTATGTATATATATATATGTGTATGTATATATGTATGTATATGTATATAATGTATGTGTGTGTGTATATGTACCATAATTCTGCTCTGACGACTAAAGTAGTTTAAAGTATAAATACTGATTTTTCCAGTTTGGCTAAAAGCACGAGCTGAATTTGTAGGTGTGGAGCTGTTGGTACCTCAGAGGGTGGAGGGTTGACCCTTCCTCTGGAGAAAGAGACGCACAGCTCGTCCTGACATAAGAGAAACGGGAAACCGTCCAAAAACCATAAAGCCGAGGCGCTTTATGCTTCTGTCCCTCAGCATCATTAATCAGAAGATAGTCTTTCAGGATTATAGGGTTTCGCGGACGACAACGCACCATCAGCGCTCCACTGCTTCCCCTCTGTCCTTTATTCACTCTGCTTTCAATATAGCCGAAGGTCAAATCAACACAGCACATGTATATAATGTAACTCTGGGCTTGCACTAGGAGGTAATATGATTAAGCCACTGTGGCTCAGTGTAAAAGTAGTGAGTAAGCCACAAAAAGCCACATTCTGTGTCCAAGACAGCGGCGCGGCGAGGGGTGCTCGTTGCGGGGTTGTGGGGGGGTGTCCGGGAAAATGGGGTTGTTTTCCTGCATTCTGGTGCATTCTGAGGGCAAAATCTTTTCAGTTTACCTACAAAAATACACTGAAGTCAACACTTCATGCTTAACTATCTTCATTTCAATCCTACTTTATGCAGGTATAAATGTGAGATTCAACATTTGAAAACATTCACTTTGTGAAGATACAGTCATGCAAAATATTACTCATTGTTTACTTGTAAGTTTTACTTGGACTTGAAGACATTTTAACTTTGACTTAGACAACACCATTGGTATGCCATAGTTTAGTTTTTTGTAAAAATTTGATAATATGATTTTTCTTTTCAATTTAAAAAGGCATGAAAAATAGCAAGCAAGTGAATACACATTTACATGCATCTCTGGTTATTCCTGGGATCACAAGTCTAAGACTACGAAAAAGTATTGATAATATCTTTCATTTACCTTCTGATTTGTCTGTCACCACTCTTCTCCCCTCTCAGCATTCACCATTTGTTGTTCAATTAGAATTCTAACACAAAATCTACTATAAAACACTCTATTCTCATTTTCTTTCAATCGATCGTCCTCGCCTTGTCGTACACCAATTCGCGGGTTTAGCTTGTAAAAATAGAATATTTTTGTTTTTCATTGGATGAGAGGAGGTCATGACCCGAGTGCATATTTAATGATCGGGGGCGTTCAGGTCACTTCGGCTATTTCCGTCGGCACGGGCGCCGCCTAGCGAGGGAAAAAGGTTGTCCATTTTATTGCTTGGGGATTTTCGCGAGTCCAAAAAAGTTGTAAGTTTTAGCCTTAACGTCACTGTGGCTACACAGGCTAAAAACCCTTATAGCCACTCTGGAATTTACTTCGCCTATGGCGTAGCGGCAACCGGCTAGCGCAAGCCCAATAACTCTGATCTGATAAGAGGCTGCAGCGTTTAATAGACATGCAGTAGAAGTACCAAAGTACAGCATACCCAAACTTCACTTTGAATCAACTGTCATCAACAAGGACATTTTTCAAATGGGAAGAGGAGACAAACATTAAACATGATGTAATCAATCGGTCTTTTTATAGAGGACACCTGAGTGAAGCCATAGCCAGTCCTATAAACCAGGACGCATATCTTCCAGACACAGTTTTACTTACTACTTTAATTACTGCTCCTTTGCTGACTGGCTCCATTCTTACCACCCAACATCCCCCCATCCCATTTCCAGAAGTCACTGGCACTCCTTTTTATCTTGCCGTTCTTTTAATTTCCCTCCATTTTCTCGTTTGGGTAAGATTTTCCTCACCAACTATGCATAAAGCAGCCAATTCACAGACAAGAGCAATGGCAGCAGCGGCACAAGGGACAGATTGTCTTTTGTAGTCCAAATGAATGACAGTAATTATCTGAAACATTTTCATTTGCATTTTTTTATGAAAATGTCGTTTGATTTAAATTTAAAATTTTGTAATTATGCTAAGTTGTCAAAGGTTTTATTGCCTGAATTAAAATTTACATGATGCTAGTGGCCCACAGAGGTCATAACGCTTCCCTTTCCACTGATACCCCTCAGTTTGTCACGCCGTCCTCGGAACACATCTCTGTACAGACTGCAGGAATCTCTGTCTGATGGGAAGTCACTCTACAAGACAAGACCCAACTCTGTCTTTCTCAGGTAGCGTTCCTTTAGAGCAGGGTTGTCAGAGTCAAATACACAGGGGACCAACAAAAAACAAATTTGCTACAAGCCGAGGGCCAGACTGGTTCAGTGTTTATTAAAACATATTGAATTGAACATAGCCTATTGAACCAAGAGCTAACACAGTGTATATTATGTAATGAATGCCTTAGACTTTGAGAAAAGTAGGCCAAGGTCAAATTTCAACTTTCGTACTCTCAGGAACCGGATAAGATATAAAGACGAGGGAGAAGGCCGGTGTGAGTAAGACCGTAGATCAAAGCCAATGCTTTGATCGATGAAAGTATGATCAATGACAGAATATGTTGGCTTATTTTAATATGTCCATGCATTTTGCTTTTCTAATCAGTGATTTCACCCTCCCCCCCCCACCACCAGTGGTTCATGAAAAAAGCCTCAGTCATCCCGCAGGCTTTGGTAGGAGATTGGTGCTGAGTGGACATTGCTTTCTAATGAACTTTTGTAATCTAATATGCATCTGCCTCTTCTTCTTCCTCCTCTTGCGCAGGCTAAATGCATCATCTCATCTTCAGATGATCAGCTTTCATCCTTCTCCTCCCATCATGTTCTTCTTCACATTGTAGCTTGTTCTTGTATTTCTCATCTTCTTCTTCCATCCATCCATACATTCTTTTTGTCGTTCCGTTCCTGTATGACCAGATCCTCTCTACTTTAGCTAGCTAGTGGTGTTGATCCAAGCAGAGCCTCTTATCACTTCTACCCTTTCTTCACTTAAAACAATTTTCTATTTGTACATATTTGACGGTAATTTGGTTTGCAGTAAATGTGCATATATTTTTAGTTTTTAAGAGTTTCACATGGTTTGCTTTAATTTTCTTAATTGAATGTGGAATAAAGATCTGCACCTTAATCTGAGAAGTGTTTTGCTGGATATGGAGATTTGGTCGCAAATTTGCATTCCAACATTGCCAGAAATGTGTTGCCTGAAAAACAGTTGCTTTCTTCTGTGTTTGTTTCTGTCTTATTTCTTTTACATGTCAATAACAGTAAAAACTGACTCCATCTTTTCACTGTGGGGTTCCAACATTGCAAAGCTTGTCCCAGTAATTATGTTTGATTGGCTGGTTGTGCTAAAAAGTCTGCTGGCCAAGGCACCATGATCCTTTAGCGGCTATTCTCCAGGGTGTTTTTGAAGGGTGAACCCTGGGGAGACAAATCCTGAGCCTCACTCAGCTGAGCGGGCCTTCTCCCGGCGGTATGGGCGTGTCTTTATGGGAACAGTCAAGGTGTGACAGGGGTCTGATGGCAAAGAGTCCCACTTCACTTCCCTCTGGTTGCTTCGCTCACTCCATTAAAAGCTCCAGCCCTTTTAATTTGGGTGTAGGCGGAGGTTTTTTTCTTCATCGTATAAAAGCATCACCTTTGTCGTTATTGATCTTTCTCTTCCGTTATCGGTGAATCAGCTACTGTGTAGCGGGATAATGTGAAATTCAATGGGAGTCGTCCAACCGGATCTAACATCATTATATTCCTGCAAATGAGGAATAAGAGAATAACGGAGTAAGTCCTCCAGAGTGATGTCAGAAATTTCCTGTGAATGCTTTTAGCCACTTTGTCTTTTCCTCCTCCCTTACACAACACAGTGCCAATCCAATAAAGCCATCCAGAGCCTCTTACTCAATGTCATTACTTTTAATGCAATATGAATGGAGCCTTGTGCGCAACCATTACTCCTTTCAATGGAGAGAGATGCTCTCTTACTCATTGCTAAAACGCCATAGCTACATCCAAAAAGGCTATTAGATTTAATGGTGTGGGAGCTATTTTTAGTGACAAATGCCGCCTGAGTTTTCCAGGAGTGAAGCAGGAAAATAGTCTCTAATGTCCGTTTCCCTGAGCTTTAAGGGTTTGGGTAAAGATGAGTGGGTGGGAGTTGTGTTTATTCTAATGCACACACACACACACACACACACACACACACTAGCTGCCGTCTGGATTGGCAGCTCAGGATGTATCTGATCAGTCTGAATGAACGTCTACTTAGAACAGATTCTCATATCATCACTGCCATCAGTCCCAATGTGTGATGAGAACCAGTTGTCAAAAAAACCCTGGATCTTCACCGTCATCTTCATCGTCTGGTAACTCATGAGACACACACAAATACCTTCCAGAATATTAACTTCCAAGCATCGTCCCATGTGAAACACACACCAGTGATGGCATCCATGAAAGGCATGGAGAAATGATTATACACACATAATAATTAAAGAACAGGCAAAACGAAGAGCTTTTAATGGCTTTATGATTAAACCCCAATAAGTTTTAAAATATAATCTATAATAAACTGATAGGATATCCTATATCTCACAGTAATATTTTATTTTCTTTAATTCATATCGTAATTCATACAGTTTTTTTTTAATTACAGATGGTCCTCATTTGTTCCATTCATTAAAATGCTGTAATGGTTCTTTTAAGCCACGCGTTCGAAAACGTTTCGGCTTTTCTTTCACACTTTGCACGTAGTTATTCCTACATTTCTGTTTGAACGCCTCAGCTTTGTCTCGCCGTGGACGACAAAGCGTTCCAGGAACATTCTGACCTTCATAAAAGCTGGCTTTTCTTCGGGCGGGTGTTTGTTGCAGCCGGTTCTGCAGGGATACCTAATGATCCGTTGGTTGTGATTGTTCCAAACTAAATTGGCATGCAAGCATCTGACATCACGTAGCTGAATTAATAGCACAGTGTGGTTTCAGCGCGCATTAATTTTAAATGATAATTGTAATTGATCTTCTATATTTCAGTCCATTAAGCAGATGCGTAGGACTGTACAACTAACTTCCATGTTTGTGAAAGAAGAAAATACAAGTCATGTTTTCTTTCACTCGAGCCGAGCCATTGATTTCTTAGAAAATGAGGATTGATTATCAACAATATTAGCGTAATGCCTAACGTCCAGGTACCTTTCCTCTGGTCATGATGAATGCTGATGAATGGACCTGACTGATGAGGATGCTGGGGAACCGCTCATGCACGCCCATGAAGGGACAGCATATGGATACGTCCCCGCCCAGCTCTGCAAATATAGATCCACAGTCCATTTAGAAATATCCCATGACCCCCCCCCACTACCCCTCTTCATCACCACTGAGTTATAAAAAGAAACAGATGAGTCGATGCAAACTGGGAAATGAGGAGCGACTCATTCCATCCAGTTGTGTGTTCTGTTGTGTGCGTATATCTCAGAAACCCAACCCCACTCCAGATGACCCATGGGACCAACAGAACACGTCTGACACAGGAGCACTGACCCGATGGACTTCCTCCATGAGCTTCAAATCGCTGTCGTTTGGGTACAACCGTCCGGTTGGATATCTGGCGCTGTGGACAGGATTACCAGCTATTTCTGTTGTGCTGCGGGTTGATTACATCCCGTGGTCGACTCACTTACTGTGTTTGTGAATCCTGGAATCTCTCCTCTCTCTCACTCTCTGTCACTGAGGGTCGATTTAAATTTCCCCGGTATGTGGAACTGGGACATCAAGAGTATCTTTGAGAATGGGTTCCGTCGATCTGTGTGTCCATGGAGCTTTATTTCCAGACCAAATCTCAACAATCGTTTCTTTTTCTACACATAGCATTCAAATACTGAACTGGTGCCGTTTTCTAATTTTGGGTTTCAATTTTGTCCATTTCCATTGTTATGATTTGATTTTTCGCCCATCAACAGACTGATGGCTGATTCCGGTGCTTGGTTTCGTTTTTGGAGATCTTAGGCACTCAACATTTTTCAATCCAACCTGCAATGCATCCTTAAAACATCCAGTGTTGTAGTTTTATCAAAATTGTAGCAGTCTAATGTTCACGGTTGAATGTTCTTTGTTTTCATCAACATGCCTTCCCCAAGGGCCTGGACAGAGAAACGTTTTTCGCTGTGCAAGGAACCGAAGCTAGAACCGTTTGGTATTACAGAATCCTATTAAAAGTCATTTTACCAAGGAAAAACTTTGTTCTCTCTCAGGCACTTAACTTTGAGATCTAATGGATGGATGATCTGTTGATTATCCTCCCCTCGTTTTCTACTTATCTCCATCTTGATTCATCGCAGTCGCATCGGGTTTGGACGGTGACGCCGCAGCAGATTCAAAAGAAAACACAAATGACGAAATAACATTTGTGGGTTGCTTGATGATTTTCAGACCCACGTCGGAGTTAGTCCTCCATTTGTTTCAGTCTGTTAGCTTTTATGGACCAAAGATAATTGAATCAATCACATCACATCTACTTCCACATGAAAGACAACACAAAGGCTTCTGAAAGCCGCTCAGAAGCCAGCTTTTAATTGGACTGGTGCTTCAGAGGTATCTTTTCCCTTCTCTATCACAGATAGATGCTGCCAACACATAACTCACATGGAGGGTTTAATCTAATGTAGCCTTTAACAGCCACCTGAACTGCTTCCAGATGGAAAGAGATGCTGCAGGAAGGAAACGTGGCAATAATACTGTTTCAGAAAGTCATAGAAAGCATTTTATTCACTTGTGTTTGAAGCACTTTGGTATTATCTGTCTGTTTAATGTTAAGTACACACACACACACACACTTGGTGCATTTGGACCTTCTGCCAGTTACATAACCAATGTCACTTAGTCAGCTACAGCACCAATGTTCTGACTCCTGCTGCTCGCCCAGCATCGGACTTGAAAACAAGAACAGATGAAGAAGGAATAAAGTCATGAGACTTACTGTATTATTTGACCACATTCACAAAATGTAAGTTTAAAAGTTAGAAGGAGTACCGGGTCAGTCACAGTATTTTCCGCACTATAAGGTGCACCTAAAAACCTTTAATTTTCTCAAAAACCGACAATGTGCCTTATGATCCAGTGCGCCTTATATATGAAACAAGTTTTACGCTATGCCATTCATTGGAGGTGAGCCTTATGGTCCAGTGCGCCTTACAGTGCTGAAAATACTGTAGTTCTCTACCTGCTCTGTGGACAGTTATGTCTTTTTTGACTGTAACCACCTAGAGATGACATCACCTTCCTTCATGGACTGAGGAACAGCATTGTGGGTAATGTAGTCTTCAGGCAGAAGGAATCCCACACGTTGTTTCTCCCTCGGCTCCATCCGACCTGCTGTGGTCCGGCTTGGTCTGAAGCCACCAGCCTCGGTAGGACCACTTTCACTGGGGAAATGGCTACTGGCAGGGCGGGGATCAGCTCAATCTGAACATTGACAGGAAACAAAAGCCTTTGGATTCGTGGTGATGGGACTGAAGCAGCCAGATCGCAGATCATGTCATCGTCCTTCCCTCTTTCATTTCCCCTCAGATCTTTGGCTTCTGGTGTTACTGTGTTGATTGGTGATTTGTAGGTTAGAGGTTGACTGCACTCATTTCCTGTTTGGCAGCTGCTGTCGTCGAAATGAACCTCGAAATGAACACATCATGGGGGAGTCGTTTTTTTTTTTTGTCCTTCCTGTCAGTGAAATAATAAAGGCATGCATTTCATTAATTCCCATTTATCATTATTAAGTCCCATTTCATTATTATCTGATATTTAAATCATTAAACAGGTTGATGAGCACATTTTCAGCTCCAGGAATGAGAGAATATATCTGGTTCTGTTTTTATCAGTAGTTCTGTCAGGATCAGTCACTCTTAAAATGTGGCTCAACTTTCCAAGTTGCATCCAGTAGTTTGTCACCTTAGATTTTGCCCTTTTTGTTGTCTAGGATGCCTCATGATGAGTGTGACAGCCAGAATGGCTCCTGCTGCCCCAAACAACTTAACAGTCTGTATCTTAATTGCATCCTGAATGCTTACGCACCACTGAAAAGGTCGCCCGTTCTTAGGAAGTGACACAATGATGAATGGCAGTGGCGACAGGTCGGAACACGCTCACACACTTTGGTTGTGTGTGGCCTTGATTGGTTTAATGGAGCTGTTTGATGGAGCTGCTGTGAGCTAAAAAGGCAACAGCTGAGGTTTTTTATCTGACCCCTGTGGGGGGGGGCTTCATCATGTCAAGGTGGTCATACTCTCGTTAAAAGATGTCTTCATCATGCACCAATATATTTGAATAAGCTCACTTCAAGAAGTCTCCGGCTGTCACAAACTCCACTCGCTACCTGTCAATCAAGTGCCCAACCAATCAAATGAACAATATGGTTTAAGGCATCTGTTATATTAGGAGAAGTAACTACAAATGGACTTCCCAGTTAACATAATCTCATAGTGTAGCTACAAGAGGGCACAAGCCACTGTCTTATTGTGCCGGTCCCAAGCCCGGATAAATACAGAGGGTTGCGTCAGGAAGGGCATCCGGCGTAAAACTTTTGCCAAATCAAAGATGCGAATCAAACCTATGACTTCCATACCGGATCGGTCGAGGCCAGGGTTAACAACGACCGCCGTCGGCGCTGTTGACCTACAGGGCGCCGGTGGAAATTGGACTACTATTGGTCGAAGAAGGAGAGGATGAAAGTGTGCTCACACGAAGAGAGAAGAGGAGCGCCAAGAGTATAGGACTGAGAGTAGGGACATTGAATGTCTGGGCTTGCACTAGGAGGTAGTATGACGAAGCCACTGTGGCTCAGTGTAAAATAATTGAGTAAGCCACAAAAAGCCACATTCTGTGTCGAAGACAGCGGTTTGCTGTAGTAGCAAGTAAAACTTACAAATAAACATTGACTAATACCAATAATCAAATTTATTAAAATCAAAGTGTCTAAGTCAAAGTTAAAATGTCTTGTAGTCCAAGTAAAACTTACAAGTAAACATTGAGTAATATTTTGTATGACCGTATCTTCACATAGTGAATGCAAGTTTTTAATTGTTTGGGGGTGTAAAACCACACTTGTCATAGTGGGGTGTTGGGGGATACCCCCCGCATGGGGGATCGGGGGCCCCCGGGAAATTTTTTAGAAATTGGGGTTGTTTTCCTGCATTCTGGTGCATTCTGAGGGCAAAATCTTCTGTTCAGTTTACCTACAAAAATACACTAAAGTTAACAGTTCAAGCTTAACTATCTGTATTTCTATCCTACTTTATGCAGGTATAAATGTGACAAAATCTACTAGAAAACACTCTATTCTCATTTTCTTTCAATCGATCGTCCTTGCCTTGTCGTACACCAATTAGCTTATAAAAAAAAAGAATCTTTTTGTTTTTCATTGGATGAGAGGAGGTCATGACCCGAGTGCATATTTAGTGATCGGGAGCGTTCGGGTCACTTCGGCTATTTCCGATCTCTATTTCCGTTGGCATGCTTCGGCTAAATTCCGTCCGCATGAGGAAATAGCAGCGCCGGCGAAAATAGTGGCGCTAGCTAGCGAGCGGCGCTAGCTAGCGAAAAAAAAGTATTAAGTTTAGCCTTTTTTCCGTAAAAATAAGAACGCCACTGTAGCTAAACAGTCTAAAAACCTTGTAGCCAATCTGGAATTTACTTTGCCTATGGCGAAGTGGCGAATGGCTAGCGCAAGCCCAGAATGTTGGAACTATGACAGGAAAAGGTAGAGAGATGGTTGAAATGATGCAGAGGAGGAAGGTAGACATACTGTGTGTCCAAGAAACCAGGTGGAAAGGTAGCAAGGCTAGAAGTTTAGGAGCAGGGTTCAAGTTGTTCTATCATGGTGTAGATGGGAAGAGAAATGGAGTAGGAGTTATCTTGAAGGAGGAGCTTGTTAAGAATGTCCTGGAGGTGAAAAGAGTGTCGGATAGAGTGATGAGTATAAAGCTAGAAATAGAAGGTGTGGTTTTCAATGTTGTTAATGGGTATGCTCCACAGGTAGGATGTGAGCTGGAGGAGAAGGAGAAATTCTGGCTGGACTTTGATGAAGTAATGCAGAGCATATCTAGAAGTGAGAGAGTTGTCATTGGTGCAGACTTCAATGGACATGTTGGTGCAGGGAACAGAGGTGATGAGGAGGTGATGGGCAGGTTTGGAATCCAGGAGAGGAATGCATAAGGAAAGATGGTAGTTGACTTTGCAAAAAGGATGGAAATGGCTGTAGTGAATACTTTCTTCCAGAAGAGGAAGGAACATAGGGTGACCTACAGGAGTGGTGGTAGGAGCACACAGGTAGACTACATCTTGAGTAGACGGTGTAATCTGAAGGATATCAGTGACTGCAAAGTAGTGGTAGGCGAGAGTGCAGCCAAACAGCATAGGATGGTGGTGTGCAGGATGACTCTGGTGGTGAGGAAGACGAAGAGGGCAAAGGCAGAGCAGAAGATGAAATGGTGGAAACTGAAAAAGGAAGAGTGTTGCATGACTTTTAGGAAGGAGTTAAGACAGGCCCTGGGAGGCCAGGAGGTGCTTCCAGATGACTGGAAAACTACAGCTAATGTGATCAGGAAGACAGGTAGGAGAGTACTTGGTGTGTCATCTGGAAAGAAAGAGATAAGGAGACGTGGTGGTGGAATGAAGAGGTACAGGAGTGTATACAGAGAAAGAGGTTAGCTAAGAAGAAGTGGGACACTGAGAGGACTGAGGAAAGTAGATAGGAGTACGTGGAGATGCAGCGTAAGGTGAAGGTAGAGGTAGCAAAGGCCAAACAAGAAGCTTATGATGACTTGTAAGCTCAGTTGGACAGTAAGAGAGAGACTGATCTATACAGGTTGGCAAGACAGAGAGATAGAGATGGGAAGGACGTGCTGCAGGTTAGGGTGATTAAGGATAGGGATGGAAGTCTATGACAGGTGCCAGTAATGTGTTGGGAAGGTGGAAAGAGTACTTTCAAGAGTTGATGAAGAGGAAAATGAGAGAGAACAAATACTAGAAGAGGTGACTGTTGTGGAGCAGGATGTAGCAAGGATTAGTCAGGATGAAGTGAGGAGGGCACTGAAGAGGATGAAGAGTGGAAAGATGGTCGGTCCTGATGATATACCTGTAGAGGTTTGGAAGTGTCTTGGAGAGGTGGCAGTAGAGTTTCTGACTGGGTTGTTCAACAGGATCTTAGATAGCGAGAAGATACCTGAGGAATGGAGGAGAAGTGTGCTGGTGCCCATTTTTAAGAACAAGGGAGATATGCAGAGTTGTGGCAACTACAGAGGAATAAAGCTGATGAGCCATACAATGAAGTTATGGGAGAGAGTAGTGGAAGCTAGACTAAGGGCAGAAGTGAACATTTGTGAGCAGCAGTATGGTTTCATGCCAAAAAAGAGTACTACAGATGCAGTATTTGCTTTGAGGATGTTGATAGAGAAGTACAGAGAAGGCCAAACAGAGCTGCATTGTGTTTTTGTAGATCTGGAGAAAGCTTATGACAGGGTGCCCAGAGAGGAACTGTGGTATTGTATGAGGAAGTCTGGAGTGGCAGAGAAGTATGTTAGAGGGGTAAAGGACATGTATGAGGACTGTAAGACAGTGGTGAGGTGTGCTGTAGGTGTAACAGAGGAGTTCAAGGTGGAGGTGGGACTGCATCAGGGATCAGCTCTGAGCCCCTTCTTGTTTGCTATGGTGATGGACAGGCTGACAGACGAGAGTAAACAGGAATCTCCATGGACTATGATGTTTGCAGATGACATTGTGATCTGCAGTGAGAGCGGGGAACAGGTGGAGGAGAAGCTAGAGAGGTGGAGGTTTGTCCTGGAAAGGAGAGGACTGAAGGTTAGCCGCAGTAAGACTGAGTGCATGTGTGTAAATGAGAGGGACCCAAGTGGAAGAGAGAGGTTACAGGGAGAAGAGATCAAGAAGGTAGAGGATTTTAAGTACTTAGGGTCAACAGTCAAGAGCAATGTAGAGTGTGGAATAGATGTGAAGAAGCGTGTACAGGCAGAATGGAACGGGTGGAGAAAAGTGTCAGAAAGGAAAGGTGTACAAAACCGTGGTGAGACCAGCGATGTTGTTTGGTAGAGACAGTGTCACTGAGGAAAAGACAGGAGACAGAGCTGGAGGTAGCAGAGATGAAGATGCACTCTGGGAGTGACCAGGAAGGATAGGATCAGGAATGAGTACATCAGAGGGACAGCACATGTTAGAGGTTTTGGAGATAAAGTCAGAGAGGCCAGACTGAGATGGTGTTCTGGGATTTTGTTTTTTTAAGGACAGCAGACAGTGTAAAATACAAGATATTTATTTGTCATTTCAAATCATGTATAGGTTGAGTAGCTGTACAATAATATCATCAATAGGTTGAGTATGAGTCCAATAACATCATCGATGATATTGACAGACAGACAGGTTCAACAGACAGACAAGTTCAACACATACTTATCTAAGCATGATGAGAGCTCTGGAGACGATGAAAAAGTCCTCCGGTGTGTTGCTGCAGAATATTCTGGGTACAGGAAAAAACTTCAAGTACCAAATAGAAAATGGATCACATATCTTTTTATACCCTAAAGGTGTGACTAGGGGGAGGTATTAACCTCGGCCCATCTGCTTTCAACCAGTTCTTTACGGGCTTTCAGTTGGTACGTCATGACCTCCAGACATTACCAAAAATATCAAGTCGACAGTTTCACAAAACTATTTGATGACATAATATAATTAGTCAAGCGAACCCTGTGAGGATCTGCTGCAGACATTCTTTGGATGACCCTGTGCAGAAACATACGTTCTAATTTCAGGTATAGTATATGAAATGATCTGGCTAGTTTCTCTGTCAGTGTCTAACTTCTCCCAAGGATACCCACAGTCATGCAAGCATTTCCAAATATGGTCTAACAGGAATTATTTTCGTGCAGAGTCTTCATAACCTCGAGACATCCTGGGGCCACCTTCACAAGTGCTGGATGATTTGACACACACAACAATCCAGATCTTTGGTTCAATTAAATATTATCTTATTATATTATTGTATTATTTTATTGTATTAAAAACTTGCCACCACAATGGTTTGGACATGTCCAGAGGAGAGATAGCGAATATATTGGTATAAGGATGCTGAGTTTTGAGCTGCCAGGGAGGAGGCCTAGAGGAAGACCAAAGAGGAGGTTTATGAATGTAATGAGGGAGGATATGAAAGTAGTTGGTGTGAGAGAAGTGGATGCAAAGGACAGGGTTAGATGGAGGCAATTGATACGATGTGGCGACCCCTGAAGGGAGAAGCCGAAAGAAAAAGAAGAAGAAGAGTGTCATAACTGTTCCACCATTTTCATATTTTTGAACAGTGTCTAAACAGCAGGAACGACACAGAAAATGGCAACGATTTCTAAGTGAAACTAGCTGGTTAGCACGAACAGTCTGTCCAGCTACGGTTTCCATTTGGAATGGAACAATATCTAAAATGCTCCTCGAGCATCTGACAGAAATACTCTGAAGTAACTACCTGTACATACAGTTCTGTTCATGTAGTCAGCTAACAGACTTATCGCTTCTCTAAAATTTATTTTCCACTTGCTCTTTTGACAGGTGCATTTTCCTTTAACGTTAGCTCCTTTCCCATTCTCACCATTAGTTAGCTTTCTTTCTCCAGTTAGCATGCTAACATTCATCTACGGCTTCGCAATGCCCGCCCAGTACAATCCATGATTTGCCAACACAAAGTCGTTACGTCACCACATTGATTTTTGACAACGTTGGGTAGGCTTGGCTTATAATACCAATACATTTGTTTTCATATGTTTGGTATGAAGTCTGATATTATTGTTTTATCGTGGAATTTCCACGGGTTCCCGTTAGTCTGAATATTAATGTACCTGATCTCTGAACGCAGAAGGGGTTGATTGGAAAAAGAACACCTCTCTCACTCTTTTCATCTGCAGTCTACCCTCCATCCCACCTCTTCCCCCATACTAGCTCTGCTTTCACACTGTACCTCCATTGCTGCCGGCCCCCACTAACACCATTATTCCATTAGATACCACTTGATGTGGTCGGGATGGGCGCCGCTCCTCGCAGCAGTCAAGCTGTCTCATTAGAACCAAATTGAATCAGCCCGTCAGCGTCGCTATCTCACTGCGATTCAATCTCATCCAGATACGGAAGTTGAAATGTGGTGTTTTTGATCAGGTGTTTGATCTGTGATATCACAAATAGTCAAGCAAACTCTGGCAAGAAGAGATGGCAAATCACAACCAGGAGGCCACATCCAACAAGAACGCGACACATGGACTTTTAGGACGAAGGGCTCTGTGATTAAAACTCACAGCTGTCTTAAACGGGAGCCATCAGGAAGTTGGGGAAATTCTGGGGGCGGCAGTGGCTCAGCGGTAGAGCAAAACGTCTTAGGACCAGATATTCGTCCAGCCATCGGTGGTTCTAATCCCGCTCCTGCCGGACATCCTCAGAGTGTGAGCTAACAGTGGGGGTTTCAGCTCACCTCTCAGCCACTGCCGAGGCGCCCTTGAGCAAGGCACCACCACCCCTACAAGCTGCTCATTGGGGCGCACCCCGAAGTCGCGACCGATCACTCTGCCTCCCCCAGTCATGTGTGATTATTAATCATGTGTGATTAATTGCATGCCAGCAGGACCCTAGTGTGTTGTGTTTACAGGGGCCTGTATACAGTGTTTGTGTGTGTGCTGTGCTACTAACACGTATATATGTATATGCATGTACCACAAGGAGTGTAAAGATAATTTCCCCGTTTGTATGGACAA
This sequence comes from Antennarius striatus, assembly GCF_040054535.1. Lineage (NCBI taxonomy): Eukaryota > Metazoa > Chordata > Actinopteri > Lophiiformes > Antennariidae > Antennarius > Antennarius striatus. Next base: position 9,442,815 of record NC_090783.1, on the reverse strand, counting down.
CAAAGTGTGTTTAATCTTAATCTTTTAATCTTTAATAAACGATACAGAACCAATGTTGAGCTTGGCCCCCATGTCCTGGTGGCGCTGTGCAGTTGGAAGAAAGGAGGCGTCTCGGGTGAATTGTAGCTGTAAGACAGGCGGCAGGCTGTTATGTAACGGGATGGGCGAGTGTGATAATGATTCAGATCGGTCAAACCGGGGTTTTTTGGATTGCATAAGACGACTCTTATCTGGTGAACTCATTGATGCACGTGTTCGTGTCCTGCTGGAAAAGTTTCCTCGGCAGCTCTTCCAGCAGGACACTAGCATCGCGCTGGGTCACACTTGAGAAGGTAGAGGCTGGCGAAGTGTGTGATCTCAAGGAAGCAACAGGTGGCAGAGGAAATAAAGCAGCAGAAACTCAGCCTCACAGCTGGCGCTCCGTTAGAGTCTTTTGGTTTCTGTGGAGAAGATCTGGTGTTTCGCTGGGTATCCGCTCTCAGAAACACCTCAGTGCCCGCTTTGTATCTGCAGCGCTGTACAAGATGTTTGGAAGAACTGGTGCTATAAAGTTTTATTTTATACGCTTCCTACAATCAACAGCTTGTTTCAGCTTCACACTCTGAGGTGTCAAGTCCTCCATGTTTCTCCTGGACTCTGAAGCGTTTGTTCTTCCGATTATACCCTTCTTATTTTTATCAGATGCGACCATTCCTGCCTTTTAAAATGCCCATGGTCTTTCACAGCTGTGTGTTGGGTCTGGTCCGGTTTGGTTTGAGTCGGTTCTGCCAGAGCCTGAGTCACTCAGATGATTCAGATCCTTCATTTGGGGCTGATCTGAACTACGGGCACGTGAATGGTCTCATTTTTATATGCAAGAAAACAAAGTGGAATTTTGCAGGTTGTTTCCCTTAAGCAGCTCTTTCATGAGAAATATAAAAATCCAGTTAGCATGTTGTATTGCTGAGACTTCACTGAAGTAAATTGTGACACAGAACCTCAGTACAGCATTTTATAAGATCCTATTAGATGAATTTTCCGTTTATTCTTGCATTTCAAATTTAATTTCTTTCTCTTTTCTCTCATGCCATTCTGTTTGTGTGATTCTCTGTCATACATTTTGAATGAGCTGCGTTAGTCAGAGCCTGAGAAGGGAAGAGGAATTTCATTACCAATAACTGCTTTGCCATTTCTGTCACAAATAAATCCCTTCATCCTGTTTCTGGTGTGAAACTGCAGACAAATCTCCAAATAAAACTAGAAGGGCACTCAGTAGAGTTCTCACCTCCACCAAGGCCAAATGTGTGCTTTAATTAAACTTTAATACAGTGATCAGATTCCAAAATTGAAAGAAATTTTTTCTAGATCATTCCAGTTAACAGTGTTGGGTTATTTATCAGATAAATACAGGAATAGATGACCCCTAGGTGGGGTCATAGTTAATAAGCAGCATGGTACTCGTGGGTCTCTACATGTTCATCCAGTATGTGTCTCTCCATAGTAAGGTTTAATAATGGAATGCACTCCTTCAACCTGTCCAGGACCAGCAGCCGTGACGCCATCAGCTGGGTGGCGTCACGCCATCGGGGGAAAACGGATGCAGCACTCAGCGTCCTCTTCTAGCACCTCTGTGTATATGCGGTCTGTAAATGTGGAGGTTTTCTGTCCACAGTGAAAACAGACACACCTGGCAGTATAGTGGTACCATAGTATGGAAGCACTTCGTTAATGAGTCACCAGGAAGAGAGGATGAAATTTGGATGTTAGATTTAGAGCAGTCATGCTGACACCTTTGACTTTATTGAACTGTTTTTCAGGCTCGTTATAAGCAGAGTCTGGACCCCACGGTGGACGAGGTGAAGAAACTCTGCACGTCGCTGCGGCGCAATGCCAAAGAGGAGCGAGTCCTCTTCCACTACAACGGCCATGGGGTCCCTCGGCCCACTGTCAATGGAGAGATTTGGGTCTTTAATAAGGTATCGCACACAAACCATCTGCTGAAACAAACACCAACCAGGAACGTCTGTAGCTTTACTGCGTCAAATGTCCAAAAAGACTTAAATGTCTTTTGGAAGAGATCAGAGCTACTGATTTACATGCAAATCACAAAAGCAATTATACTTTTAATGGAAGTTTTGCAAGTAGACCCCGGGAAACAAATTATATCTGTACTTAAATTGAAATGAAGCCTCCCCAGATTGTTCCCAAGCGTTACTCATTCATGCTTCCAGAAAAACCACACAGCCTCTGATCCTGTCAGAGGAAACATGGAGACGCAGAGGCAAAGACAAAGTAGTTTGTGATTGAAATCTGCAGCAGACTCCAGGAGATGACTGATTTATGACGGGAAGTTAGGCTGAGCAATCAGAGTGTCATCCCGTTAGAATCACATCCCCAACGGCTGCAGAACATAGAACATCTCCTGCATATGAGCTTCTTCTGTGGGGCTTTTAAACCTAAACTAGAATAAATTTTCACTGCAGTTACCTAAAACTGACTGCATGCAAATCCTCGCAAAATGAAGGAACAGGGAAGCTAATTAGAAACGTTCCTTCACTATACTGTAATAATGTGATAACGAAACCAATCAGAGGGAAGCCAAGCCTGTGTGAGAGCTCTCATTGGATCAGTGAGTGTGAAGCTATGTGGCGGCAGTTCCACACCTTCCGTCACGTCAAGAAGAGTACTGTTCGTAGGAACTTGTGTTCTTCTTGGTGGTTGCTTTACGTTTTGGTTGTACTTAATGCCAGTTAATGAATTATTGATGATGTACCACTTCCTTCTACACACAGACCATCAAAGCGATCGGGATTTTCTTGAAAAGTACCAAAAATTTAATGCCTTGCTGCTGCCGGCGCTGAGCTGTCGCCTCTCTGGGCCTGATGTCCTCTTCCTTTACTCCTTGTTTTACTCTTTATGCACATCCCTTTGCCTATAAAATGCTCCTCCTGCCACCAGCTGCTAAAATAAATAGATGAGAGGGGACCTGCTGCCTCTACTAGTCAGGATAGAAACACCCAGACAAAGAAAACAGATCCGGGTCCACCTTCAATGGAAAATCATTTTAGTTGATGATTCAAAACGGTAGCAGTGGCTTTCCAGGGTTTTCTTTTGTCGTGTGACTGATGGGAGGTCAGAGGTATGTTGTGTCGTCGTCGTCGAGGGATGTGCTGTAGAACCATTAATAGAAGCGATCGGACCTTTATAGCGACGTGATTGTCAGATTGATGACACACCGTTTCACTCTGCATTCCCATTTATCTGTATGTCACTATTTTCTGTTCGACTATTTCTCTCCTCCTTCGCTTCGCTCGCTCTTCAAACAGCTGAAGAGTTAATAATTAAACACAAGTCCATAAAAGTGAGCTATCAGCAATAACACCATGTGCTGTCCCTTTCACCCTCCCTTTCCTCCAGAATTACACCCAGTACATCCCGCTGTCCATCTACGACCTGCAGACTTGGATGGGCAGCCCGTCCATCTTCGTCTATGACTGCTCCAATGCCGGAATCATCGTCAAGTCCTTCAAACAGTTTGCCCTGCAGAGAGAGCAAGAGCTGGAGGTGGGCTTGATACACACACACACACACACACACACACACACACACACACACACACACACGCACACGTCATGGTTTACGGCGTGTCAGAATGCAGCAGCAGGGAGTTAATCGTCAGTTTGTTGCACAAACAGCTGGAGGTGCAGCAAACTTCTGCCCTTTGTGAGTTATCATGGAGATGTCAAATGTACACACACTGCTGATACACATACAGACACACACACTCAAAACCTGGCCTGAGAGGCGTTGGCTACACAAACACACACATTGTGTTTGCCACACAGATACACACTGCCATGGATGTGTTTTCTTTTTTATTCTGATCCCTCTCTACTGTCTGCGGCGTGTCGGGCCAGTCCCTAATGAGACGCGCTGTCATTCATTTAAATTATTCATGGGAAAGTTTCAGTCCGGCCGTAGGTGAGCTGGAAACGAGGGAGACGAAGGTACAGGATGAAGGCGACTGAGAGGAGGGATGGGGGCAAAGAACGAATGCTGCGTCGGGCTTAAAGGTGAAGCGGCAGATAAACTGCTGAGTCGCTGCAGTGTTTTGAGAGAGCGAGTCGCATCTCTTACCCCTCCTCTCCCAGCCTCTCCTGCAGGGGGTCAAAGATGGGTCACGCTATTAGAGCTAACAGCTTGACTTTTATTCACACATGCAGTCAGATGGATGTGATTTACTCACAAGCTCTCATATTAACATGTTGGAGGAAATTTGCGACTAGTTTGCACTGCTGTAGGAAAGAACAACCGAAGCACAGCGTCTCTAGGGCTGAGGGCGAAAAGCAGAGCTCATTCAGATGCAACCTTCTTGGGTAGTAAAGGATCCGCTCGATGGATCCCCGAGCATCCCACCCGATCCCAAGATTCAAGCCGGTGACGCTAACACGGTGTGGGCGACGGCACCGCTGTCGGAGGACGAGGAGCCTGCACTCACATCACAGGTCAGCTCTTTGCTGCCACGCCTGTCAGTTCTGTCAGCATGGATCACAGCTTCCAGGCTTATCCCTCAGGCCTGCCTTTTTCAAAAAGTACTGTGTGTGTGTGTGTGTGTGTGTGTGTGTGTGTGTGTGCGCGTGCGCGCGCGCGTGCGTGCGTGCGTGCAGAGCTATACCTTTGCTTACGTCGACTGGAGTTAAGTCGTTGTCGATTATACCTAAGTTTTCAAAAAAAAAAAATACATGGAAAAATAAAAATAGGGTTTACGTCATTTACTCCACATTACGTCCGTCCAACACAAATACCGGAATCATAAATTCACTAGTAAATCATTTAAAACACTAAATATGTTTACAATAAATCAAAATAAAAACATATAATACAGTGCGCCCTCGTGCATTCACGTATCAATGCTAGCGACTTCACCTCATCGCAGATTTTTGGTTGGCAGTCATGTGATACCGTACACGCATTCCATTGGCTGACGGCACCCGGAAGTGCGTTCCGTTCGGTCAGTCTCGGACTTTTTCCTGGGACACAAAAGAGCTTTAAACAGTCTATCAGAGTGTGGGAAAAGGTAATGCAGATAGATGGTGGTTTAATATCAGTATGGGGAGGATCATGAACGTTTAAATTATCGTTAATAATAAGATAAATAATCTTATTATTTGTTCCTTAATCGCTTGTGGTTCCTGAAACTTATAAACCACAAAGAACGAGGACGCACTGTACATGTTAGATATGCTATCTCTGCCCCCTGGTGAGCCTATCACTGGATCCCTTCCAGTTTGCTTACCAGCCTGGCATTGGGGTGGACGACACCATCATCGTCCTCCAACAACAGACCCTCTCTCACCTGGAGAAGCCTGTGAGCACTGTGAGGATAATGTTCTTTGATTTCTCCAGTGCTTTCAACATAATTCAACCAACACTTCCGAGAGACAAGCTGGTGCACACTGACTTGGACCACCACCTCACAGACCGGAGTTTAGACTACCTTACCAACAGCCAACAGTTTGTGGGGACCCGGGACTGTGTGTGTTAAACACTGTTGTCAGCAGCACAGGACAGCACTTCACTCTCTACACTGCAGAATTCTTCTACAACTCCCCCACTTGTCACCTGCAGAAGTTCTCTGATGACTATAAGATGGTCGACCTCATCACTGATGGGGACAACAGGGAGTACAGAGAACAGACCCAAGAATTTGTGGACTGGTGCCACCTCCTGATCAATATGGGGAAAACCAAGAACCTGGTGGGGGATATCCATAGAGGGGCACTCTGCCCGGTGACACCGGAGAAGATCCAGGGAATGGACATTGAAGTGGTGTCGTCGTATAAGTGTGTTCACCTCAACAATAAACTGGACTGGTCAAACAACACCAATGCGCTGTACAAAAAGGATCAGAGCAGACTGCTCAGGAGCCTGAGGTCTTTTGGAGTGCAGGGGCCACTCCTGAAGACCTTCTATGACACCGTGGTGGCCTCGGCTATTTTTCATGCTGGGGGAGTGGCATAAGTGCAGCCGATAGGATTGGACAGGCTGATTAAAAAGGCTGGCTCTGTCCTAGGATATCCCCTGGACTCAGTGGAGGTAGTTGGAATAAGGAGGATGATGGCCAAGCTGTTATTAATAATGAAGAATGAGTCCCACCCCTGCAGGGCATATTTGTAGGTCGTAAATAGTAAATTAATATGCATATCTGTATGTGTGCATGTGTGTATGTATGTATGTATGTTTGACTGAGGTATGTATGTTTGAACGCCCTCTTCTCTGCTGCAGCAGTGGTTCAAATGTACCCACTGTGGAACGATTTAAGGTTATCTTATCTTAATGTCATGTTATTTGCCCGTAGCAACCCCAGTGAGGGAGAAGCAGCTGAAGACAAGATGGTGACGTATTTCTGTACTATATAAAAAAATAAAAATTGTTTTTCAGGTTAAAAGTATTTTTCAGGTTAAAAGCAATTAAAATAGATTATTACTATTGAGTTATAATTAGATTATTATTATTAAATATTAGTATATTATTAAAATGTGTTCATAAATAAAGTTCAGTACAGAACTTGGAATGGCAGTCTTCAGTTTTGCCTGGAGATGAGTTAAATTGACTCATGTGGCATCTCCTGGAACCAGTTAAAGACTTAAGTCGATGTTTATCTGTACATTAAGAATGCTTTCAGCAAAGACTTGAGGGAGGAGCTTTATGTCAGGGTCCGCCCCCGCTGCCTGTCCTCAGATGAGTGTGACAGCGCTTCTGTTTTAAGCTTGTGAAGCGGTTGCGGCTGGAGGACTGTAGAAATGCTTGATTGGTCATTTGTGATGACAGAAGTGAGTTCGGTGCCCTCCAAAGGTGTTGGCTGCACAAAGTTATTTTCAAAAGTGGGGTGTGGGGGTGCTTAACATCCATGAATATTTTCACTTCTCTACCAGGGCGATCACCCGTCTCACCCACTCATGCAGGAAATACATAAAGGGGAGGGCTTATAGATGATGATGAGAGAGGCAACGACTTACAGCGACTTTTAAATCGTCCAAGAGAGATTCCTGACACCCCCCCAGCATAGGTGGTCCTGAGGGAAATGTGCTCAGAAGGCACGCAAAGACACACATGCAGTGCTTCATCACACTGGTGACACATGTACCGATGCCCTGGTTTGACGTAGCATGACAGGCCTGATCTCACCGGGCGCCGCTGCTCGAATGATTCTCTGATGTAGATGAAGGGCATGAAGGGAAAAGCCTGAAGTAAAGATGTGAGGAGGAAGTAGGGGGGAGATGTTTTATCACTCCACCAGAGCACCTCTATCAGCTCCCCCTTCTCCCCCCCTTCACTCCAGTCAGTGTGTGCGTGTGTGTGCAGCGAGTGCTCTATTATAGGACCACCTGCCTCCTTTTAAATATCTCATCACTTCCTGCATGCACTCAGGAGACAAGTGCGCTGCATTAGCCACAGACCGGAAAAGTGTGTGTGTGTGTGTGTGTGTGTGTGTGTGTGTGTGCGCGTGCGCGTGTGCGCCCTGCAGCAATCACAGCTAAGACATCCTGCACTGGCAGAGCTCTGTGTGTGTTTGTTGCAGGCATTTCCAAGATGCTCACAATAATCGTGCATTTTAATGATTCTTTTTTTCCTGTACATCTGTAAAATGCATCGTTTGAGCGGAGTTGTGTTACAGTAGCGTTGCGTACGTTTGCGTGAGAATATCCATCGGCTCTGAGTGGCATGTCTGAAATCACCCCCACAGGATTAGGCTCATAAATTAGTGTCACATTTGGAAAACAGTTCCTCAGAAATTAAATTGTACCTTGATATCCCAGTGGAATGGAGAGAAAAGAAAGCTGCCCTGGTTATTTTCATTCTAATTTGTGAGATTACGTTATGCTAATACGATAATTACGATGGATGCTCGGCATTAATCAGCTCGCTGTCTTGTCCTATTTACTATTCGGATTACTGCAGTTGGCTGACACTTTCTCCACATTCCTGTCAGGAGAAGAATTCCATCCGAGGCTGAGAGACTCTGCAATCTCATCGCTTTGTTTGTGAAGTGTGTCTCTGCAAGCCTCTTCAGTAGAGAGGAAGTGGAGGGATGATGGCGAGAAGACTGGCAGAGATCTGTCCACACATTTTGATATGAGAAACAGCTGTGTGTACATTTACATATACGTTTACATGCTTCCTAATTAAGATGAATCTTCAGTGTTTTCAGAACGATGATTTATTCATGTGTGTGCAAATCTCCAACGGAGAGCACCTTCCTTCCACCACTTAAAGGCTCGGCTAATGACTTTTTGGACTAACAGAGAGCAGGAGGCATTATAGAAATCTACAGTGCCTCATCACAACATGTGAAATGCATAACTGGGAACAAGACTGAACATTTGAATCGGATCAAAGTTTTGTGACTCGAATCCTTTTTCCTTTTGTCAAGCGAGTTTTTTCCTGTTTCCAGCCACTGCTTCATTTCTCACCTACTTTGATCACACAGGGAACCTGCTTTTTTGTGTCATCCCATCTGTGTGTGTTTAGATAAATAAAGTTGTATTCAATGCAGGGTATCTCACCCTGGCCCGTATAAAATATTTCCTCCATAAAATCTTAGATGTATTAATTTTGATGTGGTTATGATTGATTATTATTGAGAGATGATTTATTAATTACTTTCCCAAATCAAGCCTCTGAACCTGCCATGTTAAGTGATTTGATAACTGTAAAAAGAAATAATCTGACATGTCTTCAAGAGACACTTTCCACACTCCATTTTATTTGCTGTGCAGTAATACTCTAAAGCTGCTGTCTGTTAAAACCGGACATTCAAAAATGATGCTAGGAATAACCGAGACATGTTTGCGTAAAATCACGGATAATAATCTGTAATCTGTTTAGGGAAGTCTTCATTCACACCCTTGATTTATTTACAACAACACAGGAAGAGACAGAAACCCTATTGAACCCTTAGATAACAAATCAGAACATAAACTCTTATATTGTTTCAGGCTCCAAGTTTATTTAAAGCATCATATGCTTTAAATACTGCAGTCCCAATGTGTGGGAATAACAGTTTATTCTGTTATTTACCTGCCAAAGGTGTAAACAAAGTAAATGTTTCCTCGCTCTGATCAGTAATTACATTATCATGCCATTCTCAGGCTTGTGGTAACGGTGGGCTGTTTTCTTTCAAGAAGGTAAAAAATGACCAGATTGTCGTCTTGGTGTAACTCGTGAGTCCGTATGATCTTTTATTCCCCTGAGCGACACAAACAAGCCAGTTTCACCTCCTTAAGTCAGGATTGTTCTCCCATGTCTATCTGTCTGTCTGACTGTTGTTCGCTCCTACGTCAGGTCAGCTCAGTGATGCAGAGTGAACGTAACGCTTTTGTCATCTGTGTCCAGGTGGCAGCAATCAATCCCAGCCACCCGCTCGCCCAGATGCCGCTGCCACCTTCCATGAAGAACTGCATCCAGCTGGCTGCCTGCGAGGCCAGCGAGCTGCTGCCTATGAACCCCGACCTCCCGGCTGACCTCTTCACTTCCTGCCTCACCACACCCATCAAAATCGCCCTGCGATGGTGAGCCGCCTCTCACGCGTTATTTCTGGCCTCCACAGGTGATCGTAGCTTTGCTTGAAGCGCCGCTGGTTGTTGCTCAGCTGGTTTCATGAACGGCATGATGCTCCACGTTGGTCACGCATTTGCTTTAGCTTCAGGCAACACTGAACTGTGGTGCTCATGAATCATGCATCATGTAATCCTGGGATACCAGTCACGATCTACGTACTGATAATTCATCGGGTTTATTCTGAATCACCTGGTTATATTTTATGTGGTTATTTTTATGGGATACAAAGAATCTGGGTTTTTGTAGGATGATGACACTGATTGATAAACTCCACTGTAAGTTACCAGTCAAGAGTCAAGAAGAAACATGTCCGACTCTTTAGAACACATTTTGACCAGACCAGGAGTAAATTCAAAGGCTCTTGGACTCGATTTGAGGTTGTGATGATTTTCCAGTTGAGCTTAAGGTTATTGACACATTTTGCGACAGATAAATCCTCCCCTGAACAGAACATGAGACCGAGCATTACTCCGTAAAGCCTTGCAGCAGCGTGCCAGATCAGTGCTCGGATGCTCCGGGAACACCATGACGGATGCTGTGCAGAGAGCAAACATTCCTCCGGAGTGTGATCCTACTCAGCATTCAGTGAGGATGACAAATACCGTGTTTTCCTCACTATAAGGCGCACCTAAAAGCCTTTAATTTTCTCAAAAACTGACAGTGCACCTTATAATCCAGTGCGCCTTAAATATGAAAACAGTTTTGAAATAGGCCATTCATTGAGGGTGTGCCTTATAATCAGATATGCCTTAAAGTGCAGAAAATACTGTACTCAGCTATGATGAAAAAGGCAAATATAGTTCAGCGTTGGGAGGATGAGGATCCCTGCAGAGGCGGCTACAAAACAATTACTGATATTTTAGAGAGGTTTTTTGAAAAAAAAAAAAATTATTTGGGGAAACTTGATGGAAATGCAGCACGATGCATCATCCGGAGGACTGCACTGGTGGAGCTTCAAAGCTGACTGCAGGAGCGCACGGCTTGCATCATCTGCTCGAGTCTTTGGGGGAACGCACCGACTGTGGGGCTTGCACACCCAGGCGATGGCGATTGCATCACATCCCTCCCTGTCAACACAGCACAGCGACACACATACGTCAATCACTTTACACACACACATTCACTCTAACACCACATACTTTATGGAGAGGTTTTCATCTCCTAAGGCGCTGTGAGCTGATTAAAAATCAATCATATGCGAATGAATCACTGTGTCAAACCTATGGAACGTTAGCCTCAAACGCTGTCAGATTTGTAGCCTGCACTTTTTCTTTCATCATGTATTTACTCATTTAAATCAGGGAGCCTCCTCGGTTTGAGAGATTAGAAAGTATTTTAATAGATTAACACCTTCTAACATCATCTAAAAACAGACATGTTGTGTATTTGCCAAAGCATGTTTCTTTCACACAGATTTGGGTATTCAGAAGTGTTTTAATTGCTGTCAGTGGTGTAACCCGGGTAACTGTCCGATTTAAATGGGTTTTGTCGTGATGTCTTTCTGTGGATTCTCAGTCTGCTATGTTGGATTTTCACAATTTGCCTGAAAATTCAAGATCTAATCGCGTCTGTGCAGAACAGGGAATTATCTCCTGTTCAGCCAATGACCCATGACACTCACTCAAAAAGAGCGTCTGTACTGTCATTACAGACAAAAACACACGACTACATGAACTGATGGTGGAGAGGTTCATGTAGTCGTGATCAATGAGGCCTCATGTTACTCTGCATTACTGGCGCTGTCATATTTCTGTTGTTCATCTGGCAATAGGAATTCAACACGAGCTGACCTACGTCATTGTTTCCTCCAATTTGGTTCACTTTAGCAAAGATGTTTTGACACGTCGAGGTTTGAAAGCAGGCTTACTCTCATAATATTAGTAATGGTTGAGCTGCAGTTCCTTTACTTTAAGGTCCTGATATTTTCCATGCTTATGACACTCGTTCAATGGTTACAGAGACACATAAAACAAAACAGCTGTTATTTTTATGATCTACTTTTCCTGCCATGTCATCCTGATGATTTGCATCTTTTTCAGAGGATCTAAAAGGAAAGTAAAGAATACAAAGAAGTGTTAAGGGATTCTTTAGGAATACTGTATCTGGAGAATGCAGATTAGAATCTCACCTTTGCTGCACAATTTTTGCATTGAATTTTCAGGTTTTTTTAAATGCATAAGGATGATTTAACATATTTTCAGCCAACAAATTGAAAGACTACCTGCTTTAAGTAGTTCAAGTGAGACTGACAAGTTGCTTCCAGGCGCCGTCCGACTCTGATCTGAATTTTTCCTCTGCCAGAAATGTTTTGTGAAATTTCCTCCACTGAAACTACAGCGTGACCTTCAGCATAATCATTAGGTGATTAATATTGATATCCTTTACCAATGCTACATTTCAACGGTCGTGAACAGCCTGCTGGATAGCACCGACTGAACTGGTCTTTCTGCCTCTGCAATGGATGCTGGGAAAGTCTTACCTGACGACCTTTCAGAGTCAGAAGTTTGTGGGACTGAATTTACCCCATCAGGCAATATCCAAGTTATCTGCTGTTACTCCATAAAGAAATAGACCATAAATAGATCATAAATGTTACTGAAGCACCGAGAGAGACTAGTTTAACTAATTGCTCTAAATGTCTTTATTATTATGGTTTATGGAGCATGAACTTCTGAAACAGAAATGCCAGTTTCCTTCTAACATGTGAAATCATGAACGTTAAATTCTGCGCTCTCTAGCTTTGTCTCCAGAACATCTCACCACTGTCTGTAATCCGTCCATCATGGCTGTCCTCACCACTGTCTCTAATCTGTCCATCATGGCTGTCCTCACCACTGTCTTCTCTTCTGTCGATTGTGTTATAGAAATGACCGTCGTTCCATCATAGCTATTTATGGCCTAGTGGCTACTGGGTAATAAGGAGCGTTGCCAGGTCCAGAGTACCGCTGCTGTCGGTTGTCCTTTTGCCAGGTTTGGGAGGTGAGATCAGTTTAATTGGGACCCGTCCCAGAGCCGCAGCTTCCACTCCAGACTCAACGCGCCAGCCGTGCTTCTGGATCCGCCTTCATTACTTTTTTCACTCAAACCTGGAGCTCCTCACCAGCCTCCAGAAACGCACTCGCCACCTCCCTCTGCTCCTGATCCAACATTAGTTTGTTTCCTCATTAGCATCTAAATAAAACCTCCCTTAATTTCACACAGGAGGGAGAAGCGGCGAGGACATCAGTGGTGGGTGGGGCGGACTGGCTGGGAGAGAGTAGGCGGATGGAGGGCTTCACTAATGTGCCAGCTTACCTCGGCTTTAAATCTTTAATGAGATGCGAAGAGGAATAGATGATGAGGTTTACAGAGGGAAATAGAACGAGTTGGCAGGGGGGGCAGGTAGAGTGAGTGCATGTGTACCTTTCAGAGGTCAGCCGAGCAGAAAATCGTTACTGATGGAGTGTCATCTTCAAGGGATTTCCCCACTGCTGAGATGCAAGGGGGAGGGCTCAGTCGTCGACGGTGCTTCTGTATGACATCAGCTGGAAGTAGAACCTCGACAGGGGCAATTGCCAAAATAGCACAAGGTGTAAATGCTGAAAAAAAAAAAAAGTGAATCTAGTAGAGGAAGCAAGTCAATACACGTCGGTGTAAAAGGGCCACTGGACAATGCCTTCCACCATGAGCATTCTGGGTTGTAAGTCAATCCATTTAGCAATGACTAATTGATTTCCTTCAGACTTTATGCAGACATTCATCAAATCATGAAGTCAAAATGTCACCGAATCCTTTCCCCTTTGTGACCCAAATACCTGCAGTAGCGGCGATCCTGTCATTTTAACGCCCTGCACTGACATTAGCATTTAAATGAAGACGTCGTACAGGAAGGCCTGGTCGGAGATGTTTTTCACAGCCATCGAAGGAGGAATCGGGTCTCTGCGTCCGCCCTCTACTTTGCCAGCGCTGCTGATTTGCTACATGTATGTAGCTGATTATGCGTGCTGTTGCCTGCAGGTGGTGTATACATGCTAATGACGTGCTGCCCGGCTTTGACTTTGATCCCCGTGTGGCTTTTAACATGTTGACCTTCCACTTCTTATCTCGTGACATGTGGCCAATGACAGAGGAGCGGCAACATGACGCGTCAATGACTCCTGTTCAAAGGGGGCGGCAGTGGCTCAGTGGTAGAGCACGCAGTAGAGCGGGTTGTCCTATGATTCAAGATCGGCGGTTTGATTCCCTCTCCCGCCCAAAAACACCCGGAGGTGCGCTGACAGTGGGAGGTGTCAGCTCACCTCCGGAGCACTGCCGAGGCGCCCTTGAGCAAGGTGCCGCCCCCTTTACAAATTGCTCATTTGAGGCGCACCAAGAAGGAGCTGCCCGCCACTCCACCTCCCCTTGCATGCCTACAGGCCCCCTTGTGTATGTGTGTGTGTGCTACAGGGGCCTGTACACACTAATATGTATGTATGCTTGCGTTTGAATCACAAACTAGAGTGCGCTGTCTTAATTTCCCTTCGGGGATCAAACCAGCATATATATATATATATAATATATATATAATATAATATATATATATATATATATATATATATATAACAACCCTCAGAGAACTGTTTGCTTTAGTCTAATAGTGTTTTGATGATGGATGCTGTCTGACGTGTTTGACAGAAATTAACAGATGTGAAATCAGGTGACAACATCTGATTCACAGCATTAATATATAAACAAACCCCATTCATATACAGTATTTTCTGCACTATAAGGCGCACAGGACTATAAGGCGCACTGTTGGTTTTCCACACTATAAAGCACTTTTAGGTGCGCCTTATAGTGTGGAAAATACTGTATATAAATCATATGCAGCAGCGCAGTTTGTCTCATTAGTTCACCTTAACTTACTGGTAATGTGTAAACATTAAATGGGCCTGGACAGACATCTACAGTTATTATGCCTTATGGTGCGATAAGGTGACATTTCCTGATTAGTCTAAATGAGTTTCATTTTATCTGTGAGTCACAAGACGTGCTCCAATCCATGATCTTCAGCAGCACTGCTGTCATCGTCAGGTGGTCCATTATTCACAGTTGGAGCTGCTACAGGGTTCGTCTCTGGCTGAAGTCATCGCCGCCTTCTCTCTTTTATTTCGACTGGTAGGGAAACTAAAGGTCCACCAATCGAGCTGTGGCTTAATAGAAAGGGACAGTGTAGGTAGACTGCCCTCCCGTCCTCACATTTATTCACTGATTACCAAATATAGCATGCTTTTAAGTGTTGCTTGGTCAGAAATGAAGCAGCTTCATACATTTTGACCCAATCTGTTCTGGTTGTGATCAGTTTCTCAGATTGTTCTCCTTCAGTCAGGTCTCCAGCGCCCACATCAGATTCCTTTCCTGCTGGGGATCAATCAGATTCCCGGTTCGTTCAGATGTCCTTTATGGAAGTATTCTGGTTCTACGACCCTGTTGCTGCTACTGTTATCAACTAGTTATTGATTATTTATTACTATAGTATCAACTAGTTATTTATTAAGTAGTTGTTGATAGGTTATTACTATATTATCAACTAGTTATTGATCAGTTATTAGTTATTATCAACTAGCTATTGATTAGATATTATTAGTTATTATCAACTAGTGACAGATTTGACCTCATTTACAGGACACAGCAAAAGAAGAGAAAATAACACAAATTGTGTGAAACAATAAGTTCACTGTCTAAAACTGCAGAATAGAAGATTTTAAGATGTTAAGGTTAATTTTTTAAGTAATCTAATTGAATATTAATTTAACTCAACATTATTTAGATATAACCCTACAAGTTTTTAATACATTGTTCGCTCTTCCTCTGTCGGATTTTCTACCAGCACCCTCCACCAACCGGGGATGGGGGGGTGGGGGTGGGGCTTCAACCTTTGAGCTGTTTCCATGAAACATGATGCAATATATTTCATGTGTGTTTTAGGTCAGTGACAGAGAAGGTTAGATTTGAAGTCACCCCCTTCAGAACATGATGGCGGATTTATTAACCCGTAGAAGCCTGTTCTCTCTTTGGGGAGCAGAAGAGCCCCCCGTCTCCTCCCCATCACCCATCCAGGAGCAGTGAAGTAGATTCCTCATTCCGAATCGTCGTCTTTTCCCACGTCGAAATTTAATATGCGTAGTCCCACTCATCCTCTCTCCCGCTGGTAAACCACACACTCCTTGTTAAACTTTGCCCCCGCTCCTGCATAATCCTCAATTTCCTCTATGTCTCTTCCCTCCAGCCTTCCTGTGCTCCCGTCACCTCAACTCTCCACAGTAGTTTGTCTGCCAGCTGTAGTTTAGCCTGAAGATTCCAGATGTGTCATCCTTTAACTTATCGTAACATCCATATTTATTAGTCTAATGAATTATTTTGGTTTTAATTTATCAAACATGATTTGTTTTAAATGTTTTTTTGTGGTGGTGGAAGGAAACGATGGCCTGGAGAAAACCATGCGCCAGATTTTTTTTGTGCGACACTCCGAGTGCTTTCGGATGAAAATATCTGAATGTATATAGAAGGCGCCAGGCTCCTCTGTCTTTTTTCAGGCAACCAATAAAGATTTTGATGGAGTGGGACTCATCACTAATCAACCTAGCAACCAAGGGAGTGGCGGCGCTAGTTCTGGTCCTGTCAGAGAGACTAGCAGAGCCAGAAAAAGCTATTTGTGAGATCAGACCAGCTGGACGCTGAAGGTTGCCAGTGAGTGTTGTGCATTTATCACCCTGTTAGTTGCTTTATCACATTGCTCCTCAGCTCCCTGCCAGAGCTTTCTGCCAAAAAAAACCAAAACACTATGTGGACATGAGGCCTTAGGGAAGAAGTAGGTAGCAAGTACGAATCTCTGCAGAATACAAAGCAGGCTGTAACCAGGCTAATCCTGCTAACCGAGTGCTGTTAGGAGCATCCCTTGGATCAGTAATATTAATATTTCACACTAGTGGAAGTCTTTCTCAGAATTCTGTGTCTGGATTAATAAGACCGGATCACCGTCTGAGCCTGACCATCCTGTCCACCTTCACAAAACATCTTCATGAAGTTTTTATTCCTGCATCCTGTCTGGAGTAAAGTATCCAAGGTCTGGGGAGTGGCGCGTTCCCGCCTGATCCTTCCACTGCATTCACTGTAGGCCTGGAGTTTAGATGCCAGCGATGTGTGTGGGAAGAGAGGGAGAAGATGAAGGGTTCAACCTTATGTACTCTATTATAAACAGTCACAAAATGACCTCTTCCGGCGATGGAGCGTGACCAGAATTGCGTGTTTGTTTTTGTTCATTGGAGATCTCAGACGGGTCTTTCTCCTGAGGCGGGTTGTGGGTCAAAATCACTAAAGATATTGGTGATTTTCCTTCTTTTCCCTTTTTATCTCCTCCACCCTCCTTTTCATGCTTAAGGGTGTGTTGCTGTCTCTAAACGGAGAGCGCCGGGGGGGGGGGGACTACTTTTTTCCCCTGATGCAACCTCCCCCTTTGTCAAGCTCTGTTTCTGCCAGACTCCTTTTTGAGTTAATCATGTCTGTGTAAATCTGAGGATTCAGCAGCAAACACAGCAAATCCCCAGTAACATCTTTAATCTGTGAACTTCCACGTGAACGCGGAACAATTTTGTTTGTGTTGTTTAAACACTGATTACACCTGTGGCTCAAACCAGCAACAAAGTGCAGGTGCAAGGAGATTTGTTCAGACAGTTGCTCGTCATCATGCAGGTTGTCGTGGTTACGTCCTTGCTCTCTGTTTTTCGTGAGTGCTGCTGGAGTCGGACTCAGTTCTATCCTTCAAACACAAATTGAGTCTCTTTGGAGTCACAAGGATGTCTTCATTTGAATGTGAGGCATTTTCCCTCCTGTCAGTCAGATGGAGAGACTGGATTTGAATGGGAGTCCGGAGTCGCTCCACGGATTGGGAGATCTCTGACGGGACTTCCTGTGGAGGTGTGGTGGCTCACAGGATGTTGGTGCCCACCCGCTGTGACGTACAGCTGGCAGACCTGTGCGGGCTACAGTGGGTGAACCGTGTACAGTATATTTATCACTCAGAAATATGACAGTGTTTCTAACTGCCCCCAACCCCCCTCTGTTAACTGAGCCAAAGCCCTCTCATTAGAGTCCTAAGCGGTTGTGATCGTTGAGGCTGAGTGTTTTATCTGTTGATTATCTCAGATGTTTTAAAACTCCGCAGAGGCCAAATGTTCCCGCGCATTGTCCGGGAAGCATGCATGTCCTTTCCTTCCAACCCTTACCAAGTTGTTCTCGTTTTTTGCAGGTTTTGCATGCAGAAGAGCGCCAAGTTGGTGCCAGGGGTGACGTTAGACCTCATCGAGAAGTAAGTGCCACTCTGACGCCATCCCGAAAACAAAATCAAACCAATGTCTGGCAGCTCTTACAGTCTCTCTTTAGGAGGGTTCCGTCTAGAGAGTTCATTATCCTGTTTTCCTCGTGTCTATCTCTCTATTTTTCTGTCTGGCTCTTTCTGCTTATTGTCAGCCTCTCTGTGTTGTTTTCTGTCCTGAAGGTATAATTCTCTGGTTTTGCTTCCCCTCGCAGCAGAGCGGCGGTCGTTTGGCAGATTTAAAGGTCCACATTTCTTTAGTAAACCTGCGGGTGCTGAGCAGCTCCAACAGCAATCAACACGGAAATCATTGAAAGTTTTAAATGATGCACAAAGCAATTGGGGTGTGGCTTCCCATCCTTGTGTCTGAGTTACCGTTAGCATCCATTTGTGGCAACTTAGCCTGACAAGCATTCATTATCCGTTTCTAAATGCTTCAGGATCTGACATTCAGCCTGTGTTGGATTCATCGTTTCTCAAGACTTTACAGCAGACTGAGTTTTTATGCAGTTATAAATCAAAACAAGTGAGAAGAATATAGGAGTATAATTCCAAATACAGTATTTTCTACACTATAAGGCACAACTAAAAGCCTGTAATTTTCTCAAAAACGGACAGTGCACCTTACAATCCAGGGAACTTTGTGTATGAAAAAGGTTTTAAAATAGGCCATTCATTGAAGGTGCGCTTTATAATCAGATGCAATTTATAATCAAGTAAACCTTATAATCTAGTGTGCCTTATATCTGGATTTTTTTTCAAATGTGGCATTTGTTAAAGGTGCACCTTATAATCCAATGCGCCTTATAGTGCGTAAAATACTGGACAGTGATCCCTCGTTATTTGCGGTTAATTCGTTCTCGGACCACCCATGAAAAACAAACTTCTGCGATAGAGCAACAAACTATTTGATTATTTACGGTAATTTAAACATTTATGAACCCTCCCCATACTGATATTAAACCACCTTCTATCTGTATTACCTTTTCCCATGCTCTGATAGACTGTTTAAAGCTTTTTTGTATTAAAAATTGCAGGAGGAACCGTGAGTCGGAACGTAGCGCACACATGGAAGTTGCGAGCCAATAACATGCTCGTACGGTATCACGTGACTAACTAATAAAATTCTGCGATGAGGTGCAGCCGTGCATCTTGAAGCGTGAATAAGCGAGGGATTGCTGTAATACAGTTAAACACAAAGATTATTAAATGACTGACACACTGGTGATCTGATCAGGAGTTGAGATGTACTCTGCTCTAAACTGAAATATCGTTTATTTGCGGTTATATTTGCATGGATTCTTTTTTTTTTTTACATCTGAGGAATTCAGAAACTACCCTACACCGTACGGTCCGAAGCCTTCTCAGCACGGATTGATTTAAAATGATTATCGGATGAGACTTTCAAGGACATCATAATACACCTCATATTACAGAAGGAATGCCGCTTCCTCCTAAAGCTTTTATTCTGCTGGAATAACAAAGCAGGAACACATGGGGTCACGAGCTTTGGATGAAGCTTCACGTCGGTGTTCAGGAGGGAGTTGGGATGGCGTGAGCCACACCGGATTAATCTCTTTCTTTAAGACGTCACTTTGTGCATCGTTGGGGGCTGAGGATGTGACGAATGCAGTTCATGGAAGATGGAGAGAAGAAAAAATTCTGAGTGTCTTAAAAATTCAGATGAATAGCCTTCGGGACCGGGGGATCGCCTCTGTGACCTCCTGAGCAGAGAGGAGTCTGCTCATGGTCTATTCTGGGAAAGTGGAGATTATGAAAACATTATCTGAGGTAGATTCATCTCCTGGTGGGCCAAAAGTGTAAAGGTTGAAATAATAGTGATGAAGGTGACTAACATAGTCACTGGAACTAGGCCTGGGGTTTTACGTAAAGTTTTCTCTTAATGAGAGATCAGAGTCAGATAATGAGGATCATCATCTGAGGATGTTTGGCTGTTCATCATATCTAAAGTCATCTGTCAGCTGTTTTCAACTCGTTTTGAACTCTTCTGCTTCTTTATTGCCATCTGTCCTGTGGCATCCAGTAAAACTGATACGAGATGAAACCTGTCGATGAAACCTGTCGATGAAAGCGTTTCATAATGGTTTCGCTGTCATTTATCATCCGATAACAACAACATCAGTCTGACAAATTTGAAACTCTCCATCTGTTCTCATGCTCCTGTGTCGTCCTCGCTTTCATCACTCGTCTCAGAAGAATGAAAGCATCCGTGGGGGGGTGGGGGTCGTTTACCCCCCCCGGCGCTGTGAACACTACAATCTCCAGAGATGCTTCTGTGGAGAGCATTTAGGGTTAAAGAGTACACGGCGATCGGTTTGTCTCCGGTGCCCCTCACAATGTACTAGAACATTTATGTCAAAGAAGAAGAATCTACAAGTCTTGTGATTGGATGAGGGCTTTGCATCTTTAATGAGGGGGGTGTAGGGGCGGGGGTGTCGTTGGAGTCTCTGACACAAGTTGCGGTTTGTGTCCTGTCCAACACGCCGTCGAGAGAGCTCACTGCTGATTCAGTTGAAGCTCGTCTGACTTCAATAATGAATGGTCTCAGAGCTCATGAAAGAAAAATGGAACTGAAGCCATTTGCAGTCCGTCCGGCTCCGAGAGGCTCGGCCAGCAGCTCAGCGGAAACCAAAGGTGCTTTATGTCAGCAGAAAACGTTTCACGACTTAAGTGATGTCTTCATGGAGAGACTCATGCTGGATTCACACTGCTCAAAATTCTTCTAATAATTTAAAATATGTGATCAGACTCATAGAACTATTTTCAAACAGTTCCTTTTTGTGGATTTTATCCCATTTTAGCTCCTTATTTTCTTTCATTTTTTGTCATCTTGATCCTGCTGTGAATTCAGCAGCTAATTTGTTAGCATAGCGTAGCTTCCAGCGTTGAAACACCAACCGCAACTTTTCTATTTTCGTTTCTATCAATAAGTTATTATTTATGAGTATTTGTACTTGCAGATAATCTGAATTTTCTGGCTATGTAAAAAAAAGATCAAATTAAATCAAATAGAAGACACAGCCGTCTCAAATTGATGATTTTTGAGACCGATTGTGTTCGTCTCGGTATGCAGGTCGTCGCTCTGCATCTCCATTTCTTACATTTGTTTCTTTATTAACAAAGCCGGACAAAATGAACTTTGAATCGTGATAAGTTACCTGCAGTAGCTGAAACGCCACTGCAGCTGCAAAGAAAGTTGCTCGACAGCTGACCTTGCCGTATCCTAGCAACAAAAACAAAAGCGGTCAGTCCGGTTTACTTTCCTCTGCAGGCTTTGGGAGAGAGACGCTCTTATTCAACCTTTAAAATGTGTCCTGGGTGATTGGTTCCAAATAGTTTCCACGGCAGCTTGGAGTCTTTGTCATCCTTCTGCTGTGACAAAGTTTCACACGTGTGAATGAGCAAGAGGCTGATGGGAATTACTGTGACGGTTCAGTCACCGGGCACAAATTCACAACTTAAAGGTCATCTATTGTTTGAGAGCTACGCTCAGACACTCATCGCCTCCAATGATCACATGTGAAGCGTTATCAGTGCATCGATTGGTTCTCTGGGTCTCTGATGACAGTGAGACCCCCCCCCAGTGTGTGACACATCCTGGAAACAGAGGGGTCTCCAGATTTAGATGCGGGTTATCACGGTGATGTCACCTCAGCACACATTTTTCATAGGACATAGTTAATTGATCCCGGTAGGAAATAATTGATTGTCTGGTCTGCAGTGACGTTGGAGTGAAGCGTCAGCGGCCTGGCTGGAATGTGGGTGTCACAGAGACGTTGGATTGGTTCTGAATCTGGTGTCATAAATCCCATCGCCTTCAATTCCGTACACAAGCAAATCTAAAATGTTCAGTCTAGTTGTAGTTGTTGGTAGAGTTACACTTCTGCTGGTTACTGTTGATCACGCTGAAGCTCTGGGTTGTTTCTTCTGCCGGTCAGAAGCTGTTTGCCTTTAACGTTAACAGGATGTTGTTTAGCAGGACGTTCAAGATGCAAATTTTCTTTTGATGCAGATTGTAGGAGGCGTTTTGTGCCATCCAGGGCTGGACCAGACTCTCGTCTGATAAACATCCCCAGGGAAGCGGCTAATAGTTTGATGATGAAAATGAAAGCAGATACATCTTTTCATTATGTTGTTGTTGTTGTTTCTTTTTTGCGGTACTCTGGCTCGCCCTCGTCGTTTATGGAGCGTCGCCACCAGCTATAAACCCACAGGGAGAAAACCCCCCAGCAGATCAATATTCTTTTACCTAATCAAAGCGTCATTAATTATATTCTTCTTCGTGTTATCATTTCATCATTAAGACTAATACTACTAATAGTAATACCACCAGTGTTTCTCTAACTGTGTTCTACGGTGACTCGGTTTCAACCGGTACTCAGGTACGTTTCCACTCGGTTCTGGTGGGTTTGGAGCGATCGCCCCGGTGACCGGATGTTACCTTGCCCCAGACAGTGAGATGAACGACCGCCCTCCTCTGCGGTGTGTTTTCGATGTGCAGACACATCCACCGCTTTGTGTGTTCCAGCTCTCTGTGAGTTGTAAAGCAGCTCAGAGGTGCTTTGTCTAATTTATGTTCTCCACACATTTGTTAAAATTACCAAAAGCGTTTCCCTTCCTTTTCACAAACGATTCGTTTGCTCCCTGTAACTGTAATAAATGCTGGCTAATGCTTGCCCCCATCCTTTGTCTTCTCTCACTCTTTTACATATTGTTCTTTAAAATGCAGACTTCTCTGCGTTTAATTCTCTCACTACAATGATTGCTGTCGTGTTGTCTTGGGCCCGGAGTAGAAGAGATGTCCCAGCTCTCATTTCCACAGAAGTAATAAGAGGATAAGTAGAATTTGTCTGAAAAAAGAGGAACTGTTTTACTAAAAGCAAATGATGGTGCTTCTTTTGTCATAGGTCATTTGATTTAGACAGAAGAGGAAGAATAAATCAGCTCTATTAATCCCCATAGGGGAAATTATTTGTTTGCACTAGTTAGTTATGGCTAATCACACACATATATAGATGCACAAAATTGAGATGTGATGGATAGATAGATGGGTGGATGCTGTGCTGGAGGTTTTACACATTCTCATTATTGTTAAACAGAAGAACCTCGATTTGCTAGTTTAATCCGTTCTGACTGAACTCGTATTTCAAAAATTTCTCCATTTAAAATAACGAAACTCATTTTAATCTGTTCCAGTCTTGTAAAAAAGCACCAGACCCCTAAATTATGAAAACAACATATCAACCAATAGACATGCAGATTTTACCCAGGTATAATTGATTATACTGTATATAAGTTACGTAAACAATGATAAAGAATGAAAAGAAACACAAAGATCACAAGAACACACAAGCTACATCTTTACTCCACCAACGAGAACAAGATCCTGTCTCACTGATGTTGTAACCATCCACTAACAAGTGGTGGTGTCCTGAAGCACGACTTGTATCTAATTTTACTCGCATGTCGAACAAAATAACGGACAGAAAGATGACTCGTATGTCCAGGTTCTACTGTATTTACTAAGGATCAGATGTATGTGAGGAAACTAGTCAGAATTCATACTTGTGTTCCCATGCAGTGAGTCAGACTACACACACACACTCACACACAATGCCTTGTGGTCGTGGGTCATTCCATGTAAACATCTATATGCACAGATGAATATTCAGATTCAGACTCAGTGTCTGTAAATGGGAATTTCTTCACATTCGTTTTAGTAATACTACTGAGCAGTTGCCACTTGGTACTTTGAGTCATTTTTGACATACTGCCACCTGTTGTGTTGTTGTGTGTGCGGTACAGGATCCCTGGCAGGCTCAACGACAGACGCACTCCCCTCGGAGAGCTCAACTGGATCTTCACAGCCATCACTGACACGATTGCCTGGAACGTGCTGCCTAGAGGTGAGGCTTTACCTCCACAGGTGACTTCTCAGAAGTGAACACGTTATTCCACAGCTCCCAGTCATCTCCTTGATCAAAATACTGTATTCACATAAGTAACTGCTGGCATTTGCTAAAAAAGTTTGTGTGCAGCCTCAAGTCTCCTGCACACCTGCATTCACACCGTCGATGCAAAGCACCTCATCAGCGCTGGCGCGTCATCGAATGATGGCAGAGACCAAGAGGAAGATGTTCACAACTCATTTGAAGAATTTACTACTTAGTCTGAAACGACACTGATAAAATAAGTCATTTGCAATAAACAAACAGAATGAACCAGACAACAAATTAAATTCATGTTCTGAATCGACGCACAACTTTCCAACAGCCCTGACTCATTGTGACATTGAAAAGGGGAAGTTTTTGTGCTTTCTGCCTCCTAATTTAACATATTTTGCGTTGAAGGTGGGAACGCACACATTGCTAACGCTTCCATCCATGTTGTCCTTGTTCCTTTTGGTTAAAGCCGAAGAAGACTCAACCATGTCAACTATGTCTGATGATCATGACTATCATCTGACCCCCGGTGTGACCTCTATGGTGATGACATTCCAGACTTTAATATCTGCTTTATTTTCAGTGTAAACCAACTGCAAAGAGTCTATAATTCATTGAAATCTTATTTAATATGATTCTTTTCACATGTGTGACTGCTCTGTGTTCTCCTTATACCAGAAGATCATTCATTTCCTAATACAGAACTTTTTAACAATTTAATGCTGTGTTAATGCAGCACCACTGCCCTCTGAATAACAGCTGATTAAACCACAAATAGCTGTATCTGGACAATGATGAAAAATGAAACAACCTGCTTCAGCTCAAACGGGATCTTAACGAGAACAACTAATGAACAAGTAAAGCGTGAGCGATGCTGAAGCCATGAAACCTCCCCATCGGCTGAGAACAGGGAAGACGCAGAAATACAATACCAGCAGTCCAATAAGTGTGTGTTTGCCCCTCAGATGGAGATTTATTGTGTTTAAAGCACATTAAACTGGGTTGTCATTTCAGCCATAATGTGGTTGCCATCAAAGCATTACACACACACACACACACACACACACACACACACACACACACACACACACACACACACACACACACACACACACACACAGAGTGTAATGATCACCCTCAGACTCAGTTTAGCTCCATGGAAAACACTTCTTAAAAAAACCCACAAAAACAAAGTTTTGACACACATTTCTCCTTCCGTGTCACACTCATCGCACACCCGTCTCGTCTAAGCAACACACAGACACACACTCTGTGTATCGCAGCTAGAATAGCAATGTGACAGCGCTGATGGCTGGTGAAACCTTTTCAAGTCATGGGGATCTTCTGTTAATGAAGCAGAGAGTCCCTGTGATGAAGGTGCTGAACACAAGTGCACACCCACAAAATTCAGACACAGACACACACAAACACCCTCCACAGAAACTGGGGGATCACAATCATTAACTGGAGATTGCCATGGGATTGTTCTGGCCCCATTAAAGTGAATTAGTGGATGCATTAATGAGCTGAAGGAAATGTGACTGCGACTCATCACTTTCATTTGCATATCACCGTCCTCTATAATCTGAAATCAGCACTTGCTTTTCTCTAAAGTGGCCACACATTCAACTTCTTAGACCCAACGAGATTTTCTTTCGCAGCCTTATTTTGCTCCTGTGTTTGTGTTTGTTTTTTCAAACTTGAGCCTCTTCCTCTCCTCTGATTGGATGGATGACTCTTTCTCTTTTTCTGTCTGCAGACCTGTTCCAGAAGTTGTTTCGTCAGGACCTGCTGGTGGCCAGCTTGTTCCGCAACTTCCTGTTAGCAGAAAGGATAATGAGGTCATACAACTGCACACCGGTCAGCAGTCCTCGTCTGCCCCCTACATACATGCATGCCATGTGGTAAGAACACGCTAACAGAGCTCTGAAAACACACTTACACGCAGATATCCTTGGCTTTGCACAGCAGAAGGCAACAGGAGGATGAACAGTCATCCATGATGCTTTGCTGCTCGTTCACACACATCTTCTTAGCATGAACGAGTCGGACCGGAGCAGAGATGATGATGTGTTATTTATGCACTACACGAGATGGCTGTGAGGGCGTGGCTCATCCGTGGTTCCACGCACAAAGCCAAAGTGATAGCTCTCGATCCACTCAGACTTGTTCTAGTTTCTACACTTTGGAAAAGTGTTGCAGGTGATTCTGTTGTGTCGCTATTTTTGTAGAGCTGTGGTTGTAGAGCCTCGGTTTCATCTCCACACAGGGGCCCAAAAAGTACAGCGAGGACTAAAGGGTTCAACCAGCCGTCACGTCGCATAAATCAGCCGCGGCATATGCAGCACTTTTTTTTCCCCCCTCTCCATCGCGAAACTCACATTGATCATACAAACAGAAAAACAGAAATGCTTAAATGATTTTCACAACTCCTCAAAATAAATGCTCTTGAGGAAATGTGAGCCAAAACATGTAGGTGTTTTATTTGCTTCTGCTTCTTTACATATTTATGCCTCATCAAAATTCTGCACTTGTGCTTCCCAGTAATACTCTGTTTGCTGACTGTTGCCAGTTTGTGTGTGTTGCTCTCTCGCTTCATGTCAAAGGCAGATTTTCTGGCGTCTCTGGCAACAGCCTGTCAACCTGCAAGACATACAGACAGACGTTAAATGGAGGGTGGAGCGTGTGTGTGCTTAAATCGCACACACACAAACATGTAACCCGACAACGGTAGTTCACACTGTTTCTGCCATCAAATTCAGACGTGGGATCGAAGATGATGATGATGATGATTATTTATTATTGTTATTATTATTATTCCTCTTTTTCTTCTTCTTTTTCTCCTTCTTCTTCTTCTTTTCCTCCTCCTCCTTCTTCTTCTAGCAGGATTGTTAAGAGACACGAGGTCTGATGAGCCTGTCCATCGTTGCTACACGGTTGTCCACGCTGTGTGAAGAAATCTCTTCATCTGTGTCCCATTGCACAAACACATCTCCCACTGGCTGTTGTTTCTTCTTCTATAAACTCACCACCCCCCTTTTCTCCCACTCGTTCTGTGGCTCATGTTAAACAAAAAGAAGCGCTCGCCTCAAGGAGCGGCTGGTTGTGTGACACTCTGGTCTGGCTTCCATAAAGAACGCCGCTCCTGGTGCGAACGTCAGTCTTCCTGTTATTGCAGATTGGGAGTGTGTTGCAGGAAGGAGGGTTGCTTTTAGCTCGGCTGCAGCATGGTAAGAATTAAGGAGGACAGGATAAACTACGTGGCGCTGCTTTTAGACAGACTGAGAGAACAATAAAATAGAAGAGCCAGAGATTAAAGGCGAGTCAAAAAATAAATGTTTGAATCATCATATATTTTTGGTGTAATGGTGGTGGTGGTGGGGGGTTGATGGAGGGGCGAAATTGAGCAGTTTTGGGGGCCGCTTGATAGATACTGCTGCTCGTACCCACATAGCAGTTGTTATTCAAACAAAGGAAAATTAGGTGAGAGGAGATAAAGCGAACGCTGATTGCTCCCTGGTAGGCTGTTTCAGTGTAGGAGTGTGTGTAGGTGTGTGTGTGTATTCTTTTTCTTTGTGTTTGTGGGTGTAATACTCGGCAGGCAACAGGAAAAAGAGCTTAGTCAGCCCCCAACTGGTCCCTTACATTCATGTTGTTGGCTGTCCCTTCATCTCACATGGACTCACACACACACGGTCAGGAGTTACTCATTCTTATTGGCAGGCATCATAAGAGTTTAAGCTGCCATCTCAAGCGGCGCAGCAGCCTCCTCCCTGCGAACGTGTCCTCATGAAGTGGACGCCACTATCTGCTCGCCTGTTGGCTGTTGGAACGGGCTGCACAGAATCCAGTCCCAGCAATTTAAGTTACCAAACCAAAAAATATTATTTCCTCTTCTGCCATTTTTCTAATATCCTGAAAATAAAAAAAATGGAATAAGACATGAGATCATCATCATGCAGCTTCATCCTCTCCTGTTAAATCTCTGAAAGGAATGCAACGCCTGATGAAATGAAGAGCAAATCAAAGCCGCTTTCTAACTTCACATGTGGATTCTTCACAGAACAATCTGTTCCGTGGAGTAAAATTGTCGGCATATATTGTTCTGCGCGTTTGCGCGCTTTGCATCCACGACTGTAGCGGATCGCTCTTTTAGTGTCAGTGCCCCGCTTTGTGACGCCTCCCAGTTCGATGGCCCTGTGAGGGACCCAGAAGTGTCCCAGATTGAGTCGACACTCGCTCAGCATCACATTACGTCACAGTGGAAACATCAGTCGACCCTCGAAGTCCTGGTAACCGAGAGGAAAAAATCCCCATCAAGGCCTCAAGCTCAGTTTGCTGCTTGGAAAAAGAGTTGCGCCATCAAAGAGGAGAGAGACAAACAGAAATGCTAAAGAGATATGATCAGGTTTGATGTGGGTTACGTAACGCCATGAATTAGATATAACGACCTCGAGAGAATTGTGGCGTTAAGGGACGGCATTAAAGGCTCCTTGCTGCCCTCTCCAGGACCTTAGGTTGGAAATATAAGGAGCTCAATCTGCACAGGGAAGAATGCATAAGAATCACAGAATTTCAGTGTTGGTCTCTTTCGTTAGGATGAGAAGGGGTTGGGGGTATTCGTCGGAATGAATTGTGGTGATTTCCATGTGCTGAGTGTTTCTGCTGCTTCCCCACAGGCAGGCGTGGGACCTGGCCGTGGACATATGCCTCTCTCAGCTGCCTACGATCATCGAAGAGGGCACCGCCTTCAGAGTAAGTGTTCACGTGAGAGAAAACAAACGCTGACACGTCTTCATCTTGGCTCGAGCATGGTCACTTTTTGTCAGCGGTTACTGTTGGTTCAACATTGATGGATGAGTGCTTCCACCGCCGGCACGTTGAAACATCTTTCCAGTGTACGCAATGTCCGTGACCGGCGTCTGCAGCTCCTCCATCAATCTTTCACAGGTCCATTCCCGGAGGATAACGCTGCAAAATGTTCAGATAACTCAAGTGAGCATCAAATCAGCAGCGGCCCTCTGCTTTCAGATGCGGTGTGTAGATGTGTATAACGGCTTTGCTGGAGACTGGCAGTGGAAACGCTGAGTGTAACAGAAACACCGCGAGAGGCTGATTGGGCCAATGATTACTGGAGACCACACTGATCTCATGCTGTGGACCCGGACAGCAGCAACACATGCTTAGTGCTGCAACCTCATCACAAAAACTCTGTAAAGTGTGACAAAGACAGGAGCATAGCAGCGTCCCCCTGATGTTAGCACTTTTATCTGGACCCTTTGTCTCCTCCGCCCTCCCTCACAGGTGGGCATCTTTTCCAGCACTCCCTCAGGAGCAGTTTTACCATCCTCCATCCTCCTCTCCTTCCTCCTGGCAACCACTTAACCAGTGTAATTGAGCCCCTGAAGACTACTAAAAAGTAGATCATCCTTCTCTGTCTTATTTAAGAAACGTTTATTTCTTCTCTAAAGTGCCTCCACTGTTTCAGGGTTTTAATCTGTTTCCGATGAAGCTGCAGGAAAAATACAATTCAGATTGGGTTTTATTAGTCCAGGACATCTAAACAATACAGTAGAACCCGAAGATACGAGTTGAATCTGTTCCCTGACTGAGCTTAGAAGTCAGTAACTAAAATCATTTTAATCCATTCCAGCCTTGTAAAAAAGCTCCAAACCCCCTAAATTATGACAACTTTTTTATCAACCAATAGACATAAACACTTTACCTGTGTATAATTATCTATAAGTTACATAAACAATGATAAAGAATGAACAGAAATGCAAAAGTCACGAGAACACACGAGCTACGTCTTTACTCAACCAGCGAGAATGAAATCCTGTCTCATTGATGTTGTATCCATCCACCAACTAGTGATAAATAACGAAATCTAGTCTCACTGATGTTGTATCCTTCCACCAACACATGGTAAAGCACGAGATCTGGTCTCAGCTGATGTTGTATCCATCCACCAACTATCGGTGGTGTCCTGCAGCACGACTCGTATCTTGGATTTTGCTCGTAAGTTAAACAAAAATATGGACAGTGTAGCGTCTCGTAACACTAATCACTCGTATCCCCACATTCTACTCTGCGCTTCTTACTGACTGCGTTTCAACTCGAGTATAGGTTTTTGTGTCCCGAGTCATTTCACGAAAATAACTCAGGAATCTTTTAAGCAGCCATTCAACATCAAAATCCAAATATGCATTGTATTCCTGAAAAAAGCTGAATTCTTGTTGATTATTTCTGCATTGCCTCATTCTTTATTTGTCCAGTGGGATCAGAAGTTGTGTAAACTGCATTCATCTTTACATTTTAAAGGTCTCCACCTGCTCCACTCATGTCAGTGATGGAGTGTGTGTACAGAGTTATAAGGTTTGATTATGCACAAATTAATGTAGCCATCCAGCCGCAAAACATTGATATTTTCCCTCTGCATCAATCAGCAGTCTACACCACGCTGTCATAATTCCCGCTGCAATATTAACACTCTGCGCACCGGCAGCTGATCAATCATGCAAACTGCTGTGGCAGCAGAGAGAGGGGAATGGAGAGATAGAAGGTGATCATGGTCGATCAGGATTTATGTTGCCGCTGCAGCGTTGTGTCGTTACGTGTCTGTCTGTGTCAAGACTCCGGTGAGATGATCATCTGGCTGCAGATGGCTTCATTACTTCTTGTTTGAGTCCCGTCTGATCACCACTGTGTTTGGTTCGTATCCACAGCACAGTCCCTTCTTCGCCGAGCAGCTGACGGCGTTTCAGGTGTGGCTGACGATGGGCGTGGAGAACAGGAACCCCCCAGAACAGCTGCCCATTGTCCTCCAGGTAGCCTTGCTGTGTGCGCACACACACACACACACACACACACACACACACACACACATACACACACACACACACACACACACACACACCTACAATCCCTGTCCTCCGTTTTTATTTGGATCTGCTGCACCAGCGTTGGCAGTATTTGGTGTATTTGTGTTTCCAAAGAAACAAAGAAAATGTGTATGAACTATAAATGTAACGATGGTGGGACTAGAAAACAACTCTAAGGAAAAACAGAACAAGAAAAGACGGATCGTGTCAACATCTTGCATGCTTTTTGTCAGCTTTTTGTAGACAAACGTGACTTGTGGTGGCTCAGACAGGCAGAAGCAGCTGGGAAGATTTTCAAAGTCTTCTCTCTTCATCCGAGACTGTCGTCGTAAATTTTATTCAGGGATGAAAGATGTCATGGCATGTTCTCGAACACGGACATGATGTGGAACAGATAACAGAACAGAGACTGGGGGAGAACACAGTGATCAGGTCAAGGTTTCAACATTTCCCCCTCATTATGTAAGTAAAGGACATAATATCCTCTTTTTAACCCTTACACCCCTGACGTATTGTGGCCGTCTTTTGGTACCTTTGATATTTGTCTCTATATACCACATTAAAAATGATTTAACATTTGATTTTGAACTCAAAAAAATTTGCCATAGGCTTCTAACATAACTATATTCAGTTTGCGCCACAGTAGTTTTTCAAAATATCATGAGACATATTTAAATCATTTGACAAAATGCACGAATCACAGTACATGTTTGCGTCACATGACAAAATGCACGAATCGCCATTTCAACCACTTGTTTTTGATCAAATGTAAACAATCATATCTCCGGTTTTCTGTGGTCAGTCGGCTCCAAATAAAAACCGAAAGACAGTTTCACATCGATACTGTCGCGTAAACATGCGCACAGCAATCCACGTGACAGACTTTATTTGTTAAAAATGGTTTATAAACATCATGTGATCTGATCGCGCAGCTGTGATCATTGTGCTGTAAGGGTTAAAGAACCCCCATGAGCCATCGTTGTCATCTGGCTCCAACAGAACACCTGACGAGCGGTGTGTTTGTCTCATCACAACATTTCTGTGAATCTTTGGGCTCTGGCTACGATCAGAAAGGCGCCGCCGGCCCGTCAGAATACACGTCCGAGTCTGGCGCCGATGCAGCGAACCAGAGGAACGCTCATTTTCCCTCCAGCTTGAGGCAGAAGATTTGCAGCTGTCACCATGATGTGTGGAATAAACACTGACGTGATTGAGACGCGCTTGAGAACTAACACACAGGAGCCTGAGCCACACCGGTTCTGCCAGAGTGTTCTCACACAGCACCCTGCCACAACTCCCATCAGCAGCTCCGAATGTTCCATGACAGCAGGATCATTACCTCCCATCAGCCCCTGGCTCCACCGTGTTCCTCCATCCGCCTCTTCCCTCTTCCCATTCTACTGTTTTATCACCTGTCAGAGTATATCCAGGTCACCAGTAGATAGCTGTGCCATTTCTTTCTTCATTCTTTCTTCATTACAACCCTGCATCAGAGGCAGTGATGGCGTCTGCAGCGTTCCCTGGAGTTAAATTAGTTTGGGATGCTCTAATTGGGCATCAGCTGTTGGAGTTCCATCCTGTGGGGTGGTACAGTGTTGTTGTTGTACTATATCAGAGCGTAGTAGTGTTGAATGGTAATTTTCTGCCGACTCAGCGCACTCCAAGCCCGTCCATACAGCATTTCTGTCGGGAGCCGTTAAAAGCTGAGGAAAAGGCAGACTGATTGGGTCGCGTTGGATGCTGTGTGAAAGTGTGTGTGTGTGTGTGTGTGTGTGTGCGTGCTTTTGATTTGGAGGGAGAGGTAGTAAAGCAGCGGGACCCTTTAAGATTATGCAACGTTATGCAGCTTTACGCTGTGAGGGTAAAGTAATCTCAAGGCTACTCTGTGCTCAGAAGTAATGGATGGGCACATAAACGGGTTTTATTCCCTTTTTAGCAAACAGTTGCATAAGAATGAAGCAACGGAGACTCCGGGAGGATTCTCGGTTCGATGCGAAAAACATAATCCGACTCTGTCTTGAAAGATGCAGAGAGGAAGGAGCGACCGAGAGCGCTCCGTCAATAATGCTCTTTAATGAAATGAGCAGAGGGAAAGCAACCCAGCTCAGAAAGGAGGTGTTGCCTTGACAACAGCTGTTTCATCTCGGCAGGATTACCGGGTTTGGCAAAAGGCGTGGCACCGTCCCAAAGTTGTGATGTGGAGGTAGGGGTGGGAAACGCTCTCTGACGTTGTGGCGCTGGAGGAGATGAAGTGGGACGGAGTGAGAACTTTACGTTGGTTTAAGTCATCACCCTTCATCACACGTGTTCTCGTGTCCCGTCCCCCCCCCCCCCCGCCACACACAAACACCAACACACACGCCCACTCACACTCACAATCTAGGATCGTGGTCACCCTTGCCAGGTTCAAGTCACGGAGACGCCACGAATAATGCAGCAGTGGGCTCAAGAGGACCTCACCTGGAGCTGTAACACCTCCTACCTGCTCAGGAAGGCCCACCAGCGGCTCTACTTCCTCAGGAAGCTGAGGCGTGCTAGACTGGGGAGTGCCGTCCTGAAGGCCTTCTACAGGGTGCGGTGGAGAGCATCCTCACCACCAGCATGACTGTGTGGTATGGCAGCTGCTCTGCAGCAGACAGGAAAGCTCTGCAGAGGGTTGTGAAGGCTGCACAGAGGACTGTAGGGGTTGGCCTACGTACCACCACAGAAATCTACACAAGTAGGTGTAGAAGGGGGCCTCCCACATCATGACAGACCCCACCCACCCAGCACACTGTCTGTTCCAACCCCTCTCTTCAGGTAGGAGACTACGGAGCATCCGGAGCAGGAGCACCAGGCTGAGGAACAACTTCTTCCCAGAGGCTGTTAGACAGCTGAACTCCTGTGGTGCTCTGTAGTCCCCCTCACGACGCCCCGACTGTCACCACAGACACACGGGGATTTGCTGCAATATGGGGCTTCATCAGGTGCAATAGATGGAGCACCCACATACTTAAGCTGCTCCACTGTAAATAGATTTTGCTGTTCAGACACTTTTCAATTTACACTTTATATATCTACCGTTGTTAACTTTGCTCTGTTCTCTTATTTCTTACATTTTTAACCTTTCTTTACTTAACTTATCCTATTTATCTTATTTTATCTTTTTATCGACCGGGCTTACTGGGACCTTCAGAGACATATTTCGTACCGTCATATGTAAACGTGTGTCAGCATGACAAATAAAGACTCTGATTCTCTGAAGAGTCTGTGTGTGTGTGTGTGTGTGTGTGTGTGTGTGTGTGTGTGTGTGTGTGTGTGTGTGTGTGTGTGTGTGTGGGCTTGGCTCCTCCATATGTTTGTTCCTACTCATACTGTGGAACACACACATGGGGCTTAACACTGGTGTGCTTCACACAAACACACACACACACACTACCCACACATACATACATTTTTAGCACCTGCCATATGCCTTGTTAAAACAGTTCCTCATCCAAAACGGCAACATCACGATCCCGTTTGACATCACCATGACTGTTCACACACACACACACACACACACGTCATTTCATACACACACACGTCATGTCATACACACACACGTCATGTCATACACACACACACACACGTCATGTCATACACATACACACACACGTCATGTCATACACACACACGCACACACACACACACGCACACACACACACACACACACACACGCGCGACCTGATGCCAGGGTGTTATCACCACAGCCACCTGTTTCACTCCGCCTCTTGGCCTTTTCTTCAGTTCATCCCTCAGGCTTCCCCTCACCCTCCAGACAACCCAGTTGACCTCTGACCTCTGTCCTCTTTCAGGTCCTCCTTAGTCAGGTGCATCGTCTGCGAGCTCTGGACCTGCTAGGACGGTTTCTGGACCTGGGCCCCTGGGCTGTCAGTCTGGTACGTTCACATCCGGTGTTTGCTCCAAAGAAGCGGTTTCATTGGTGAACAAGTTTGGATTAGATGAAAACAAAACATGTTTTATTAGCAGGAAGCGGTGGAAACCTGACCTGACGTGATCGAGGTGTTTATTTGAGGTCAATCTCTGTGAAGTCCATGCATTTGGATCTTTAAGAAATACACTGCAGGAGGAAATCCTCAAACTGGTTTTTAAATGCCAACTGTGTGTGTGTGTGTGTGTGTGTGTGTGTGTGTGTGTGTGTGTTTGTGTTTGTGCGTGTGCGTGCGTGTGTCCTTCCAGGCCCTGTCAGTGGGGATCTTCCCCTACGTGTTGAAGCTGCTCCAGAGCTCAGCCAGAGAACTTCGGCCGCTGCTAGTTTTCATCTGGGCCAAAATCCTGGCTGTGGACAGTGTAAGTTCAGCCATCCTCTTCCTCACACACTCTGCCTTGCTGTGGACAGTGTAAGTTAAACTATCCTCTTCCTCACACAGATGATGTATTTTTATCTTTCGCTACTCCTCCTCTCTCTGCAGTCATGTCAGGCTGACCTGGTGAAGGACAACGGGCACAAGTACTTCCTGTCTGTGTTGGCTGACAGTTACATGCCGGTGAGTTTCCACCGATCCTGTTTGTTTGTCTCTGAAGATAAACACTAAACTCTAACGTAAAGGGTTTCTTCCTTCGTTGCAGGCTGAGCATCGAACCATGGCGGTGTTCATATTGGCTGTTATAGTAAACAGCTACAACACAGGACAGGTATGATTGTGTGTGTGTGTGTGTGTGTGTGTGTGTGTGTGTGTGTGTGTGTGTGTGTGTGTGTGTGTCACACTGCGATTGTGACTTCCTTCAGGGAGAACACACTGTATATTTACGTACCTGACTCACCAGAACCTCAGCGGGTTAGTCCGAGGCTGGTCCGTCGCGTGTTTCTGGGAGATATTGCTCATGTGACAGTTTTGTCACCTACACTCACCTCCGTAATCTCTGGCCCTATCTCGGCCACCTCTGCGGTGACACTTAATGACTGTATAAGCGTCTGTTCGGTCGGCTTTCGGCCCGCCCGAACGGACGGTCATTACTTCACAGCAGTGTTCCACCATCGCTTCTTTCTCTCTCCTCCCTCTGTGCAACTCATTCCTTTTTCCTTCTCAGTATTTCTCCCTCTCAGCATTGCATGAATAAGATCATAAGAGCTATATGTGCTTCCATAGTGCGGTTCTTTAATGCTCCTGTCTCTCACAGGCTTGTAAATAATAGATGATCCCCAACATTACAGAGAGACTCTCCACTGCACAGCTCCGTTATTTATCCCTTTTACTTCCAACTACTCTCATTACGTCGTAGCGCCGCCACCAACATGTCATATAGCACCGATCTCGATCAGAGCCGGGGAAACGGCACGCCGGCTGATAAAAGATTTGTACTTGTGACAAGGCGGAAGACGAATCCTCAGCTGAACACACGGCTCCATTTGTTCTCGTTCACGTGGATCTGAGGTTCTTTTATGTTCATGAGGAACATGTTAGATTCTTGGAGGGAAAAAAAACTTTTTAAGGAGGAACCACGTCAACGGTTGCTTATTCCTATAATCAGCGACTCTCTGAAGTGAAAATATGAGATAAACACCTTAGAAAACACACCTGTTAAAACGATTGAAGGTTGTTCTTGTTTTCTGTCTGTGGAACCTGTTGTTTGTTACAAGTGGCAGGACTGAATGCAAAAAAATGTTTAACCTGAAGAGCAGTGTCACTGTTTTCACTATTACACATGTGTCAAACATAAGGCCCGGGGGTCAAATGTGGCCCCCCCACATCATTTTATGTGGCTTGCGAGAGCATAAAATGTCAGCGTCTAAAAATAAAGAGGTCAAAAGTGTACTTTGACCTGTAACTACATTTTCCACAATCCAGTAATTAAGCCCATTTTAACGCTTTGAATAAAGTAAATCTCCTAACTTGTGTTTGATGTTATTTTTCTTTATTCATTGATAGTTTGATTCTTGATTGGTCGAAGAACGAGAGAAGGAAAGTGTGTTCGTAGGAAGAGAGAGACAAACGCCAAGAGTTTAGGACTGAGAGTAGGGACATTGAATGTTGGAACTATGACAGGCAAAGGTAGAGAGTTGGTTGACATGATGCAGAGGAGGAAGGTAGACATACTGTGTGTCCAAGAGACCAGGTGGAAAGGTAACAAGGCTAGAAGATTAGGAGCGGGGTTCAAGTTGTTTTATCATGGTGTAGATAGGAAGAGAAATGAAGTAGGAGTTATCTTGAAGGAGGAGTTTGTTAGGAATGTCCTGGAGGTAAAAAGAGTGTCAGAAAGAGTAATGAGTCTGAAGCGTGAATTTGAAGGTGTGATGTTCAATGTTGTTAGTGGGTATGCTCCACAGGTAGGATGTGAGCTGGAGGAGAAGGAGAAATTCTGGTTGGACTTTGATGAAGTGATGCTGAGCACACCTAGAAGTGTGAGCGTTGTCATTGGTGCAGACTTCAATGGACATGTTGATGCAGGTAACAGAAGTGATGAGGATGTGATGGGCAGGAGAGGAACGCAGAAGGACAGATGGTAGTTGAGTTTGCAAAAAGGATGGAATTGGCTACAGTGAATACTTTCTTCCAGAAGAGGCAGGAACATAGGGTGACCATAAGAGTGGAGGTAGGAGCACACAGGTAGACTACATCTTGTGTAGATGGTGTAATCTGAAGATCAGTGACTGAAAAGTAGTGGTAGGTGAGAGTGTAGCCAAACAGCATAGGGTGGTGTTGTGTAGGATGACTCTGGTGGTGAGGAAGATGAAGAGGACAAAGGCTGAGCAGAGGACGAAATGGCGGAAGCTGAAAAGGGAAGAGTGTTGCATGACTTTTAGGAAGGAGTTAAGACAGGCTCTGGGTGGTCAGAAGGTGCTGCCAGATGACTGGACAACTACAGCTAATGTTATCAGGGAGACAGGTAGGAGAGTACTTGGTGTGTCATCTGGAAGGAAAGATAAGGAGAAAAGGAGACTTGGTGGTGGAATGAGGAGGTACAGGAGTGTATACAGAGAAAGAGGTTAGCTAAGAAGAAGTGGGACACTGAGAGGTCTGAGTAGAGTACACAGGAGTACAGGGAGATCCAGCGTAAGGTGAAGTTAGAGGTAGCAAAGGCCAAACAAGGGGATTATGATGACTTGTTTGCTAGGTTGGACAGTAAGGAGGGAGAGACTGATCTATACAGGTTGGCAAGACAGAGAGATAGAGATTGGAAGGACGTGCAGCAGGTTAGGGTGATTAAGGATAGGGATGGAAGTCTATGACAGGTGCCAGTAATGTGTTGGGAAGGTGGAAAGAGTACTTTCAAGAGTTGATGAAGAGGAAAATGAGAGAGAACAAATACTAGAAGAGGTGACTGTTTTGGAGCAGGAAGTAGAAAAGGTTAGTCATGAAGTTAGGAGGGCATTAAAGAGGATGAAGAGTGGAAAGGCAGTCGGTCCTGGTGATATACCTGTAGATGTTTGGAAGTGTCTAGGAGAGGTGGCAGTAGAGTTTCTGACGGGGTCGTCTAACAGGATATTACAGTAGATAGTGAGAAGATGCCTGAGGAATGGAGGAGAAGTGTGCTGGTGCCCCTTTTAAGAACAAGGGAGATGTGCAGAGTTGTGGCAACTACAGATGAACCATACAATGAAATTATGGAAAAGAGTAGTGGAAGCTAGACTAAGGGCAGACGTGAGCATTTGTGAACAGCAATATGGTTTCATGCCAAAAAAAGACTACTACAGGTGCAGTATTTGCTTTGAGGTTGTTGATAAAGAAGTAGAGAAGGCCAAACAGAGCTGTATTGTGTTTTTGTAGATCTGTAGAAAGTTTATGACCGGGTGCCCAGAGAGGAACTGTGGTATTGTATGAGGAAGTCTGGAGTGGTAGAGAAGTATGTTTGAGCGGTGCAGGACATGTATGAGGACTGTAAGACAGTGGTGAGGTGTGCTGTAGGTGTGACAGAGGAGTTCAAGGTGGAGGTGGGACTGCATCAGGGATTAGCTCTGAGCCCCTTCTTGTTTGCTATGGTTATGGACAGAATGAAAGACGAGGTTAAACAGGAATCTCCATGGACTATGATATTTGCAGATGACATTGTGATCTGTAGTGAGAGCGGGGAACAGGTGGAGGAGAAGCTAGAGAGGTGAAAGTTTGTCCTGGAAAGGAGAGGAATGAAGGTTAGCCGGAGTCAGACATAGAATGTATGTGTGTAAATGAGAGGGACCAAAGTGGAAGAGTGAGGTTACAGGGAGAAGAGATCAAGAAGGTGGAGGATTTTAAGTACTTAGGGTCAACAGTCCAGAGCAATGGAGAGTGTGGAAAGGAGGTGAAGAAGCGTGTACAGGCAGAATGGGAACGGTTGGAGAAAAGTGTCAGGTGTGATAGAAGAGTTTCAGCTAAAATGAAAGGAAAGGTATACAAAACTGGTGAGACCAGCAATGTTGTTTGGTCTAGAGACAGTGTCACTGAGGAAAAGACAGGAGGCCGAGCTGGAGGTAGCAGAGATGAAGATGCTGAGGTTCTCTTTGGGAGTGACCAGGAAGGATAGGATCAGGAATGAGTACATCAGAGGACAAGAGGTTTTGGAGAGAAAGTCAGAGAGACCAGACTGAGATGGTTTGGACATGTCCAGAGGAGAGATAGTGAATATATTGGTAGAAGGATGCTGAGTTTTGAACTGCCAGACAGGAGGCCTAGAGGAAGACCAAAGAGGAGGTTTATGGATGTAGTGAAAGAGGACATGAAGGTAGTTGGTGTGAGAGAAGAGGATGCAGAAAACAGGGTTAGATGGAGGCAATTGATTCGCTGTGGCGACCCCTGAAGTTAAAAGCCGAAAGGAAAAGAAGAAGTGTGATCCTTGATTGATGGAGTTCTGTGGGTTTAATAACCTGACAAATTAAGAGAATTTGTTATAACAGAACAACAAGCAAACATATTTTTTCTGTCTAACTGTGATGTTTGTAACTTGAATATAATAAATTTAGTCATTTTAACATTAAGTAGTTCTGTTTATTTTACATTACATTGAGTTACATGTACTTAAATTTAGTAGTTACACCTGGCCCTTTGAGGACAGCCATTTAGCTGATGTGGCCCTCAGTGAAAATAAGTTTGACACCCCTGCACTATTACTACGATCACTGTTATTTTCACAATAGTTATCACTATTATTGTCATGATGATTATTTCTATTATCTGTATCAGTATTATCATAATGGTTATTACTTTTATTAGAATCCTCATGATCACTAGTGTTATCACAAGTATGATCACTGCCTGTCACACTGCTGTCACGTCTGTCTTTTCCCTCTCTCCAGGAGGCCTGTCTGCAGGGCAACCTGATCGCCAAATGCCTGGAGCAGCTGTCAGACCCCCACCCTCTGCTGCGCCAGTGGGTGGCTATTTGCCTCGGTCGCATCTGGCAGAACTTCGAACCGGCCCGCTGGTGTGGCGTCCGAGACAGTGCCCACGAGAAGCTCTACACCCTGCTGTCAGATCGCATCCCTGAGGTGAGGTTGTTTAGAAACATATGACACGTGTTCTGTCCTTTATTAAATTAGGCATCTTTATTGTGGGGGTTTTACTGCTCGTGTGTTTCAAGAAGCTGAGATCCCGTGTGGGAGTACAGGACTGTTGGCAGCGCCTGTGTCTCGTGTTTCTGAGTCCGTGTGGCTATTTTATAGCTGCGTGGCATCTGCCTGTGATTTAATGAAGGTGACGCTCTAGATTTATCCGTGTGTTTCCTACTGCTGGAGGAATAACTCCTGTTCGTTTACAGGTCGATGCAAACTGATTTACAGACGGTCAGCTGCAGTGCTGAAGTGCATTCTGCTGCAGGGAACTGTTACTAATTTTTCGCTTCTATTACTTCA
The DNA here is from genome assembly GCF_040054535.1 of Antennarius striatus. NCBI lineage: Eukaryota > Metazoa > Chordata > Actinopteri > Lophiiformes > Antennariidae > Antennarius > Antennarius striatus. The sequence goes on along the minus strand of NC_090783.1, from coordinate 9,402,231 downwards.
TGTTTCATGAAACTTTCTGTACTCATCTACCCTGTGGAGGAGAGAGGTCTTCACATGTGTTTTTTTCCTGTGAAAACGGAACTTTTTATCAGAAGATCTGAACTCATCATTGTTAGTGTAATATGATTACAGTATTTTCTGCACTATAAGGTGCACCTAAAAGCCTTTGATTTTCTCAAAAACGGACAGTGTGCCTTATAATCCAGTGCACCTTATAGTGTGGAAAATACTGTATTCGAATAAAAGTCTGTGTCGCGGAGGGAGTGTGAGCCAGATTGTGCCCTGATGTTCACCAGACACACACACCTCACACGACTTGCCTGCACACGAGCAGCACCTGTTTCCAGCAGTAGCTTCCATCTTCAGGGCGGCTGTTCGGTCGTGGGGTCGAACGCGAGGTCTGCAGACACATCTGTCTGTGCACAACAAACAGACTCACCAACATTGTTCAGCTGTAAAAGGACATATCTTGTAGGATTGTGAGAAATGCATGACAGGATGCACATACACGAGAGAACATGAAGATGTTTTTTAGTGGCTCAGTTTAGTGGCTCATCCTTTCATTTGAAGCAAAGAAAATCCTTTCTGAGCAGCATCAGTCCGGCTGCGGCGGTGACATGTCTGCTTCCTGCAGCCGACAATATCTTTTTTCTGTTTCCCAAACAAAAAACAAACACAGTTACTTCACATGTAAAGAAAAGCAACTGATCTGAACTACATTTGAAAAAGTGGCTCACGGCAGCAGTGGAACTGATCATAGTGATACTTCAGGAGAATATTTAACTTTAATTACCTGTACCTGTAACATTTTTAAATAATCTTCTTCTTTTCCTTTCGGCTTTTCCCTTCAGGGGTCGCCACAGCGAATCAATTGCCTCCATCTAGCCCTGTCCTTTGAATCCTCTTCTCTCACACCAACTACCTTCATGTCCTCCCTCATTACATCCATAAACCTACTCTTTGGTCTTCCTCTAGGCCTTCTGCCTGGCAGTTCAAAACTCAGCATCCTTCTACCAATATATTCACTATCTCTCCTCTGGACATGTCCAAACCATCTCAGTCTGGCTTCTCTGACTTTATCTCCAAAACCTCTAACATGTGCTGTCCCTCTGATGTACTCATTCCTGATCCTATCCTTCCTGGTTACTCCCAGAGAGAACCTCAGCATCTTCATCTCTGCTACCTCCAGCTCTGTGTCCTGTCTTTTCCTCAGTGACACTGTCTCTAGACCAAACAACATCGCTGGTCTCACCAGTTTTGTACACCTTTCCTTTCATTTTAGCTGAAACTCTTCTATCACACATCACAACTGACACTTTCCTCCACCCGTTCCATCCTGCCTGTACACGCTTCTTCACCTCTTTTCCACACTCTCCATTGCTCTGGACTGTTGACCCTAAGTACTTAAAATCCTCTACCTTCTTGATCTCTTCTCCCTGTAACCTCACTCTTCCACTTGGGTCCCTCTCATTCACACACATGTACTCTGTCTTAGTGCGGCTAACCTTCATTCCTCTCCTTTCCAGGACAAACCTCCACCTCTGTAGCTTCTCCTCCACCCATTCCCTGCTCTCACTGCAGATCACAATGTCATCTGCAAACATCATAGTCCATGGGGATTCCTGTCTAACCTCGTCTGTCAGCCTGTCCATCATAGCAAACAAGAAGGGGGCTCAGAGCTGATCCCTGATGCAGTCCCACCTCCACCTTGAACTCCTCTGTCACACCTACAGCACACCTCACCACTTTCTTACAGTCCACATACATGTCCTGCACCGCTCTAACGTACTTCTTTGCCACTCTAGACTTCCTCATACAATACCACAGTTCCTCTCTGGGCACCCAGTCATAAGCTTTCTCCAGATCTACAAAAACACAATGCAGCTCTCTCTGGCCTTCTCTGTACTTCTCTATCAACATCCTCAAAGCAAATACTGCATCTGTAGTACTCTTTTTTGGCATGAAACCATACTGCTGCTAAAAAATGTTCACTTCTGCCCTTAGTCTAGCTTCGACTACTCTTTCACATAACTTCATCGTATGGCTCATCAGCTTTATTCCTCTGTAGTTGCCACAGCTCTGCACATCTCCCTTGTTCTTAAAAATGGGCACCAGCGCACTCGTCCTCAATTCCTCAGGCATTTTCTCACTATCTAAGACCCTGTTGAACAACCCAGTCAGAAACTCTACTGCCACCTCTCCTAGACACTTCCATACCTCTACAGGTATATCATCAGGACCGACTGCCTTTCCACTCCTCAGTCCTCTCAGTGTCCCACTTCTTCTTTAGTAACCTTTTCTCTGTATACACTCCTGTACCTCCTCATTCCACCACAAAGTCTCCTTATCTACTTTCCTTCCAGATGACACACCAAGTACTCTCCTACCTGTCTCCCTGATCACATTAGCTGTGGTTTTCCAGTCATCTGGAAGCACCTCCTGGCCACCCAGAGTCTGTCTTAACTCCTTCCTAAAAGTCATGCAACACTCTTCCTCGTTTGGCTTCCACTATTTCGTCCTCTGCTCTGCCTTTGCCCTCTTCATCTTCCTCGCCATCAGAGTCATCCTGCACACCACCATCCTATGCTGTTTGGCTACACTACTGTCTTGCCTACTACTACTTTGCAGTCACTGATCTCTTTGAGATTACACCGTCTACACAAGATGTAGTCTACCTGTGTGCTCCTACCACCACTCTTATAGGTCACCCTATGTTCCTGCCTCTTCTGGAAGAAAGTATTCACGACAGCCATTTCCCTCCTTTTTGCAAAGTCAACTACCATCTGTCTTCTGTGTTCCTCTCCTGGATTCCAAACCTGCCCATGACCTCCTCATCACCTCTGTTACCTACACCAACATGTCCATTGAAGTCTGCACCAATGACAACTCTCACTTCTAGGTATTCTCTGCATCACTTCATCAAAGTCCAGCCAGGATTTTCCTTCTCCTCCAGCTCACATCCTACCTGTGGAGCATACCCACTAACTACATTGAACATCAACGCCTTCTATTTCTAGCTTCAGACTCATCACTCTATCTGACACTGTTTTTACCTCCAGAACATTCTTAACAACCTCCTCCTTCAAGATAACTCCTGCTCCATTTCTCTTCCCATCTACACCATGATAGAACAACTTGAACCCTGCTCCTAAACTTCTAGCCTTGCTACCTTTCCACCTGGCCTCCTGGACACAAAGTATGTCTACCTTTCTCCTCTGCATGATGTCAACCAACCCTCTCTCTTTTCCTGCCATAGTTCCAACATTCAGCGTCCCTACTCTTAGTCCTATACTCTTGGCGCTCCTCCTCTCTCTCTTTGTGCGAACCCACTTTCCTCTTCTCCTTCTTCGACCAACAGTAGTCCAATGTCCACCGGCGCCCTGTAGGTCAACAGCGCCGATGGCGGTCGTTGTTAACCCAGGCCTCGACCGATCCGGTATGGAAGTCATAGGTTTGATTCACATCTTTGATTTGGCAAAAGTTTTACACCGGATGCCCTTCCTGACGCAACCCTCTTTATTTATCCGGGCTTGGGACCGGCACAATAGGACACTGGCTTGTGTCCTCTTGTGGCTACATTAAACATTTCTAATAATCTGGTTAGCAGATATTTGGGTTTCATGGTGAAGTTCTGCTCTGATGGTTAAAAAAGTTTTAAAGTTCTGAAGTAAGATCAAATGTCAATGCATCAAAGCTCCTGATAATCGAGAAGAGGTGACATGAATGCCTGTCTGTCTCCACAGGTGAGGTGTGCAGCCGTCTTTGCTCTGGGGACGTTTGTGGGGAACTCTGCTGAGAGGACAGATCACTCCACCACCATCGACCACAACGTGGCCATGATGCTGGCCCAACTCATCAATGATGGCAGCCCGGTGGTCCGCAAGGTCTCTGCAGCGCCATCAGCACCCATTTGGAACATGTTCCAAATCTAGTGTAGAAATCATGTTTTTAATGAATGCAAACAGTTTTGTAGGCAGAGTTCCAAATGTGATTTTGAAGTGAAACAAACTCGTGGTATGTGATTGTGATTATTGCCTGTCAAACTGGAATTATCACGTGTCAGAAGTGAATTAGACGTTTGTAGTTGAGTGCAAGCCACTTAGTAATTAGAACATTTATCAGTAGGTAATTAGAAGTTCACACATTAACATTCTGACCACTAAGTAATTGCAGATATCTTTACTTAGGTGCTAATAGAACAGTACCTTGTGGTTCCGATACAGTGCGTCCTCGTTCCTCGCGGTTAATGTGTTTCAGGAACCACACGGGATTAACAAATTCCGCAATAGAGAAACAAATTATCTTATTATTTACAGTAATTTAAACGTTTATGAACCCTCCCCATACTGATGTTAAACGACCTTCTATCTGTATTAACTTTTCCCACACTCTGATAGATTGTTTAAAGCACTTTTATATCTCACGTAAGTCCAAGACTGACAGAACAGAGGCCACTTCCGGATTCCGTCAGCCAATAGAATGCGCATACGGTATCACGTGACGACCTATACCAAAAATCCGCGATGAGGCGAAGTCGTGAGCGTTGACGCGCGAGGGCGCACTTAATTTGCTTGTTCACATCTGCAGCTGCTCTTCTTCTAAACAAAGGCGTTTTCACAAGAGCTCCACATTCTCCATGTTTCTTCCTGCAACAGGAGCTGGTGGTAGCGCTGAGTCACCTTGTGGTCCAATATGAGAGCAATTTCTGCACGGTTGCTCTGCAGTTCATAGAAGAAGAGAAGAACTACATGGTGCCATCACCGGCCAACGCGGCAGGTGAGGTGGACCGAACGCGCATGAGTTCAAGCATGCCGATTATTATCCCATTAGTCTGGGATCAGCCAGGTTCTGACCTGATCACTCCTCCACCTCCTCCTGTGTTTTAATCCAGAACCTGGAAACCTGACACCGGTGAGGGAAGGCCCTGCCATCCCACGCTTGCGATCGGTCAACTCCTACACCAACATCCGAGCGGCTACCACCGCCCGCAACCTCAACAAGAGCCTGCAGAACCTCAACCTGAATGAAGAAGGTAGGTCGGAGCGTGAGATGAGGAAGACGTCGAGGCAGCCGTGAGCGTTGGGTTCCTGAGGCCATTGCAGGGAATATTAACCAACGATTCCAGACCCTAATATAATCTGACCCTCTGACAAACGGCATGGCAGGGGGCAGCTGTCCGTTGTACTGAGCCGTCATCCCACTGAGATGGATTGTAAAAGTTGTAAGAGGAGTGGAGTTCTTCTCTCAGCAGAAGGAAGGCTCCAGCCCCGAGTGCAGCTGAATCCCTTGCACTATGTGACACGTATAACCTCCTGCTGTTCACTGCAGCGTAATTTACCCTCAGTAAGCGCAGAGCAGGGAACATTTCCACTCCAGGTCAGTCTTCCTTTCCACCTGTCAGCCTGAGGTGTGTGGAGGATGTATGACGTCTGGTTCAGTTTAAGTTAGAGTAATGTTGGGTGAGAATGGGAGCTACTGCAGCGGACGACTGAGTCCGACAGCTGAAATGAAGTTACGAGCTGCTGCCTGTGCTGTTTGCATCCCACTTTATGGGTGTTGACATTTTTCTTTTTGTGCTTTTACAACAGTAATAACCATAACACACATTATACAGCACTTTTAGAACAACCGAAGTGGCTCCTAAACAACATAAGAGCCTCCTCCTCCTCGTATTTTTGTTTAGTTTCTCGCTCATTGATGAAACTCATGAGTTTTTGCTGGTTGAATCTAAGGCTTTGGTGTGTGTGTGTGTGTGTTGTCTATCATCCAGGTGGACCTGCAGCTTTCTCCCCTGGTAACCTGAGCACCAGCAGCAGCGCCAGCAGCACCCTGGGGAGTCCAGACAATGACGAATACATCCTGTCCTTCGAGACCATCGACAAAATGCGCCGGGTGTCGTCCTACTCTTCTCTGAACTCCCTCATAGGTAACAGCTCGTCGTCAGCCCACATCTCAACACACAGCAGAAGAAGGGTTGCCCTTGTTTATACGTTAAAATTCTTTACTCCTCTCAAAAACTGCTGAATGATATCCACTTGCCGGAGCCCTAGCGGTGTGCATCGCATAATCGGTTTCTTCATTTTGCTTGTATTTGCCTCCGCAGGCAAAGTTGAACCTGGAAGACTTTTTTTGTGAGAGATGTTACCGTCTATCCACATGAGCACAAATGGAGTTTTCCCATGGCGGGGGTATCTTTGTCCTTGGATGCAAATTGTCTTTCTTCTGTCACCTACAAAACCCCCGCACACAAAGTCTCCGGTAAACCACACGGACGACGCATTTATTAATAAAACCGCGCTGAATGTCTGTGCAGCGACTGTTGTTGCTCAAAGCGCCAAATCCACAGAGTCTTCACCTGCAGTCCCACCAATGCTGCATCGCTGAATAGTCTATTTTAGTCTGTTGGGTTTGGTTTTGCATTGTGCACATTAATGGTTTTAATCCCTCCTCTCTCATCAACCTAGTTTCCAGCCACTGTCTTCAGCAAAAAGCCTGTAATAAATCATCTATACACCTGTCACAGGTGGGACAGAAACACCTGTGAGTGAGAACTCCAAAGAGCCCTGAGAACTGGGGCATCCTTGTAGATGCCCAAAACAAGCCTCCTTCCCCTGCTCTCAGCTGATTGGCGGGCTTCACCATGGGTTCTCATGGTGGTTACCTCACTCTAACCCCCACCGGGAAGGAGGAAATTGAAAAGAGGGACTCTTTCTCTTTTTGTTGTGGTAACATTTCCCATTTCAAGCCGCCGGTCATTCCCTCCCGTCCCAGGATGGGGTTGTTCGCATCAGACGTTAGAAATTGAGAGGGAAATGGAAACTGAACTCTGGAGAACAGTGAATTTGACTTGACAGAAAATTGGGTTGAGCCAGGTAAAATAATAGGATTCCCTTTCGATACGTGGGGTTTGATTTGTTGAAGTCAGGCCACCCTGTGTTTTGAATTTATCTGCTGTACTTGCGCTTTCTAAAGGGAAACTTTTTGACATCGGTCGTATTTACACACGGTCACTGCTAAACCCCTACCCCTTTTTTACCTGTAACCCCCCCTTTTTTTATAAAAAGCACCTCCACAGCTGCTATTTGAGCTTCAGGCGGAACTTCATTGTTGTTCACACAGAAAGAGCAGACGCGGGATTGAGAGCGCGATACATCTCTCCCGGATCAAACGGCATCTCACTAAATACAAACTATAGTGACGCAGTGCTGATCAAATATTAACCGAGAACCCACTGCTTCATCACATCAGAAGCATATTTCGCTTTACTGTTCAGCTGTAGAGACGTCAGTGGCAGGAAGCACCTGATGTTGAACAACAAACTGCAAAACTTTCACTGTCGAACCTCAAGATACGAGTTGAATCCATTCTGACTGAACTTGTTAGTCAAACAACAATTTAACATTTAGAATAACCAGAAGCAGTTTAGTCAATTACAGTCTTGTAAAAAAGTCCCATACTCCCTAAATAATGAAAAAAAAATACATTTTAGCAACCAAAAGACATTCAGACTTAACCTGTGTATAATTAATTGCTGTATATATAAGTTACATAAACAATGATAAAGAATGAAAAGAAATGCAAACTTCACGAGAACACACTAACTACGTCTTTACTCCACCAACGAGAATGAGATCCGGTCTCACTGATGTTGTATCCATACGCCAATTAGTGGTAAAGAACGAGATTCGGTCTCAGCTGATGTTTCCATCCACCAACACGTGGTGTTGTCCTGAAAGCACAACTTGTACCTCAGGTTTTGCTCATATGTTGAACAAAAATATAGACAGAGTGACGGCTTGTATTTCAAATAACTCGTATCTTGAGGTCCTGCTGTACTGTAAAAATATGAACTCCACTTCAACTTTCATGTGACGTTCGTGATAATATGAGGATGTTTTTCTCCATTTTTATGTCAGCCCAGATGGTGTCCAGTTTGCAAACCTCATTCATCACCGTATTTAAGGTGCTTCCATCATGTTTCAGCCTTAAATAGTTCCATTAAAATTCCTGACAGTGCTCCCGGTAGTAACTGAGATATTTAATTTTTCAACCTCTTTGTGGAGGGAGATCAGAGGTCATCCTCTGGAGAGCATGAATAATGACTTAATTGACAAAGGACCTGTGAAGCTCTACGGTTGAAAGGACAAAATAAATGCATCCATTAATTGTCAACAGTAAATGTCACTGTGTCAGCAGTGACATTTACTTTGTACCTGACCAGATCACATTCACCTGTCCAGGTGAAGAACTCCTGAAGAACATTAAATGCGTGATTTGGTGCTGCTTACATCTTTTACATCTCAAATAAGGGGAAATAGAGTGGAGTGTTTATATTGTTTTTTTCCCTCAGCTTTCAAATCTTCTGCCACATTTTTTATGCTTCAACCATTTGCCGCTCCAAAAAGTGCTATGCAGTGTGGGAAGTATTTTATGTCATCTGACATTTGTGGAGCCCATAAAGCGGTGATGCAGTGTTTCTCTCGTGCCAATAATTTAACATCTTTACTACTGTACATTCATTTCAGTCTGCAAGTTTTCAAACCAGACAAGTGTCAAGTCAGGACAAGTCAGTGGAGCAGAGTTCGACTCGTAATTAATGTCAGCCATCGCCTTGCCTCTATGGCCTGCGTTGGGCGGCGCGCTGGTAATTTGTGTTCTCCTTTCCTGTAGAGCAGTGGTTAACGGGGAGAGAAACCATACATCACATTTATCAACCGGATGTTTACCGCAGCCAGACTCGCACCGGCTAGCGATCGCTAATCATTTTCTGACCCTCAGGCTACTCTAAACACCTCTTCACCTCTCCCCTTTTCTTCTCACTCTATATTAAACACCTCCTTTTGGTTTCCTTTCTTTTCCATCTCTTCGGGCTTTTCTTACGCTTCTTCCTTCTCTTTTTGTCTCTTTATTCCTTCTGGATTCTCTTCATCTCACATTTAATGAATCGTCCGTATTCAGAATTTCATCCTTTAGGATTCCTAAGCTCCTAAATGTCCGAACCAGGGTTTAATGTATCTGACTCAAATGGCTGTGGTTTCACATTCGCGTGACTTATTAATGGAAACTTTTTATGATATACTTCCATCCTTTTATCGTATATAGCAGATGATTGATTGGACAGGATGAAAGCATCGAGTCTCATCCTCTTCGTCTTCCTCCTTCTCCTCGTCTTCTCTTGTCTTGTGATCGTCTAACCTGGAAGGACTGGATCTGTTGATCGTTTCTGCTGCTGTCTGGAGAGGAGTCAGAGCTATTAGAGCCTCCATTTACATGGCATGCATAGGTTTGTTCTGTGTGGTAGAGATGATGAATCTCACAGATTAGGTTCACAGGGCCGTCGGCACTGTTGTTCTCAACCTGGGGAGGAAAGGAAAATGGAGGCAAAAGCAGAAGAGAAGCAACAGCCTCCGTGTTAGTGACTGGGATCTTGAATTAAAGAGCCAATAAAATAACGAACGATCATTGCGTACTGTTTTTACACAGCTGTCGATCTGAACCTCCTTTCTTTCCAGGCGTCTCCTTCAACAGCGTTTACACCCAGATCTGGAGGGTGCTGCTGCATCTCGCCGCCGACCCATTCCCTGAAGTGTCCGACTTGGCTATGAAGGTCCTCAACAGTATAGCGTACAAGGTACCAAGTTTCTCCATCTGCTCATTACTAATAAATGTTCAAGGAGCAACTCGGGAATTCTTACTTGATTTCGGTAATTATGTTCTTTTAGTGATCTCCTAAAATATTTAGCAGCTAGTTGTAATTTATGATACTGTATTTATTAGTATCTGTGTGTGTGAATATCGGTTCTTCTTCACATGGTTATGGAGTAAAAGTGAGCGGGTTCCAGCAGGCATCCCCCACCCTCCCACTGGCATTTTGCTCTTCCAGAAGGCCATTTCTTTTGTGCAAATGCAATTAAGGAACGATGACTCCCCCAGGCTCGGCAGAGCAGAGTGCAGAGGCTGCTGTAACTTAAAGAGCCATTAGAACCACCACAGGCCTGCACCCATCCTCACCCAGAGGCACAGCGTCCACACATTCTGCCCTTACCTTCAGGAGAGCATCGCTGCTCCCAGTCCCTGCTGGACTGCAATAAAAACAGTAGGACTTGATTTAAATCTAATGCAGTGGACGTCCGGTCTCCCTCTGTTGATGTGAAACAGGAACACAGTCTTGTCAGAATAGTTTGGGCCCCCACAGACCTGAGGTCAGTCGAGCAAATGGTGTTAAAAATTATAAAAACTGTAGGAAGAAGACAATTTTCAGCCAACTGGTAATTCCAGGATGGATTTTAGGATTGAAGTGCGTAAAAAAAAAATTACTGCTGTTAAAGTGCTGTTTAAACGCCGTGTTGCTCAGAGGCTGCAGTGACTGCTCCTGGACATTGAAGCAACAGAACCAGTCTCGTTTCGGACCCTGACAGGGCCGAGGAAATAGAATTGAACTTAAGTTTTCTGATATTTTTTTTTTGTCTTGATCATGTGAGTCATCTTGTGCATTTATACGATCTCGCTGGACGTTAGTGAACACGAAATAAGAAATGAAACCAGGAGCACATCCAGTATTTGATCACACTTCTACCTGTCCTTCATAAAGGTGGGTGTTTTAACAGCGGTACTGTGGGAGCGCCTGAGATTTGAAGGGAAGGTCATGTGACACTCATTTAATTGATGCCTTTTTGAATCATTCGTTAAATACAAGCCCTCCTCGTCTGACTTTGAACCCAGATCCCGCTCCGTTCAACCAGTGAGAGGCATTTAGACGTGCTCCAAATGCACTTTGGACCGTACACCATCAATTTCTCCCTTTCCTTTGACGCAACAGATATGTCTTCTCACTCTTAACCCCGACCACATCCTCAGTCTGTCGGTCTGCGCTCCGACCCATCGCCTTTCCCTGTCGAGCATCAGAGCAGCGTTTCTGCTCTGTCCTCACTAGGTGAGCGTCTCAGAAGCTCATTCAGAATTTAAACAAACAATCAGATGTTTTCAGAGTCATCAGTTGTCATGCTCCGTCCTGGAGCCGTACGCTCAGGTTTCCTCGCTTTCCAGCTTGTTGATGATGGAGGAAGTGAGTGGAAGCTGGTTGAAACAGGAGAGCAAGCCGTTTCCCAGTTTGTAGTGAAGCATCTGGTGGAAGCCATTTACCTCCCTCCATTTCCTGCTCATGTTGACAGTTTGTACGTCTCATTTTATGGACCGCTTGTCAGCAGATCAGGCGTGTGGCCTCTCGCATTAGCGTGATGTTTGTTTACCACATGTTGATCATCAAATGCTGATGAATAATCCATGAAGACGTGCAATCCTTTTAACTGATGAGCTTGCTTTTCCACGTCGGCATCAGCAGCTGGTTAGATATCTCTAGCTGTCCTTCAGGAGGAAATCAACCTCATCTCTAACGGATGATTCCAGAAGCTCCGATGCTATGTCGTCGAGCTACTGCCTCTGCATGTCTGCCGCCTCCACACACACACACACACACCTCACATAGGTTATTTTCTTTCTCGTTTTATCGATCTGCCTGTGCTCCAATAGAAAATGTACTTAGATTAGTGGCTGAGCTGTTTCCATAATAACCTTTTACCGGCTTTACTGCTGTTTTGCTCCAATTCCAATTGCCTCTTAATGAAGCGCGAGCAGCAAACCCTGCTAACTGATGTCTTCTCTCCATTGCATTGGACTGTGTGTGTGTAAACTTTGCATTAAAAAGTTTTCTCTTAGCCTTTCAGACACATGCACACACACAGAAAGACTTGCCGCAATTAGCATAGAAATCAAATCAAGGCCGGTCCTGGATAGTAAAAAGTGTTTGCCTGCGTTAACTAGATTTACGATGTGCCGCGTCTTCCCTCCACCTGACTAAAGTAAACAACAACTCTGCTATTCATCAGAGCTGTTCTGCCTCCATTCTCTTCATTAAGTTTACCCCTCCCTGGTGAGCAGCTGTTGGACAACTCACAATAAAGAGGTTCTTTTACCTGTTCTCTTAATGAAATAAAGTTCTGGAACTTTTTTAAGTGTTCTCAAACGTTTACATTAAAGAGAAGGTCTGCGTTCAGGTCTTTCGTCCCCATTCCAGTATGTGTGTCAGGAATATCAGACCACCGTCCTCGTCTCTCTTTTAGCATCCTAGCTAGTTCCCACTCCCTTCAGGGCAGCTCGATTGAAAAGTTTTTTTTAATGTCAACAGGCAACAATGAACGCCCGCCCCCAGAGGATCCTGGACTCCGGGTCACTCACCCAGTCCGCCCCAGCCAGTCCCACCAGCAAAGGGACACACATCCACCAGGCAGGGTAGGAGAGGCTGTTTCTACACGGCCTGCAGCCGTGAGCTGACGGTGCTCACCATGTGTTCTCTTCCTCCAGCGGCTCTCCTCCCATGCCTAGCACCAGCAGCTCCAGCCTGACAGAGGTGCCCAAACCCCCAGCCAGGGAGCCACCGGCCACACGGCCCCCCTACACCCCCACCCTGGGGGGCCAGGCGCCACACTCGCACCAGTTCCCACGCACTCGCAAGATGTTTGACAAGGGACCAGAGCAGGTAGAGGATGCAGGAGTGTTTGTGTCTTATTATTATTATAAAATACTTGTTAAGTATGGAGATGATGCAGGTGGGCTGATTACGAGGATTTGACGAACACTCTGGCTGTGCGGTCAGGCACATGGAAACACCAAGATTTCTTCGTTTGTAATTTATTATGACTTTGAGGAGCAGCAGAGGAATCAATGTTATCAAAACATAACAGAAACTAAGTATAAGCATACATGAAAAGTAACACAAATATCTCTATACAACCAAAATAACACAAGGCATATGTCTATTAAACAACATAAAGATACCAGCTAAACAAATCAATAAAATATGGGTACAAAAGGAACTCACATAGGCACGCAGACAAATATTCTCTGTCAGGTGTGGTCGAAAACTTCTGCATTGGTCCCTAACCAATTTATCAATTGTCCAGCCTCTAGCTCCTCCCACTTCCTGATCCCTCAGCTCCTCCTCCAAACCTGCTCTTCACAACACTTATTATTATTGTTATTATTATTGTTGTTATTGTTATTATTGTTGTTATTGTCACCATCATTATTATTGCTGTTGTAATTGTAATAATAATAATATATATATATATATAATATATATATATATATATATATATATATATATATATATATATAAATAATTGTTACTATTATTTAGTACTTTTTATTTTTTCACTTCTTACATTTTCATTGATAAGAAGTGAAGTGATTTCACTGAAGTTCTTCAGTGAACTCCCACCGTGATCTGGAACGTTGAGCGTTGTTTGTTGTTGTTTATGTGTTTTATTTGTGTGTTTACGTCGCCAGGCCGCTGAGGATGGTGACGAGCCGGGGGGTCACAGGAACTACATCAGCCTCGCCCTCCAGACGGGCCTGTGTGACTGGAGTGCCAAGTACTTTGCCCAGCCTGTTATGAAGGTAGCGTCACCGTCTCGTTATTTACGGCCAACGTCCCTCCGAGCCACCAGTTTGAGTCAGAATACAAACCCCTGAAAAGAATTTTTGTCGGTTTCTATTTACTTCAAAAATAAGGTCATTTTTCACCCTGATATCAAAACTGTGTATTAATTCAATTATAGATTTGATGGAGGACATTATTGGATTAAAAGGGGTTGAAGTACAAAACGAGGGAATCCATCATTTTTGAAAAGTAAAAATATTATTTCTTATTCCCTCAGAAAACCGTCTAAACAGCAGCTTTGAGTGGTTGCTAAGCAACACACGCATAGTGATATGAGTAATTTTCCTTCTTTGCATAAATATTTATGTGAATGGTGTCATAGATGCATGTTTGCCTTGTATTTTACAATCCAGGGCGCCGGGAGTGATGGAGCCATCTGAGGACATGGATTAAATGTTATAAAATGCATTTTAAAAAATAATGAAGTCATCTGGAAAACAGCAGGGAAGGGACCAATCGCAGTGCGATTGCACGCTGCTCGTGCAAGATGGCTTTGCTTAATAATTAAGCCCTCTGAGCTTCTTGATTGAACACCCTCCTGAGTGAAATTTAAGATGAAAGAAGTGCTTTTTGCTATGCAGTCTCATTTTGTAAAATTAAGTCAAGCTTCAGTGTGTTTTCGACCGGAACAATCCATCCAAATACGAGGGGGAAAAATAGGAATGTCAGCACATTTAGTCAAAGGTAAATGGAAGGAAAGAGCATCATTTAAACTGGATTCAATCGCAAGGGTCATATAGAGGTGGACACAGTTGGGGGAAAAAAAAAGAGAGAGAAAGAAGGAGAGAGAAAAGTTTATTTCAGTCAAATAAAATATTTAAAGCACAGATATATTTGCAGCAGAAAACAGTGAGGAGCGAGTGATGAGTTGAGTGAGGAGAGTGCGCACAGAAAATAAAAGAATAATAAATTATGAAAATAAAATATTGGGAAAGGGGAGAAAGCACCTTGGAACTGGGGGAGGAAGGGGAGAAAAACAGAGGAGTGGAAAGGAGGTTTGTGAACAGCATGCAAGAAGAGCAACAAAAGACAAAGAAAAGAAGGATGATTTGATGGGAGAGGTGAATAAAAGAGATGGGGGGGGTCTCCATCACACAAATCAGAATGCTGTGTCGGCAAAATTTTGAGTGCTGCCATAAAATTTCACTCCATTACTGTGTGTGTGTGTGTGTGTGTGTGTGTGTGTGTGTGTGTGTGTGTGTGTGTGTGTGTGTGTGTGTGTGTGTGTGTGTGTGTGTGTGTGTGTGTGTAGACGTGTCAAAGTCATATCACTGTGTCAGCATCATGAATGCGACGTGAGTGTGTTCTTGTGTGTGTGTGTGTGAGTGTTAGTGAGTGAGTGTGTTTGCATGCATGTCCATGCTTCCAGTTTGAGGGTGTGTGAAACGTGGAGATTCTCTCCACACAAGAGTGAGATTTGAAAATGGGAGTAAAGATGCACCTCAGTGATATTTCAGACGGAGGCACACCTTCGTCCTCGTGGTGAGGCTTTTCTCTGACACTCATCCGTGATGCTTAGGGGGGGCGAAGCTTTATCCCTCAGATGATGGTTCGCCGTGGTCACAGAGGGACGGTTACACATGCACAGCTCAGGTAGGCTGCAGCGTTGAAACGATGCTCAGTCGGACCCATGTGTGACAGGACCCCCCCCCCCCCAGACGTTCTCTGTGGACCCTGGAGATGGTGGTGGCTGGAAATAGATCCCACTGCTCTGGCATCGACAACCATGTTTGCTCAGTCATGGAAACTGCTCGTCTTCCTCACTCTGACATGCTCAGTTTGATTCAGACAGTTTTGACTCAGACCTGACCTGCCTCAATGTGATTGGTTTTTTAGAAACTTGTCCTAAGGAGCAGTTAGTAGAAAACAAGTGTTTGTGTTTACAATTCTTGTCCACATACTTTTGGCAACTGATGTACAATATATTTCACTTTTACTGTATCTATCTCTCTCTCTCTCTCTCTCTCTCTCTCTCTCTCTCTCTCTCTCTCTCTCTCTCTCTCTCTCTCTCACACATATATATATACACACACACACCTTACTCCAGGGTCTCATTACATACTGTATTATTGCATTAGCAGCAGACACACAACAGCACCACCACTGTGGACCCACATGATCAGCTGACTGTAACCTCGACACTGAAAGAACAATCCGCTCAGGTGTGTGTGCATGTGTAATTGCGTCTGTGTGTGTGTGCGTGGGTGTGCGCTAACAAACACTACATACGACATTATCACGCAAATATTTTTATTCATACGTTACTCTCAGAAGGGCGAGTTGTGTTTCTGTTGTCCTATTGAGGTCATTCCAGTAGTATCGATTACACACAATAGTAGCTGTGTGTGTGTGTGTGTGTGTGCGTGTGCGTGTGCGTGTGTGTGTGTGTGTGTGTCAGGCTAATTCACATTCAAGAAACCTTGCAATTGGAATGGAAACAAGTTTGTAAAAAGAAAACTGATAAACTGTTTCTGGAAGTTGAAGGTATTTCAGATTTATATTTCTTTTGAGAGTATTTCATCCAAACTCCATCGATTCAATCAGTTTGTGAATATTATTATATTGGTTTTATTAGTTGCCATGTGTACCACACTCTCGTTTGTCTGTTTACTTTTCCATGCCATTAAATGAATACATTTATTGTCATTATCTTATTTTTTATCTCTCACTACAAGAAAGAAAAAACAGTACAAAGCAGTGACCAGAGAAGAGAGATGGATGGGAAATACAAGGGGGTGTAAAGGAGAGGAAATCTGAACATCTTCCTCATTTGTAGTATAGAGTTAACAACATTTTTGATGAAGCTAGTGACGTCTCAAGTCTTCATCATCCACCTCAGCTGGATCTGAGCATGTCCAGGGGTTATGGGCCACATGCGTGTTCTAGACGTGTTCCAGACAGAGTGATCAATCAGATCTCTTTTGTGAATTCTCTGCTTTAGATTCCGGAGGAACACGACGTGGAGAGTCAGGTGAGGATGGAGCGACAGTGGAGGTTCCTGAGAAACACTCGTGTGCGACGACAGAGCCGATGCATCACCCAAAGAGGTTAACACACACACTCCGACACACACACACTTGAATTATCACAGGAACCCTGGACTGGACTTAAAATGAAGAATTAGGTTGTTTTACTATTAGTCTCACTGGACAGTAAATCAAAATGTGTTGTGACCAAAATGTGTTGTTGGTTTTCACTTTTTGGGCACATGCAGCAAACAAACAAGCAAAACAACACCCAAAATGCTAAAATGGTATCTTTTGCTCTGTACTTATTTAACTGCATAAATCTTTAGAAATTGTCCTGAGATGATCTGAACATTCTGGATGCAGTGAGTCATTTTCTTCACCACAGAAGTCGTAGCTGTTTGTGTGTTGTCCAGCCGGCGGTTTGAAGCTACGCTAACACTAGTCCTCTGCTTGTGTCCACTAAGTCAGATTAGATTAAAGCACAATTTACAAGTTAATAAGCACATAATTGTATGCACTCTGGACTGTCCAGATGAGTCCCACCGTTTTTCTTTACGCTAACGTTTTAACCAACATTTATTCTGACGTGCTCCAGCAGAATCCCCCCAAACATTCCTTTTCTAATCTGTTTATGGGTTCGTTTGTGAGAGCAGAAGCTCTCCGACCTGCTGGCTGCTTTTTGCTCGAGTCGCTCCGTTTTACTCCTTTCCCTGTCCTTACGTTTGGTTTTCTGTCTTCATTTAATTTGATCTTGAGAAGGTTTTATCACGGCCTCTCCTTACAACATAAATCTGACGGCGTAATCACAAACGAACAGCCGTTGGAGCAGCGTCGATTCAGATGTGTGAGTGAGCAGGCAGATGATTTTCAGTGATGAGAGACAATCGATTTGGACTGCATGCACAGTCAGAAGCCTCTTTATGAGTCACAGGACTCCCCTCACACATCAAAGACCCCAGACTGCAGCATGCACACACACACATGCACGCACACACGCCCTGTGTGAAATCAGAACTCTGTCAAACAGAATAACTGAGACCATGACGTCATTCATACTGCACACACACCCACACACACACAGACACAGTCACGAGGCGTTTGGCGTCACGTCCTTATCCTCGCACGTGTTTCTCCCGCTGTTTCTGTTTGCTAAATCATTGAATTCCCCTCTATGCTCACAGTTTTCTCAAAGAGAGGGGGGGAGTAGGACTGTCCTCGTGAGAGGGGGGGAGTGAGGTAGAGAGAGGAAGACTTGGGATGGAGGAAGTGAGGATTAGGCAGAAAGTTAGAGAAAAATGTGTGAGAGAAATATTTTTGGCCTGTAAACCTGATTTGATATTCTTTTTGAGCAAAATTCATTCGGATCACAAGGCAGAGCTGAAGTCCTCGGGGTGGCGTCGGATTTCACACCAGTTTGGGATGCACAAAAGCATCAGATCAACAATTCCGATTCTCGATTGGTATGCGCATTTCATCCTGCGGCTGCTCTTCGTCAGCTGCCTCTCATGAATTTGTGATGGAGTCGTCTTCTCCATTTCTTTATTGCTAGCTCAAGATTGTAGTCAGGTTGCCATGGACGGGCTGCTGAACTTGTGTGTTGTTTCCATGACAACATATGGTGAGGCAGTTAAGTTATTGGTTGAAATCTGCCAAAGGGGCACACAGCAAGACTTTCTATCTGCCTGGAATCTCCTGCCACACACTGCCTTGTGCTGGGTTTGCTTTTCTTGCTTTGCCTCAAGTCCTGCCATTTTTTTCTACCCGAGCTGGAATCTCTTCTTCTTCCCACACTCAGCCTTTCATTCCAGTATGTTCTATTTTGCAGCTACAATTTCTCATTTTCCCCTCAGGCGTCATCAAAGTTTCATCATAACTTGAGATTCCATTTGGTAAAACTCATGCTCGCATTAGCCCCAGTCGTAATAATTTTTATTAATCATAGTTTTTTCTGTCTGGCTATGGTCTTTAGAGATTGTCCCATGTGAGACGAGCACACCTGTGCGCTAAAGGCGGATTAAACCAAAGAAGAGTTCCATGCAGTTCTGTTGCTAAAAACGACTCATGTGGGCAGATCGCAGGGAGATATTCAAAAGCAAAGCTTTAGTTATGTTTAGTTTAGTTTATTTGAAGGGGACAGTGCAATTTCATAAAACACATGATTATTCATGGTTAAAAAAGCCAGAATTAGCCAAAAGGCTAGTAAAATATACATATTCAAACACTATTAAAAGAGAATCACACATATCACATAACATTTGATCACAACATTAAAACATCACAACTGGCTTGTCGTTTAGTGTTGGCAGCTATAGGTGTTTATAAACCACATTTTCAAGTTTTTTGTGAAGGCCTTGTATGTTGTGAGGAGTTTTAACCTCCTCAGGTATTGAGTTCCACTCACTAGCGCCCCTCACTGACCAGGTTGACTTACTGAAAGTGCTCCTGCACAGAGGAATGAAACAGTCACCTCTGACAGAGCCTCGAGTGACCCACTCAGAAATGTTTCTTTGGCTGAACTCTGCCAGAAGATCTGGAGCCAAATCAAGCAGTACTTTGTAAATCTGATTCAATCTGCAAATGTTCGAAGACTGTCCCAGTCTAAAAGGCTTTTTTTTTTAAAAATTGCGCAGTGACGATAGTGCCTAGTTTTTTATCCAGAACTTTAATTGCTTGTTTGTACAAAGTTTTCAATGGTTTTTGTGCACTCTGACCAGCCTGGGACCAAATGGTTAGGCAATAGTTGAAGTGACTGAAAATCATTGAATACAAGTATATTTTTGCAGCTTCAGGTGAAATTTCATTTCGAATTCCACGTAAATTTGCGAGATTTAACTTTTTTTTCCCGCAATTTGTCAATATTGGCTTTAAAGGAGAGCTGGGAATCTATTATTAACCCAAGATATTTATATTGGCTGACGATTTCTATTTTTTCTCCATTATTATGTATGTCAGGGTCAGGTGATACTCTATTTGTTTTGGTGAAATACATGCCTACAATTTCAGAGACATTTAACTGTAGACAACACTCCTGCAATCAAGTTGTGACACAGGACATTGTTGTAGTGGGTTTAGCAGAAACAGTGTCTTTGGAGCTGTTCAGGTGAAGGAGACGGTGCGCACAGCTCCAAAACTTGTATAGTGTAATGGGTGCACGGTAGTAGCAAAGATCAAATAATCAGTTAACCAGCACTCACAGATAAATACTTAAATAATTTAAATAATTTATTATGGGCAAATCACGGACGCTTTTCAGCAAACAGCCTTCATCAGCGTGAACCACTGATGAAGGCTGTTTGCTGAAACGCGTCCGTGATTTGCCCATAATAAATTATTTATTTATCTGTGACCGTTAACTGATTTTTTGATTAGTGTTTTGGAGCGAACATTAATAAAGAAAACTGTCATCTTCATACACTAAACATTCAGGACAGACAAATCATTGATATAAAGACTAAATAAAATGGGGCCTAATATTGATCCCTGAGGGATTCCAGATGTAAGCTGAAGAGAACCAGATCTGCAGGTGTTGACGGATACAGATTGTGTTTGATCATACAGATATGATTCAATCTATCTCACAGCGTTGTGAGAGAAGTTGAATTTTAAAAGCTTAGTTAGAAGTTCAGAGTGATTTACTGTATCAAACGCTTTCCTGAAGTCCAAAAATACCGCCCCTACAACTCCACCCTTGTTGAGAAAAGATTTTATTTTCTCAATGAGGAGGCATGTAGCCATGTCAGTAGAATTTTTGGATCTAAAACCAAACTGCATGGGGTGGAGAGAGGGGGAGCTGCTCTTTCAGTGATGGACAATCTGCTGTGCCACCCATTTTTCTGCAATTTTGGAAATGGCTGGAATGCTTATTGGCCGATAGTTATGCAGAGAAGTTGAATCACCAGATTTAAAGATGGGGGTAACAACAGCAGATTTCCAGACCTTTGGAAAGTGACCAGATGAAGTTGAATGATTAATGATTGAGGCAATAAGGGTGGAGAGAGCTGAACCTAGATGTTTGAGCATGTTTGTGTTTACATTCATTCATCGTTGACTGGTCATCCTGTTGTAGAAACTAAATGATGTAGGAACCAATGTTGGTTGGGTCAGGTTTCTGCCTGGAAGCATTAACTGATGATAACGCTGAAGTCTGAATGTTTTGCTGTTTGATGTTAACTATTGGTGGATTAACTGAGAAACTTAATGAAGTAAAACAGGGTCATCAAACATAAAGGGGCGTGTTGGACTTTTGATGACCAGGAAGTGACATCAGCGCGTCATTCACATTAGTGTGGTGGAACACCTCAATGGATTTTAAAGACATACAAACAACAGCCACTCTGTACCAGTTGCGGTCGTAGGTTGAGTACTACCTATGATGTGTTTTGCCTGACCTGAAAATTTACAGATTAAGGATGGTAATCTAACCTGGTAATCTCACTCTCCTTCTCCTGTTGCAGGTGTTTCCCGTCTGGATGATCAAATATTCATCAACAGGAACCCCGGAGTCCCATCTGTTGTCAAGTTCCACCCGTTCAACACCTGCATCGCTGTGGCTGACAAAGACAGCATCTGGTCTGAGACAGCCGACAATAAAGCATCACACACTGATATCATACGTGATGTAAAAAATAAAACACGTGGAAGCATCAGATTTTAATGTGTGTTTGTTTTTGTTGTAGTTTCTGGGACTGGGAGAAGGGCGAGAGGCTGGACTACTTCTACAATGGGAACCCACGTTACACTCACATCACGGCCATGGAGTACCTGAATGGACACGACTGCTCGTTGCTGCTCACCGCCACAGGTATGAAACACACATTCACTCGTTTGACGTCGCTCACATGCCGGAACAGAGTCGGGACTGACCAGAGGCCTGTACCATAAAGCTTGATGAACCTAGCCGGGCCTCCTCTTACTTATCTGGCTTCACTTACCTAGACATCCGCCCTCCGGATTTTCGGTACCATAAAGCCGGCTATCAACTCACTAATTCAATTCAGGCATGTCCACTCTAGATCTGTGCGCGCTCACATTAAAAGGGCGGAGGTTGCTGCATGCGACCAATCGCAAACATGCATCAAACCGGCCCGAGCTGCATATTTCACAACGGAGGAGCAAACAATAATAAATAATAAATACGAGCAATACAAATCAATAATCCAGGCAAAAAGCAACACAGTTGCAGCTGCAAAACGGCGCAAGGATCGCTGGCACAAAATTGCCGACTGTCAATGCGGAAGGTAGTTCCATTATAATATTACTTCCCCACTATGACTGCACTTGTATATCTGACTACAGTAACATTTGTGTGTTCCATAAATGTATGTGTGTACAACATTTTTCGTTATGGCATGTGATTGTAGCTTCCGCGACTTCATGAATGGCTCTACATACTGTGTTCTTCCCGAGGTTTTCGGCATCGCCAACAGAATACATAAAAGTACCTATGAATGAATGAATCAATCCATTATTTACTTAAACAAATAACTGATTAATGACATTTTATCTGTGGCTTGCTTGTAACCCATCCAATGAGGGATTTAAGGACATCATATTAATTACAAACATCACTAAGAAATATATTAACTGTGGCCAAGAAACTCAGTGCAATGCACACTGTGTGCGGGACTGTCCGCACGTGGTTGCGGTGCGTTACATTACTGATGTACAGCTCCAGCAGCTGAA
Source organism: Antennarius striatus (assembly GCF_040054535.1). NCBI lineage: Eukaryota > Metazoa > Chordata > Actinopteri > Lophiiformes > Antennariidae > Antennarius > Antennarius striatus. The sequence continues at coordinate 9,380,082 of NC_090783.1, read as the reverse complement.
AGATGTAATGTAACCCCTCTCCCCAAAACCTGTACCTTTCGTACAGTGATTGTTCAGGCAATTCGAACGGATTACAGGGATCTCTAAATATTCCCTCACGCCTGAGCGCTCTTCGCACAAGCTGTGCACCAAGATCCACCGGGTTCTCATAAAATGGACAGCCCATTTTCCAAGAGAACTGATTGGTCAGTGTGTGGGGCTGTTATACCCGCTGAGCTCTTATCTTAAACTTATCCTACTCCGGAGCAGGTTAGGTGTTCAGCATAGGTTACCGCGACAACGTAGCCCGATAGAAAGTCAGCCACTTTTATGGTACCGAAAAGGCAGGGTTAAGCCTGAAATTATCTCGCTAAGCCGTAATCCAGCTTTATGGTACAGGCCTCTGGGCTTATACCTGGAGCTAATATGACTAAGCCACTGTGGCTCTGTGTAAACGAATTGAGTAAGCCACAAATAGCCACATTCTATGTCCAAGACAGCGGCTTGCTATAATAGCAGGAAAAACCTGCATTCACTGTGTGAAGATACAGTCATACAAGATATTACTCAATGTTTCCTTGTAAGTTTTACTTGCTATTATAGCAAGTGAGGTGAATACACATTTACATGCATCGCTGGTTATTCCTGCCGGTCATAGGGATCAAAAGTGTAAGACTACAAAAAAGTATTGATGATATCTTTCATTTACCTTCTGATCAATCTGTCACCACTCCTACCCCCTCTCAGCATTCACCATTTGTTGTTCAATTAGAATTTTAACGCAAAATCTACTATAAAACACTCTATTCTCATTTTCTTTCGATCGATTGTCCTCACCTTGTCATACACCAATTCGCGGGTTTAGCTTGTAAAAATAGAATCCTTGTTTTTTCATTGGACGAGAGGAGGTCATGACTCGAGTGCATATTTAATGATCGGGAGCGTTCGGGTCACTTCGGCTATTTCCGTTGGCATGCACCCCGACGAAGAAGAAGACAAAGAAGAAGACGAAGAAGATGCGTGCCGCCTAGCGAGAGAAAAAGTTTGTTTTATGTTATCGCTCTGGGATTTTTGCGAGTCCAAAAAAGTTGTAAGTTTTAGCCTTTTTTTTCCTAAAAATAAGAACGCCACTGTGGCTACACAGGCTAAAATCAATCTGGAATTTACTTCGCCTATGGCAAATTGGCAAATGACTAGCGCAAGCCCAGCCGACCCAAGCTAGAAATGACTTAAACGTTTTTTAAGTGAATCGGCTGAAACGTGCACGCCCACCGGTACGAGGGAAATCGCATCGAGACTCGTTTGTAACAGCCACAAGCGCCCTCACACACACACATACACACACACACACGACTTGTGTGTATTCATCATCATTCATCAACACAGCAAAGCAATTACCCTCCACGGCTTTATCTTCATAACCTAGAGAACCTGCAGCCAATCGCTCCGCATTACAACACACACATTTATTTAGTTTAAGAGCACAGCAATAAATGAACGATTGCTGGATTGCATCGCACACCTCCCAAGATAGAAGCTCAGTGATTTATAAATGTAAATTCCACCTCATCACTGTAATTTAATTTGTGTTTTCTCCATCAGTCATGCTGTGAAGGATATCAGAGAGGAAGTTAGCTCTAAAGAGTAAACAGTGTTAAAAAGGTAAAATACAAGATTCAAAGGGCAAGGAGAGTTTCTGTGGTTGTAGCACTCTCAGATTAGCCTAGCATCTCTGTGCCCAGCCTCCCTGCCAGCGCCTTTTGACCTGCTGACTGAACTACATGTGAGTGCGTTCTGTTTCACCCCCGACCCCTCTCCTGCGCCTCCCTCCAGATGACGGAGCGTTGCGTATCTGGAAGAACTTCGCTGACCAGAAGAACCCGGAGATGGTGACGGCGTGGCAGGGTCTGTCCGACATGCTGCCCACCACCAGAGGTCAGGCCCCCACCAGCCCTCACAGTAAAGACTTATGCTTTATTATAACTCCCCCCCCCCTCCAATCCACCCACTCATACAGTACTTCCTGTAGTGACTCATGGACTGCCCCACTGTTCACCCATCCCATTATGCTTCCACACACCTCCACCTACAAGCGAACAGGCAGGAGAGGAGCTGCAATGTTTTTTTCTTCTGTGGTTTTATTGATCCTTTTGGACTCCTACAACGGTTTGGGTGCATTCTCTGTTGCATTCCACCATCTATTGGTCCCGCCGACCACGCAGCACTAAAACAGTGAAAACCACCACATCGGGGGAGTCAAGGGTTTTATTATGAACACAGCAGGGCGTGGTGCAGCAGCAGCTTGTGTTAACATGATAGTAATAGCTGTTAATAGCTCTTTAACACGGTTGAAGGTTGCGGCTCCAAGAATAAGCGATGAAATCCTTTGAAAAGTGGGCCTGTTTTCTTCCACACCAATCCTGTTTGAGGTTAATTCAGAGGAATTCGGTGACGACAGGTTAATAAAGACACCACTCCGTTCTACAACACAACACAATAAACAGCCTCGCAAAAGGGAAGGGGGACTCATTGCCGTTCCAAAACATGTAGCTCATCCTTAAAACGATTCAGCCTCTGATGGCACCACTCAGCGTCTTTGAAAATGGAACCAAATCCAGTTGAGTACTTGAGGAGCGTCTTCCTGTCTGGAGTTCTTCGGCCAGCATTATGTGGGCCACAATGGGAATGTAGTAAAAGTTTCAGTGAGATTAAGGATGTAAAATCTAATGAAATACAACACCAGGCAGGTCAAAGTGACTCCTAAACATTTGCCCATGCCCCCACCCCATCTCCCCCCCCCTCTCAGATAGCCTGTCCTCAGCCATCCCGTCACAGTTGTCCAGTCATGTGCTTTCAGTCTATTATTTCAGCTGCGACCACCTCTAGGCTCTAGTCTGCCTGGTTTGTTGTTATTTTGCTGGGGGTTTTTTTATTTCCAACGTCGCAGGAGGTTGAATAAGGCAGCGATCAATTTCCCAATAAGAACGCCCAGTTATTTTTTTTCAGTCTGGCCTTGTAACTTCTCAAACTGTCATTCTGTGAAACACACACACACACACACACACACACACACACACACACTGAACCCTCTGTAGTTGAGCTTTTTTGCCCTATGGTGAGCGGATGTGGAGTTTTGCATCCTGCGGGGTTAAAGCTGCGGCTCACCCCTCCCTTTCCACTCTTTGATCGCGGGGCTATCAGAGTTGGTCGTTTGGGGGACGCCATGCTGGGATATGGTAGCCTTGTTCATCCCTCTGTGGTGCATTTTCATGAGGTCGACTGTGTGTGTCTGCATGCTGGGCGGGGTTCCTCGTTAATTTGTTGCTTGCTTTGTTATGTTCCTGCTCTCCTCCATCCTTTGCCCTCCTGAACCCCTCCCCTCTGCTCCCTCCCCCTGCCCACAGGTCTCGCCAGAAGGGTCTCCATCTATCTTGACAGGAGTAAGCAAGGAGGTGAGTAGCGCCATTTTATTGAGTTCTGCCACACTTCCAGAACATCCAGCAGCATAGTTCTTCTACTTCTTCCTTTTCTTTAGTTGAATTGTTTTATTCCTACTACCAGCGGGCCACCCTTCATCCCTTCATCTTTCCGCTGATGCCCCATTACGTCATTCCAAAAGTTAGAATGGAGCAAGAGTTTGAACAAGTTTTCTAGACTGAGTTGTCATCTTAAATAAAAAGAGGCAATTTACAATAAATAAAGAAGAGGATAGAGAGACAACAAAGTTAGGTTAGTTTAAGCCAACAATATCAACTAAGCACACAAACCAAACCTGTGAAGAGTTTCAGGGTGGAGACTTCCTTCTTGGAGCAGTTTACATGTATCTCTGATGTGGTTGTGGCTCTCCGAGGCCATCTGACCCCGCAGAAACTGATGCAGGACTTAGTTCATTGAAGTTAGCGATTAGCCGTAGATGCTAATGTTTGGATCCATCTTTTGCGTCTTTACTTTTGCACTTTGAAACGTTCAAATAGAACATGACCTTTTCAGATGTGGAGCAATCCAAAGCTGACGGAGCAGCCGTGCTCATTTAAATTTATTTACCTGTTCTGGTAAAACTTGTTTTCGGGGAGGGCTTTAGCCGCCTGTCAATTTAAAGCAAATTTGCACTTTTAGCTTTATGGTTGAAATCCACGTTGAAAACTCTCCTCCAATAGATGCTTGTTAGAAGAAACGGAAGATGGGATGGCTTTAATCAGGCCACTGCCCTATTACTCATTTTCACTTTCAAGTGGCATCTCTCTTGTATAGAAACACAGTTAGTTAAGCCGGTCTCGGTGGTGTCAGTCTTTAATTGGGAGCATGTCAGAGCTGTGTTATTTTAACAGCCGAGCCACTGAGGCCATCTTAAAGAGGTATTAGCCTGTTAAACTCCACAGGAAGTAGAGAACCAACCGACCGGATGGATTATATCTGTGACTACCGAACACAAGCTTCACACCTCTGTCCATTAGATTTACAGCCATCCACACGAAGCAGTATTCCACACTGGTGTTTACTTCACCTTGGTCTTTCTACCTCCGTTTGTACAGTCTGCTCATCCCGACCCCTGCAGTTTCAGTTTCTCAAAATGGGGAAGGCTCCCTCCTTTCTCTTTATCTGTGGTCTTTTGGAAAAGTAGGGCAGCCCTCTCCTCTTTGGCTTGAGTGAGGAAGAATCTATGCCTCTACATTTCCCTCTGCTGCCTGGCTCCTTGTTAAATCTGAAGCTCTGGGAACATCCAAACTCCAAAACAGGGCCCTGATGTGGAGCTTCAACAAAGTACTAACCTCTATGACTGTGTGACTGTGGTGGATATCAATTATTTAATAACCCTGAAATCACATGAGTTCAATAAAGATTCACATTATTCAAGTCAAACACAGGCTCAACCGTTAAATTTTAGACAAATGCCACAGAAGGGACGCCTCCAGGCCCCTAGTTATGTCATTCCATTATAAGTCAAAGGTAATCCTGTAGAAACATTATTACGGTGGTCCTGGAGGACATTTTCAAAGCAAACACGCTGAAGAGAAAACCCTGAGAGGGTGAAGAAGCATGAGGGCTGCTGTACTGTTCAATGAGCTGCAGCGTACGCGAGAGCCGGTCCATCACTGCAGATAATGGTGCAAAATGTGAAGGCACCTCCTCTAGAGAGAGGGAGGAGTGAAGCAGATATTTATGCAAAGGAATAGTTAATTATATCACAAATTAGGTACCCTCCTCGGTGCAGAACCAGAGGATGTAGCGCAGCTGCACTGTTAATGGTGGGAAAAGAATCCCACTTAAGCAAAGGTTCAACGAGGGAAAAGCAGTTCTGCTAACAATATCACTGCTGCTGTTGAATTGATATTGGGGGAGAAGATTTGATCTCAGTCGGACAGGAAGAGGAGGCGAAGAGACATTGAAGTTATCTATACCTCTGTAAGGCAGTTTGGTGAAATGAAGCATTGCCCCCACATTTTTGTTCTCCGTGTCTATCGATTTCTGTGTGGGTAACTAATCTGGTCTGAGTTACCTTCACACCTATTGCTTGTTTTTTTATCATTGACCACAAGAGACTGAAGTGACAGGTCAGAGGTCAGGTCTCAGGTGTGACTCTTGGTAAACCTTTTACGTTTCTTCCCTCCGTTGAATGATACCCTTCCTGAACTGTCAAATGAAGGCAAGTAATATAACCTCATGGAATTTAAAGCCTGGCTTCTAGTGTTGGCCATCACAAAAGCTGGACACATCATCCAAAACGGATGTAAAAAATGGGGAAGTCTTTACATCCATGGCATTTTAATTCTTTCTCACTGTTCCAGCAACGCTCAAAACAGAATCCAAAGGGGATCGGTCTGACTATGCGGCGGTCGGTCCGGTCGAAACCAAACTGAAGGCAAATCTGTGAAAGGTTTGGTGACATTTTTGCTTCCTATTTTATATAGAATAGATGCCAGCACTTCTGTGATGGTGACTCTTTCAGAAGCTCAGGCCCCCTAATCCAAACCTAGATATCTTTATCACAGAGCTGCCAAAGGGAATGCCTCCACTCTTCTCACCCAGAAACGGGCCAGCGTCAGGCATCCCTGCTTAAGACTGCAAACGTGTCGCTGACTAGGAAGAAAAGCCTTGTGATGTAGTTTCTCCGGTGCCATCCCTCCAAATAAGCCCACGCTGAGTAGGTCAGATGACTTCAAATGGGGGATCTGAAGCCGTCAGACAGGGTTCAGGTTTTCCTGAAAACAGTAGGAGCACTAGGAGAAGAAAGTTAAGTCAGGTCTGAGAGAGGGAAACGTTGGGAAGGGATCCCAAGCAGTGGACATGTTCGTGGTTGTCCTTCCAGGTTGGGGAAAAGCAAAGTAGGTAGATGTCTGTGAAGGTTCTCATCCATCCAGGTCATGGTTATCCAAAGGTCTTCAAATCAATCCACTGGACTTCGAGGTGGTTGGTCTCGTCTCAGCTTCTAAACTGAAGCCTTTAGCTTAGAAGCTGAGACGAGACCAAACACTACCAGATCTGAAGAAGCCTCTTGGATGAGAGGTGAAACCTCTCCAAGGAATTTCCAGTGGATTGATTTAAACACCTTTGAACAAAGTTGACGTAGTTCTAATGCTTGTTTGACTGTGAAAGAATGGGAGGAAGAAGACAGGAAGGAAATCCTCACGTTTATTTAACCAGTCGACTCAGATGTTTGAAGGTATTTCTTTGAGCAATCCTGCAGCTCTACTGTAGATCTGAAAGTTCTGGCAACTGATATGGCCAATATTTAAGTTGACATTTAAAAATGTATGTTAGCTTTCTTTGCTCCACCCCTACCTAAAAACACATCGCTTGCACGAACAGAGTTTAGATGAGGAGTTCAAATTTATATTGTCGTCCGACCAACTGTTGTGTGGAGTGGCTGTCACTTTGTGGGCCTCAGATGCAGAAATCCTGACATCAGACAGGTGCTGTGGGACGGGCCTTCAGATGCTGCTCCTGGATCTGACAAGAGCTTGGTTTGATGCATACTGAAGCCTTCGGGCTCCAGCCTGAGCCAACAGGGCCTGTTTGGATGACACGGCGCCGCTCACTTCACCGCCGCTGTCAGGGCTCTGCCGTCTGTGGCGTCTTCCTTCTCACTTTGTGATGTTGTCGTTTGAATCATCTGAGTCGGGATCTACTCCCCCGCAGTTGTCATGCAAAATCTTCAGTAATTGACTCGAAATGTTGCCGCTTATGAATCTGCAGCTTCTGCAGAAATACGTGTGAATGTGCCGGTCCTTAATCACTGGGGAGCTGCACAGATCTTTCCTTCTGAGTCTCTACATATGGCGGCGAGGGCCTCATGAGCCTCGAGCAGATTGTTCTTGTCGTGCCTGAGGAACGTCTGCGCATGCTTAGTGTGCTCTGGTGTCTTGTGTTATAGGTGCAGGCATGGTGGTGGACTGGGAGCAGGAGACGGGTCTCCTCATGACGTCCGGAGACGTCCGAGTGATCAGGATCTGGGACGCTGACAGGGAGATGAAGGTCCAGGTAAAGGGTCACCATGAACACATAATCTTCACCGGATCATGTCCAGACACACATCACACACACCCTTGCCTCCTTTTGTCTGTTACACATCTAACGGTCGACGGTGCACCGATCATTGTCCTTATTGATGGGCTTAATGCACGTGGCCCAGCCTTACCTGTGGCAGCGTATCGACGCCCGGTCCTAGCAGAGCAGGGAGCGCTGCTTCGAATTAAGGTTGAGCGTTGTGGGCTGCTTTTCTTCAGGGATCTGTGTCTCCGTGTGTTCACCAGGACATCCCGACGGGAGCCGACAGCTGCGTGACCAGCCTGTCCTGTGATTCTCAGCGATCGCTCATCGTCGCCGGTCTGGGTGACGGATCCGTACGCGTATTCGACAGGAGGATGGGCCCCAATGAATGGTACTGCATGACACGTCCCATCCAAACACTGATGAGATGTTTTTGACACGTGTGTTGGGAGGGTTCTGCCTGTGTTTGCTTTTCTGACTGCCTCACTGTTAGTTGAATAAATTCACACACAATAAATTGTGTGAGCGTTAATCCTGGCTGCACATTATTCACTTCTTCAATCTATAGTTGTTATGTGTGAGTCGAAGTAGTTCTCCCTCAGGGTTCACCACCTCTTTTAATGGACGCCAGGGCCTTCTTAGCCCCCAGTTTTTTTTAAGTGTTTTAATTTTTGTCCCTATGGGAAAGCAAAGTCACTAAACCACGAAGTGATACATAAATCTAGTCTAGTAAAGATAATTTAAAGCTTCCCCTCAGGCTTGCAGTTAGATACCAGCAGCTGTGTTGCTCCTCCAGAGATTATACATGACCAGAAACAACACATGAGGGAAACAACAAAAGTGTCACATCCATAAATAAGCCCTTCTGTGTCGGGACAAGTTGGGTTCCATTTTATGTTCACTCTTTATAATGTAAGGAGTTAACTGCAATGTCACAGTAAACTGCCTTCCTAGAAGTGGGTTATTCTTTTATTATATAAATTTCTGTGTGACCACTGGATTTCTCTCCTTCTTTGAGTTACGATCCAATGAGGCCACCCTGTGGATTTCCAACTGTATCACATGTTGCCTTGGAGAGGACTGCTGCCTGGCCACCAGAGCTTCAGTCTTCTTCTCCTCACAGCATAAAACTAGAACCAAGGCAGTCAGACTGCAACATCCCGCGGCACCCCTGAATTCAAAACTTTACCCTGTCTAGCTTTGATCAATGGTCTCACTCAAACTGGCCTTCTCCCTCGTCTTTCTTATCCGGTTCCGCTGTACGTATTCTAGTATCTAGCTTATCTTTAGAGTGAAGAAAGAGAAGGAGTTATTTCACTAGCCATTGCTTTATCATCCATGATAAACAGTAACATATCCAATGTAGGACACCTGACGCTCTAAGATGCTAACAACAATCAACAACAAAAAACTAGAACCAATGCAGTCAGACTGCAACATCCCGTGACACCTCTGAATTTAAAATTTTACCTACATGCATAGGTCAAAGATCAACGCTAGTGCTCTGACCTACTGTCATAGATCAAAGCACTAGCTTTGATCTATGGTCTCACACTGGCTTTCTCCCTCGTCTTTCTATCTTATCCAGTTCCTTAGTGTACAAAAATTTAATTTCAACCGTAATGTACATTTCTAAAGGTCAAGGTCATCACCTCATTTTCATCCCCTTTGCTGCCCGAGTAATGTGTTTTTTGTTTCATCTTTCTATCTGCAACGGTTGCGAAGATGCAGTGCTTTGCGAAAGTATTGGACATTTTGCCTAATTTCAGGCTTCAAACTTAAAGATAACAAATTGAAAATATTTTTGAAGAATCAACAACATGTGAGACACAATCGTGAAGTGGAACCAAATTTATTCAACATTTTATATTGTGTTTACAGATAAAAAACTGAAAAGTAGGACGTGCAAAAGTATTGGCCCTCTGTTCTCTCAGCTCAGCTAATCGACTCCAGAAGTTCCCTCATGACTTCTGAATGATCCAGTGTTGACCTAAATGACTAACAATGACAAACAGTTCACCTATGTGTCATTTGGTCTCAGTTTAAATGCACCTGCTCTGTGATGGTCTCAGAGGTCTATGACGGAACATTGGAGAACAAACAGCGTCATGAAAACCAAAGAACACACCAGGCAGGTCTGGGATAAAATTGTGGAAATGTTTAAAGCAGGAATGGGATACAAGAAGATTTCACAATATTTCAACGTCTCCCGGAGCACTGTGCGAGCAATAATATCAAAATGGAGAGAGCATAAAACCACCGCAAACCTACCAAGACCTGGCCGTCCTTCTAAACTTTCAGCCCAAACAAGGAGGAAACTAAGCAGAGAAGCAACCAAAGACGCCCATGATCACGCTGGATGACCTGCAGACATACACAACTGAGGTGGACGATCTGTCCATAAAATAACTATTAGTCGTACTCTGCATAAATCTGGCCTGTATGGAAGAGTGGCAGGAGAAAGCCATTTCTGAAAGAAAACAATAAAAAGCCCCATTTGGAGTTTGCAAGAAGCCACATGGGAGATACAGATGGCATGTGGAACAAGGTGCTCTGGTCAGATGAGACCAAAATTGAAGTTTTTGGGCTGAATGCAACATGTTACGTTTGGTGTAAGAGTAACGCTGCACATCACCCTGAAAACACCATACCCAAAGTCAAATATGGTGGTGGCAGCATCATGCTCTGGGGTTGGTTTTCTTCAGCAGGGACTGGGAAGATAGTGAGAGTTGATGGGAAGATGAATGGAGCCAAATACAGGGCGATTCTGGCAGAAAATCGGTTGGAGTCTGCAAAAGACCTGAGGATGGGGCGGAGGTTCACCTTCCAAAAGGACAATAATACTAAACATAAATTCAAATCCACAATGGAATGGTTTAAAACTAACCATATAAAGGTGTTAGAATGGCCAAGCAAAAGTCCAGACCTCAATCCAATAGAGCCTCTGTGGAAAGATCTGAAAATTGCTGTGCACAATGACTCCATCTAAACTTAAGGAACTTGAGCTGTTTGGTAAGAAGGAATGGGCAAATATTTGTCTCAAGATGTGCAAAACTTATAGAGACATACCCAAAATGACTTGCGGCTGTGGTCGCAGCAGAAGGAGGTTGTACAAAGTATTAACTCAAAGGGGGCCAATACTGTTGCACATCTTACTTTTCAGTTTTTTATTTGTCAACACAATATAAAATGTTGAATAAATTTAGTTCCACTTCAGGATTGTATCTCACATGTTGCTGATTCTTGAAAAATATTTTCAGTTTTTTATCTTTAAGTTTGAAGCCTGAAATGTAGCAAAATGTCAAAGTTCTTGGGGGGGCCAATACTTTTGCAAGGCACTGTATATGGTGGACAAATGGACAGATGACCGGACGAACGAACACCGCTTTGAAGCGGGATATAACAAGAGGGGGTTGCCACTGTTGGAGCTGCGTGAACGCAGTGGTGCTGCCCCGCGAGGGTTGTGGCAGAAAGGCGATCTGCGAGACAATAGTAGAATATGGTGAAGCTTGTTTGTTCATATATCTAAATGTCAGTTGTTTGTAAGTTGAGGACTTCCTGTATGTTGACATTCCGGCCTCGCTGAACTTAACAGGTGTTATTAACATGATGGCAGCTGCGTCTTTCACCTGTGGACGAGCTGACGTTTGTTTTGTCCATCCTGCAGTCGGGTCATGACCTACAGGGAGCACAGCGCCTGGGTAGTCAAAGCTCACCTGCAGAAGGAGACAGATGGACATATCATCAGCGTCAGGTAAGCTCTGCCTCCATTGGTTGAGAGCCATGCAACTTTTTCTGTTCTATCCTCACTTTGGCTCCTCCCACCAGCGTCAACGGAGATGTGCGATTCTTCGAACAGCGGACGCCGGACTCCATCAACGTGCTGCAGACGGTGAAGGGTTTAACGGCTCTGGACATCCACCCGCAGGCCAACCTGTTCGCCTGGTGAGTTTGACCCTGCCTCTGTCTTATGACATCCTTTATCTTCGTTAAATTATTCTCATTTGTCTAAATGAGAATAAGTTAATGGAAGTATAAGTTTATTCAACAGAATCTTAGATAGTGAGAAGATGCCTGACAATGGAGAAGTGTGCTGGTGCCCATTTTTAAGAACAAGGGAGGTGTGCAAATGTGACAACTACAGAGGAATAAAGCTGATGAGCCATACAATGAAGTTACGGGAAAGAGTAGTTTAAGCTAGACTGAGGGCGGAAGTGAGCATCTGAGCAGCAGTATGGTTTCTTGCCAAAAAAGAGTACTACAGATGCAGTATTTGCTTTGAGGATGTTGATAGAGAAGTATAGAGAAGGCCAGAGAGAGCTGCATTATGTCCTTGTAGATCTGGAGAAAGCTTATGACATGGTGCCCAGAGAGGAACTGTGGTATTGTATGAGGAAGTCTGGAGTGGCAGAGAAGTATGTTAGAGCGGTTCAGGACATGTATGAGGACTGTAAGACAGTGGTGAGGTGTGCTGTAGGTGTGGCAGAGGAGTTTAAGGTGGAGGTGGGACTGCATCAGGGATCAGCTCTGAGCCCCTTCTTGTTCGCTATGGTGATGGACAGGCTGACAGACGAGGTTAGACAGGAATCTCCATGGACTATGATGTTTGCAGATGACATTGTGATCTGTAGTGAGAGCGGGGAACGGGTGGAGGAGAAGCTAGAGAGGTGGAGGTGTGTCCTGGAATGGAGAGGAATGAAGGTTAGCCAGAGTAAGACAGAGTATGCAGCGTCCTCATCATTCGACCCGCAACGTGTTCTGATAGTTTTACGTAAATATATTAACTTTCTGAGTATTCGCTATGGACCCTAAGAAAGTGATGGAGAAAAGGGGAAAAGAAAAGACGAAGAAGAGGTTTTTTTGTCCGTACAAAGCAAGAGATAATAGAAAAGCATGAAAAAGGGATGGGTTTGGTTGATCTCGCCAAAGAATATGGCCGTAATGCATCTATAATCGCCACGTTATTAAAACAAAAGGAAGTTTAAAGAGTTTAAGGCATTGCGTGGGTGGTTGGAGAAGTATGAAAGGATGACTGGAATTAACTTTTTTTTGGCATCGTGAGGCAAGAGCGCATGAACCAAAGAGGGCAAAGAACAATGAAAGCTAATAAAAGCTAAATGACCATCATTTTTATTCTCTATTCTTTTTTTTTTACATTATGCACAACTCTCATTTATTGTGTAATAATCTAATTGTAGCATGTTGTTACATGTTTTGATGCATTTTTATGCTTTATAAAACATTTATATCTGAATTTTGGGGGGCTTGGATCGGATTAGGGCATTTGCATGGAAAACGTATCTCTACGAAATTTTCTACTTACGAAATTTCTTCAAGAACCAATTAATTTCGTTAGTAGAGGTACCACTGTACTTAGGGTCAACAGTCCAGAGCAATGGAGAGTGTGGAAAAGAGGTGGAGAAGCGTGTCCAGGCAGGATGGAACGTGTGGAGGAAAGTGTCAGGTGTGATGTGTGATAGAAGAGTTTCAGCTAAAATGAAAGGAAAGGTGTACAAAACTGTGGTGAGACCAGCGATGTTGTTTGGTCTAGAAACAGTGTCACTGAAGAAAAGACAGGAGACAGAGCTGGAGGTAGCAGAGATGAAGATGCTGAGGTTCTCTTTGGGAGTGACCAGGAAGGATAGGATCAGGAATGAGTACATCAGAAGGAAAGCACATGTTAGAGGTTTTGGAGATAAAGTCAGAGAGGCCAGACTGAGATGGTTTGGACATGTCCAGAGGAGAGATAGTGAATATATTGGTAGAAGGATGCTGAGTTTTGAACTGCCAGGCAGGAGGCCTTGAGGAAGACCAAAGAGGAGGTTTATGGATGTAGTGAAAGAGGACATGAAGGTAGTTGGTGTGAGAGAAGAGGATGCAAAAACCAGGGTTAGATGGAGGCAACTGATTTGCTGTGGCAACCCCTGAAGGGAAATGCCAAAAGAAAAGTTTATGGAAGCTGGAAGTCTATCCAGAGGAGCTGGATTGATTTTTGGATCTTTGCCGAGATCTTGTCGGATTGGTCAGCCTTATTTGTGATTATTGATCTTCTGAGCAGTTGTGACACGCCCACCTCATTGTTCCAGGAGATGAATATCTTCCTGCTGCGATCGCTTCTATGTCTGAGAAATAAAAGTTCATCCCTTGTGATGATCCACAAACGTTCCCAGACGTTCTCTTCTGCATCGTTCCATTAAGTTTATAGATAGAATAATACTTGTTCCAGGCTCTTTTCTTTTTTTTCCAAACCTCATGAATCTTAAAATTGACTCAGAGCAACTTATATGAAAAACTTGACAAATATTTCTGTAGAAATCCAGCCAGAGGAAATGGAATGCAGCCCACACTTCTTACCATGGATTTGATACTCTGAGCTGAGACATTATGTCACAACTCACAGGTCCATTATGTCACAACTCACATGTCCTCTGTCCTCCAGCGGATCGATGAACCAGTTTATCGCGGTCTACAACACTAACGGCGATGTGATCAGCAACATCAAGTACTATGACGGCTTCATGGGTCAAAGGATTGGGGCTATCAGCTGTCTAGCCTTCCATCCCCACTGGGTAAACCCGACACTTCCCTCCTGTGTTCGTGTGTGCGCGTACGCGCTTGCATGCATGTGTGCACCAGGTAGCGATGATACACCAGAATCATAAATATAAAATAATTTTATTTTTCCCTCTGAAGATGAATCAGAGCTTTAAAGACAGTTGGATGACACACTGCTCCAGATGGAGGCTAATAATCTGGTGGATTATGTCAAACCTACTCATATTTTGATGTTTATAGTTTCTGGAGAACGTTAGAACAGCTGTCTGTTAATCCTCTTAAAGTGGGACAGGAGTGAGTGAGAACATGGACGTGACATCTGTCGTCTCCAGCGACACCCACCACACCGTCTTTAGCCGATCGCTAATCTTCTAAATGGTTCATCTCTCTCCACATTTTGCAAGTGTTGCCTCTATTTACAGTATTTTCCGCACTATAAGGCACACCTAAAACCCTTTAATATCCTCCAAAACCGACGGTGTGCCTTATACTCCAGTGCGCCTTATATATGAAATAAATTAAAATAGGCCGCAGACTCTTGAATGGTATCCATTTATCGCAGCTCAATCAAGTGGATTCATAACGCAACCACAGCCACTACAGTAGTTTTTTATTCTATGCGCCTTATAATGCTGGGCGCCTTATTCTGGTGAAAACAGTTTGAAAATAGGCCATTCGTTGCCTTAAAATCCAGTGCGCCATATAATCCAGTGCACCTTATATAGGAAATTTAGAAAAAAAAGTTCATTCATTGATGGTGCACCTCATAGTACGGAAAATACTGTAGCGGTTTCCTGTTAGCACACCTTGACTAATTGGCACCTTTGTTCCCCCCCCAGCCCCACCTGGCAGTAGGCAGCAACGACTACTACATGTCGATCTATTCGGCGGAGAAGAGGCTCAGATAACACAGCAGCCTTCAAACCCCGCCCCCCCTTAAGACCACCACATCTGATTCGGGACCTGCGCCACCTGGAGGCCAGAGGGCTACATGACATTTCTGTACATATGCAATACCACCCTGAATGTTCTAGTGAAAGCTGCTGACAAAAGAATCATGCTAAGAAAGGCGATATGTATTACAGATATAATATAAATAATAATTATATAGTACTGAGTTTGATTATATAATTATTATAATTATTTTTGTTGTTTATTCATATTGTTATTATGAAGCTAATGATTGTAGACTTGGCTATTCTGAGAGTGTGTACATTTAACTAGAATATACAAACATAAAGGTTCTATTTTGAAGAAACGATACCCCCCCCACACACACACACACACACCTCTCTGAGACTCCTAGTGACAGCCAGCATCTCTACTTGTGCTAACTGTTACCTCAATGGACCTGGAAGTGATGGGCTGTGAGTCTGGACCGCGGGTGTTTTTTTTGTTGTTTTTTTTAACTCATCAGATGACAAGAGGGTTGGATTGATTGAAACCGGGGACCCGCCCACCTGCAGTGCAAAGCAATAAAGCCTCCCATGATTCAGCTTGCGACAGGAAGTAAGGCCTAAGCGTGACTATGCCCCCGCCAGCGATAGGTGGGAGCATCACTGGCCAGTCCTTGGACCCATTTGGCGCCCGTCTGTCCAGACGTTTCTGTCCTCCCCCAGTGAAGAGACGTTGTCGGCTCCACCTCTGACCACACCTGCTGCAGCTCTGCAAGACGGGCGCCACGCTGCATCACTTCCAGGAACTGTTCTCCTTTTGAGGACCCCTCTTCCTCCGTCCTCCTCTTCCTCCTGTAGAACAAAGTGTGAGTGGCGCCAACGCCGTGCCTGTCCACACTCACCTTTTAGTCTGTCACAAATCTTTCTCAGGTACTCTATGGCCACGCCCCAAATGAAGGTGTGGTCAGTCAAGTGACCCCAGCATGAAGTCACAGAGAAACGATGGAAACTGTAGATGTTGTGATTTTTTTTTCTCCTCTGTATCAGCCTGTCTGTCTAGAGCAGCATCTTTGCATGTTCAGATTTTTAAATCTGTTTTTCTGTTTTGTAATTTTATGTTTTTAAGTCAGTTTCTTTGCCTTGACCTATGAGAGGTGAAGAAGAGAAGTTTGGGGAGGCACCTATCACTGACCAGCTCTGCTCTAGCGCCCCACTCATTGTTGATGCGCCAAACTCAGCCCCCACCCCGTCAGCTATCAGTCCACTCTGTGGACCAATCATGAACAGGAACGACGCACAAACAGTCTGTACAGGTGATGGCAACCGTAGCCATAGTCCTCAGTCCATTCACTCAACTACTGGACTTGAACAGACTCATCAGAAAGTGAGTGTGAATGTGGGTCTGTGTCTTACTTGAGAAAACTCTGCTGACTGGTCTGTAAGACGGGAGATGGATAAACCAAATACACACCCAGCTGTGCTTCTGGCTTTTAAATCAGCTTCAGTGGGACAGGAGCGCTGGACACGAGCGCTGGATATTCTTCAGGACTCCGTTTCAAAAAGCAGGTTTAAACAAAGCCTGACTTAAACCTGTGACTCTGGTTTGACTGACCCTGAACATGTAAACCAAGGTTTGTGGTTTCACAAAATGTCTGTGTAGGTTCTCAGTCATCCAGGTCATGGTTATCCAAAAGCTGTTTAAATCAATCCACTGGACGTTAAGGAAGTTCTTGAAGACCTTTATTGAAGACCAAGAGATTTCTTCAGTTCGAACTGAAGAAGTCTCTTGGATGAGAGACGAAACGTCTTTAAGAACTTTCTTAACGTCCAGTGGATTGACTTGAACAGCTTTTGGATGGTTTCACAAAGGCTGCTCAGCGTTAGTTTTATTAACCCAGGGTAAGTTCACCTGCAGTTTAGCAGGCATGACACAACTTTAACAAGCCATTATCAACAGAGCTCTGATTTGACGAGTCACCTGTTTAATCCTTTTATTGAAATGAAAGAGTAAATCGGCATATGCACGTTACATAAACAGTTCACAAGAAAAATATTCAACTCACGCATGTACCTATATTATATAAGAACTGAAATCAAGAACTGACATCCAGCCATTTTGCATGGTGTCATTTATAATGGCCAAAACTACTTTAGTTCTTACATCAATAGCTGTGGCATTGTGCTGCTTAGAGCAGATTTTAGGCATTCAAGTTTTATTTTCTGTCTGCTTTAGTCACATGATACACATCTGTTCTCCTGTAATAGAGGCTACAGTATGAACAACAACACAATTATGACAGGCCCTCTCAGGAGTCATCCTGGGGTGAAGTAGGCATAGGAAACAGGCTTTCAGCAGGACTATAATTTTGTCTACCTGGGCTCTCGTTCTGCAGTGAACCCAGTTGAAGTTATGTTAGGGACCTGGGTCAGAGTAAGGGGTCAACAACCTCAGTTACCACGGGTAACATTTTTCCTCCACATAAAAGCCACGGAATCATCTAAAGTGTCTATAAAGTGTCTAATAAATACTTGTAAGGTACTGAGATGATACAGGACCAGGCTGGGGTGCGGTTGCAGAGACACGTTACCAGGCTGGGGTGCGGTTGCGGAGACGGGGACCAGGCTGGGGTCTGGTTGCGGAGATGGGGACCAGGCCGGGGTGCGCTTGCAGAGACACGGGACCAGGCTGGGGTCCAGTTGCAGAGACACGGGACCAGGCTGGGGTGCCAGCTTGGAAGCAGGTTGGGTTGTGGAAACAGGATTAGGATCGGGTGTGGAGACAGGCGCAGGCTGCGCCCGGACTTGGGCAGTTAAATCCGAGGTAGGGGCGTTGCGTATTGGTTGATACCATCTACTGTGACACATGTTGTCTTAGAGGCACGCTGATCCAGAGCTTCAAGATTCTGCTTGGATCCAATAGCAGGTTTGCTGCTCTGACAGGGAAGGACGTCAACTTGCCACAGCTTCTCCACATTGTGGCATGGATCGGACTGGACTGAGTGGCTCTCAAGAAACAGGATTTGGACTACATTTACAGATTCTGTCTCAGCAGCAGTAGTCTTCAGGAGTCAGGGGAAGCATAGCTGGACCTTGAAGAGCCCAGCCCAGGCAGGTGTGTACAGCAGCAGGGCCCTCACCAGGACCAAGACGCACCCTCTAAATGGAGCAGAGAAGATGGGGATGGTCCGACCCAATAAGCAGGACAGGCTGAACCCAGTTGAAGGGCTGGATGGGTAGACCTTGCAGGTGTTTGAAGCGGCGAAAGATCTGAGCAGGGTAAGTCTGCTCAGCTAAGCCGAGATCAACAGATGTAAAGGCTTCCTTGATTACGAATTTCTTAAGGACGTTGGAAGCAGAGGAAATACTAAATGTCACCTTTTTTCCCTCAAGCATTTCAGTGCCTTGACTAACAGTTCTTAGAGCCAGGGACTCTGCCGCCGCATTTAGCTCAAGATAAGCAGCAGTAGGCAGTAGCATTGTTTGTTGGGAACCGTCATTGAGGATGGCGTGGGTTTCAAGCTCTTTTCCTCTGTAACGTAAGAGCACTTTCACAACCTTCAGGAGGACTTTGGAACTGGAGCAGATCAGGTAAGATACTTCAGTGGGAGCTTTTCTCCTATTAGCTTCATGCAGGATGTTAAGGTGCTTGCCATTACATTTTGGGAATGGCTTCTTGAGGTCACAGTCCAGTGCTCTATGCTCATGTGCACATCGCCAGCAGCGGTTATTGTTAAGGATCCAATTTTTGATATTGTTAGGGTTCAGATGGCAGAATTCAGGGCATACACTTAGGTGATGGTCTTTGGTGCCACAATTTGGACATGTGGGTTTCGGTTTACTGCCTGTTGACTTAGAGGTGGTATGTCTCAAGGTCTATGGAGCCGGAGGTGGCCATGCACTGCTCGTACCATGTAGTATGGTGGCCATGGGATAACTGGCCTTGGTTGGTGGTTTTCTCTCCTTCCCATACTGATGAGTTTGCATCTGTTGGTTGTAACTGACCTGTGATGTTAACATCTGGAACTCTGCCTCAGTTTCCAGCCAGGTAACAAAGTCAACAAGGTTGTATGATGTTCCTGGATGGGTGGTACGGACACAGCGAGCATAGTTAGTAACCAACTCTGGAGGCAACTTAGCCAGAAGGTTCTGCACATGGGAAGCACAAGCTAACTCTGCTTGTCCTTGAACACTACCTAGAGACTGTAGCATACCGGCAAGTGCTCTAACTCTGCTGACAAAATCACTCGTCCTGCATTGTACCCACTGCAGGACGATTCAGTGTACCCACTGAATTTGGCGGAACCTGGGTCAGATTAAGGGGTCAACAACCTAGGTTACCATGGTTAACATCTTTCCTCCACATAAAAGCCACAAAATTCTCTTAAGACATCAAAAGTGTCCTTCGAACAGGTGACGGCGACCGTCGCCATCGTTCTCGGTCTGTTTGCTCAGAACTACTGGACTTGTACAGACTCTTCAGAAAGAGACAAAGCCTGAGTTAAACCTGTGACTCTGGTTTTACTTACCCTGAACCTGTAAACCAGGGTTTGTGGTTTCACAAAGGCTGCTCAAAGTTAGTTTTATTAACCCAGGGTAAGGTCACCCAAAGTTTAGCAGGCGCGACACAACTAACAAGCCATTATCAGTGGAGGTCTGATTTGACGAGTCACCTGTTTAATCCTCTTATTTAAATGAAAGAGAAATTAAGCCCAGCCGCTGGCTGTTCAAGTTGATAACCGCCACTGCACGATGACCGCGATGACCACTGAGTGGCTTAGAGAAAGCACTAATTGTCCTCTCCCTCCCAACAGCATGACATTATTCTCAATGACATCAGCCATCATGAAACTGATCATTGTCCTGCTGTTCTCCTCACTCCTGCTCAACTGTAAGACCCTGGATCTTGTGTTTTCTGCTCTGCACCTGCTTGGATTTCTAGTTTGTCTAACTGAGAGATGGTCGCACAGAAACGCAAGTATGAACCAGAGACACGTCCACACAGATGATGGGGGTCTTCCTCATTACCTTCTAGACGAGTTGTGGTGTTTTAGAACAACTTTCCAGTGAATCCCACACCTTTTTAAATCAGATGTTAAAACCTGATGAGTTCTATTACAGCAAAACAAAGGGTTAAACACAGACAAACAGAGAATTAATGCAATACAGGTAAACCTTGGTTTAGGTTGTTAAGTGATGGGCAGCGACTTTGCGGTGCGCCCAAACTGAGCAGTTTGTAAGGGGATGTTGCCTTGTTCATGGGCGCCTCTTTTGTGGCTTGGAGGTCAGCTGACGACTCCCACTGTCAGCTCACTCCGAGGATGACTGGGCGTTAGCTGACAGTCATCCTCTACCACTGAGCTGCCGCCCCAGTTATGTACTGAACTAATGAATACATTTTACTAATATTTGGTTAATTATGAATCTATTTCAAGTTTAAAAACAAATTTTATTTAATATAGTTCCGAAACCCCAACTTGAAGACATCACCCTATCCACTGAGCCCCATTCTTTCGTCCTGTGAGACACCAAGGTGACCCTGAGATGTTGGGCCAAAATGCAAAAGAATGGTGGGCAGAAGGAGCTGACTGGTGAATACAGAATAAATAGGAACAACAAGCTCATCTGCATCAACACCTCTATGACCTCGGAGGACCTGCTGTACTCTCTGCCCCATGCCCGAGTCTCCAACAGCGGAATATATAAATGTTTCGTCAAAGTTTTGGATCGGGACCGGATCAGTGAACAGGAGCTCACAGTGACAGGTCTGGTTATTTTCATGCAGCTTTATTTGAGGTGGGATTGAACGTGTGCCTTTACATTTCCCAGGTTTTGTGTTTTAGATGCTAAAAAAAGTCTCTCACACCACCCGGTTCCATCTGTTCTAATCTCACCACATTTCTCTTTTCCAGGCCTGTCAAAACCCCTCCTCCATCTGAACAAAAATGTGATCAATTAACAGGAGACGCTAACAGCCACGTGCACGGCGCCCGGTGAGACAGGCGTTATTGAAATTGTCTTCTATGACAACAACACATAGATCATGTCTATTGAGGACTCCAACCAGGTGATGACCGAGTTGAAGCTCAAAAGGCAAAGGCTTTCACGTCATTCACTGTGACTACGAAGTCACAGTGAAAAGACATGTTCATTCTCCCTCCAACAAGACTGACTCCGTCATGGTTCAAGCCACAGGTAAGAGGGTTTCAAAATCCCTTTGGAAACACCGGACCTGTCTCAGGGCTTTGTCTTCATGTGTTGTCTCTCCTCAGAACCGCCCTTCACCGTGGTTAAGGAGATAACCCCACAGTCTAGGATCTATAAAGGAGACATGTTCTCCATCTCCAGCACCGTTACCAACAGCTCTACAGACCCCTACTTCAACTCTGGAGATCCAACATTTGAACTGTACCGAGGAGAAGAAAAAGTTGTCTCCAAAACCGACGAATTCAACCACAGGATGATGGCGCTGGCCAGCGGACCCCAGAAGTTTGAGTGTAGATTTTCGATTAGATATGTAGAGATAAACACCACCAAGATGGTTCTGGTGTCAGGTGAGTGGATCTTTAGAGATCTTGAGCTCTTTTGCATGGTTTCCTTGATACAGTAATAACCAAAACTGCTTTTGTTTCTTCATCAATAGCTGTGGTATTGTACTGCTTATAACTGCTTTAAGGCATTCCAAGTTTTATTTTCTGTCCTAGTGACGAGATACACACGGGAGTTACTAATTAATAAAAAGAAATTAACAAGGAATTAAAGAAAACAAATGTGATCTAATATTTTACGTTACTGGTAGTTCTCTTCCCATTGCTTAACATTCTG
The DNA here is from genome assembly GCF_040054535.1 of Antennarius striatus. Classification (NCBI taxonomy): domain Eukaryota; kingdom Metazoa; phylum Chordata; class Actinopteri; order Lophiiformes; family Antennariidae; genus Antennarius; species Antennarius striatus. The sequence continues at coordinate 9,358,342 of NC_090783.1, read as the reverse complement.
GTGGAAAAGAGTGATATTTAGCCTCCACTAAAGTATTAACACATTCTCATCCTGTTAACAGAGCATAGCTGAGCAGTAGCAGAAGGGTCCCTTAACATCAACTGCACAGCGAGATAGATGCTCAGTAAACACCAACGGTTCATTCAAAGGAATCCATGTGCACCTGTATGTTTTAATGCCCTGTTTGTGTATTCCCACCTATCTGTTAAAGAAGTTGATAGAATTCACTTTCTAAAACAAATAGAGAAAACAGGTGAAGAAAATTTTACGTACTGCCAGATTAGGAGGGCAGATCTGGAAATAGAAATACTGGAGCACAAGTTAGAGGTGGGTGATGATCATAGGTGAATCATGTGAACTATTACAACATTAACTATTGGAATTGCATCGTTCCAAACTAACTTTGTATTTGTAAGAAATAAAGATGACTAAATGAAATGTGCATTGTATGTTTTTATTGCCTGCTGTGGCGGTGGTGATCGTGACTTAGACTCAAATGATTCTGCTCTGTCGTCAGGGAGACAGCCAGTAGACAGGGTCATTATCAAGGACTTCAGTTTGTGGGGTAGGATGTTCTCTTCTAATAGTGGCAATAATATGAAGATTTTTTTTTTTTTTTGCAAAAACACTTTAATCTCATTCAAACATTTTGCAGTTTTACATTAGATGAAAGCATTTAAGTGCCTCAGAAGATCTTTTCCAAAAAAACTCCAATCACATTTAACATTTAGAACATTTTACAATTTTTCATTAGATGAAATTTCAAAAACACTAAACACTCAAAAACATTAAGCACCAAGAAACATAGGGAAATACAATATAAAAATTAGTGCATTATAACAGGAAGTTTGCAAAAGTGAGGTGGTCATCAACTAAAGTGCATAGGACATTTTTGTAACACCAGATGTTCCTAAAGTTATTCAGGTCTTTTGTCAATTTATAGAAACCAAATTCTAGTTTTAAGCGACATCTGATGTTACAGCAAAAAACAGTAGCTGCTTCTTGAACGGTATTGTTTTCAATTTTCCTCTTCCTGGTCACATAAATTGCAAGTTTTGCCTCCCCAGAAATAAAATTTAAAAGCTGCCACTTTCTCTGATTCGATCTATTCTACCCAGCACCGTAGATGAATTTCCTGATACTAAAGTTTTCATTGAACAAGTTAAAAACATTCGTTAGAAGAGTGAAGAGCACTGCAAGTCTCCCACACTCACTGAAAGCATGAAAGACTGTTTCACGAAGGGGACAGAAGGGACACAGGCTGGACACCGCAGGGGTGAAAACAGACAAAAGCATTGGAACCGACGGCACCATGCAAAATCCTCCACTGGAGGTCGGCTGTTTTTTTCTTGAGGGGAGGTTTGTACAGAAGTCTCCACTGCAGGTCAGGTCCATTTCCCGTCATCCTGTTGGCCCAGGTAGTAGGTGCTCTGTTACACAGGTTTTTCTTGTTGATTACTTTTACACATTGTTTGTACAGTATTTTTTTGTTGGCCGTGTGCAGGCTGATCTGTCGTTCATCTCTGAGGAGAGGACCCTCCAGTTCTCCAAACGGGACTGATGTGGACCTCAGGGAAAGGATCTTTGCTGTCTGGCACAGTCCCTGTACTATAGTCCAGGAGGAGGCCTCTCTCCTTCCCGGAAAGTCTTTGCCTCCACAGTTGTAGCACCCTCTGAGCCACCCTGGTGGACTGGATGTTCAGCAGGGAGCTCACAGCCTGGGCATCCGCCAGCGCAGGCCCGGCGTTGTCCACCAGCTGCTGGAGGGTCATGGTCCTGGTTCTGCAAAGCGCTGCAGACAGACCAGGTGTGGCTCCACTGCAGACGTCCAGCCTGGCCCCATGCACTAGTGGTTCCCTCAGTAACCAGAACAGAGAGTCAGAGCTTTTTCCTGGGGTGCTTTTAAAAAGGGCCCATGACTTAAAAACACCATGATAAAACGGAGGCAAACCATTTAACTTTAGAAACTTAGAGTCCATTAAAAACAGTGCAGCATCCAGGTCCAAGTGGCTCACTCGTCTGAATATGCAGCTGGCCACCTCTCTCCACGTCAGATCCGCTGGTCCGGTCAGAAACCGCTGGATGAACTGTAATCTGAACGTGGCTGTTCTGCTAGCCAGGTGGATGAGGCCCTGTCCCCCCTCCTCTCTTGATAAAAACAACACTCCTTGAGGCACCCAATGCAGCCCATCCCAGAAAAAGTTAACAAGTTTGGTCTGGATTTGGGCTAGAAACCCTGATGGAGGGTCCATACAGGCCAAGCGGTGCCACAGCTGTGAGGCCACCAGGTTGTTTATCACTAAAACTCGACCTCTGTACGACATTCTGGGGAGCAACCATTTCCATTTTTTAAGTTTCCCTTCTATTTTGTCAATGACGCCCTCCCAGTTCCTCCTGGTTGTTGTCTCATTTCCCAGGTACACACCGAGATATTTGAGACCATCAGTCTTCCAACACAAGTTTTGAGGAAGAACCGGGAGGTTGCCATGCCACTTGCCAACCGCAAGGGCTTCACTTTTGTTCCAGTTTACTTTTGCAGCAGTTAAAACATTGAATGAGTTTGTAATACCCACCAGAACATTAACATCCCTTTGGTTTTTGATAAGAACAACAACATCATCAGCATAGGCAGATAAAAGAATGTTCTCTCTAACACCAGGTAAAATCAAACCATCGATGCTTTTGCGGATTTTACAGAGGAGGGGCTCCAGAGAGAGTGCATAGAGCATCCCAGACAGGGCACAACCCTGCCGGATGCCCCGATGCACCCCGAAGGGGGCACACAAACTGCCGTTAAACTTCAGAATACTCTCAACGTCACTGTACAACACCTTGATCTTGGCAATGAACTCGGTGCTGAACCCAAACCTCTCCATAGTTGTCCAGAGGAAGCTGTGCTCAACACGGTCAAATGCCTTTTCCTGATCTAACGAAATGAGACCAGCGTTTATACCCAATGATCTGGACACCTCCAAAACATCACGAATTAGGTAGACATTGTCTGCCATGGACCTGCCGGGCACACAGTAGGTTTGATCCCGGTGGTTGACCTGCTCCATAGCTTCCCTCAGCCTGGTAGCCAAAGCCTTGGACAGAATCTTGTAATCGGTGCAGAGCAGTGACACAGGGCGCCAGTTCTTGATGTCCTGCAGATTGCCTTTTTTAGGCAGGAGGGCAACGACCGCCCTCCGGCAGGACAGTGGCAAAGAGCCTGAGGATAGACTTTCGGTGAAAACTTCCAGCATATCACATGCTAGAATGTCCCAGAAGGCTGTATAGAACTCAACCGTTAGACCATCGATACCCGGAGAACGTCGTCCCTGCATGTTCTGCAGGGCAGTGTGGAGTTCCTCTAACTCCAGCGGCCGGTCAAGTTGTGAATTTGTCTCCGAGAAGACCTGAGGTAGCTCTGCACAGAACTCCTCTAACAGTGGCTGGTTTTCCCGGTATTCACTGTCATACAAAGATGAATAAAAACTCACAGCTCGCCTTCTGATCTGTCCAGGCTCTGTCAGCTCCTGTCCTGTGTCAGACAGCAGGGAGTGGATCACGTTGGTCTGTCCATGCTTTTCTTCCAGGCCGAAGAAGAAGCTAGAGGGAGCATCCATCTCGGTGATGTTTTGTACCCTGGATCGGACTAGGGCACCCTGTACTTTAGTATCCAACAGGTCGGCTAAAGCCATTCTTTTGGACTTGAGGATTTCAGTACACCTCTGATTTCCTGTGGAAGCGCTTGTCTCCAACTCCACAATTTCAGCCTCTAGGTGTTTCATAGACCGGCAGGTGTCACGTGTGACGTTCAGAGTATACTGTTGGCACAGGACTTTTATCTCTGTTTTGCCATAGTCCCACCACTGGCTAAGAGAGGTAAAATCAGCTTTTCTAAGTCTAAAAGTGCTCCAAAAATAACTGAAGATCTCTCTAAAGCCTCTGTCCAAAGCTAAAGTTGAATTAAAATGCCAGTATGCACTCCTAGGTAAAATATTTCCCATCACAACGCGACATAAAACCAGAGAATGATCAGTATAAGCAGCTGGCATTATATTACAGTCTTTGAATGCATTGAAATGGTGTTTAAAACAGTAAAAGCGATCCAGCCTGGCTAAAGACACCCTGCCTTCTGTCAGGTGGGACCAAGTGTACTGTCGGCAGTCTGGATGCATCCTCCTCCACACATCCACTAGGCCATGAGAAGAGACCAGCCGTTTTAGAGTGTGTTGGGATGCTGGGTAAGGCTCTGCGTGGTTACGGTCTGACATCCCATCCTCAGTACAGTTAAAATCCCCACCCAAAATTAAAAAGTCTTCCGAACCACAGCTATCTAGCTTAGCTTGTATTATTTCTAGAAAGCCCTTCCTCTCTGCACCGTTTGTTGGAGCATAAATATTTACAAAAACCAGGGTGCGGTGTTCAAAATGTGCCTTCACTAAAAGACACCTCCCCTTTACGACATGCTCGATTTCTAGAGATGTTGGGTTAAAAGTTCTAGAGAACAGGAAGCCACTCAGCGTGGTGTTGTGGTCCAGGATCACCTGTTCCTCCCACTCCTTCATCCAGTCCACCGCATTGTTGTCATCACTGTGTGTTTCTTGTAAAAACAGAACATCAATAGTTTTCCTCCTTGCTGTGTCAAAAAATAGTGCTCTTTTCCTTTCTTCTCTGGCTTCTTGAGTACAAACTCAAAAACAGAATGTGACGATATAAAAAATACTGAAAATTACTCAGCAATGTCTCTACTCACCTCACGCACTCCTCACAGGAGAAGATGAAAAAATTATAATAATAATATAATAATAATAATATGAAGAACAACACAATCATATCACAGGCCCTCTCAGGAATCATGCTGGGGTGACGTAGGCATTGAAAATGGGCTTTCAGAAGGACTATGGTCATCTCCACCTGGGCTCTCGTTCTGCCTAGATCAGTGTAAGGGATCAGCAGCTTTGGTTGGCATGGGTAACCCCTGTCCCCTAGCAAAAATGTTCTGAGTCAGAACCTGACCCAGAACATGTTTTTCTATTTTATATTACATTATTGCAACGCTATTGTGACGTTCGATTGTAGTCAGGCACCTTATAGGGGAGCCCAGGTGCGTTGCCGCTAGCGCTAGTTTTAGTTAGCGAGAGCTAGTGATCAGAACGACATATATGTACGAAGGCTGTTTACCCATCCGAACCGAGTCGTTGAATGCAGTTATTCTGTAATGCTGCTGAAAGTTTAATTAAAAAACTGCAAAAGCTTAACTGTTCCCTGTGTGGCGCCTCTCTCTAACTGGAGCAACCGCGGTGGATGAGGTGGTTCCATCAAACTGTATACAGATCCCTCCGAGCATATCTAAAATATTGGTCCCTCGAGCCGGATCCACGTCACCCACGGCGGCGCCATGGACACACAGGGAACCACGATGGATGAAGAGAGGACAGGTAGGAGCAAGACCACGACAGCTTCCAGCATATTTGCAAAGCTATAAGGTCTGCCTACCGCAGTCCCTCGTGCCTTGTTCTGCTCCTTCTAATGAAGATAGCGAGAATGCCAGCGCACCGTAGCTGCAGTCACTCAGCCTGCAGACCGAGTCCTCTACTAAAGGTGACCAGCCACACACTGCGCTCGGGTGCCCTCCCTGTCTCTCATCACCAGTAAAAGTTAATGTGGCAACTCAATGGGAATTAGCGTCACATGCTAGTAACCTGCCTGAACAGTTAAATATGTTAGTGGGGCTCTCATCAGCAGAGCAGAGCTAACACAGTCAAAGTCCATCAGGATGTAAATATAACTCAAGTGGACTTGATTCTCCGATGCTATGCCCATCTCCACCACACGCCTTGAGCACCCCACTGAATTATTCACCTCGGACAGTGATTCTAACAGACAGCGGTGCCCATCAACGGCAGCCATTGTCCCTCAAGTCAAGCCTGTCTCCTCAGCCTCCAGGTAACGTGCTGCAAACACCACCGCTGCCTACAACAGCAGTAGCTATACCCAAGTAACTTCACCAAATATGCCAGGTCAAAGGCAGGATATGTAATTAACTCAATCTCTACCACCAACATTAACTTCAGCATTAAGGCTTGGAGCAGCTTCCATGCCACCATCCCCTACAGTTATGAGTATGGCTAAGGTTCCACTTAACGTTCAGGCTATGCCAGCCATAAGCCAAATAAGCCACCAACAGCTGACAGGACATCAGCTGTCCTACCAGCCCAATCAGGTTGTGTCATCACCTGTAGAGAGCAGACATGGCAACACGTCATTAGCTGGACAAGCCCAATATCAATCTCAACTAATGACACCTGCATTCTACAGGTATCAGTATGCGCCCGTGCAGCCTGCACCCCAAGCACAGACTATACCAACCCTGTGTCCACATACCAGTTATCCACCGCAGCTGCTATCCAGCCAGTAAGCCAACACCTAGAAGGCATACCTCAGCAGTCTAATTACCAATTAGCGTACTCCTGCTGTGCCCCAGCCAACAGTGTGTCAAACCCCTCATGTCATCCCCACGCAGCCAGCATACCAACTACATCCTACTAGTTGAACCATCAGCCGCAACAGGTGCACCAGCTTCAGCCTACTCCTTCAAGCCAGCCAGCCTATCAGCGAGTGCTTCCAGCCCCTAACTCAGCACCATATCAGATGTACAGGTCCAGTATACCCCTCAGCCTCAGTCTACACCGCCGCATGTGCCATATGCTCTCCAGACCCCTAGGCAACCAATCCCAGTACCTGAAATGCCCAAATTAATCCATGACAGTGAGAGAGAGTTTGCTGACCTGAAGATGGCACTCGACCACTTACTAAACCCTCATATTGAACTCTCTGAACATTATAAGTATCGAGTTCTCATGGAGCAATTGATCCTGGATGAAGCCCGGCTCATCGCCCAGTCCTGCAGACACTATGCACAGCCATGTACAGCCGCAATGCAGGCCCTTTAGCGACAATATGGGCAGCCGCACCAGCTCGCACAAAGTGAGATCGCAGCGATCCTGAATGCTTCTGACCTCAAAGCAGGAGACTCCAAAGCCTTCCAGAGCTTCGCCCTCAGTATCGAATTGCTAGTGGGAATGCTCACGTTGCTGGAGGGCCCTAATGGGATGGAAGTGATGTCGACAGGCCACATCGATTGTCTCCTTAGTAAACTCCCAAAACAGTTAAGAGATGGCTTCGTGGAGCACCTACACACTCATGGCCGCCTCAACAAGACGGGACAAGACGTACCTGAGACCAGTAGCACGCCTCATCCAGTTGCCAGCTGTTCCAGACAAAGATGCTGATTCTAAGGACCGCTGAGCCAGTGACTATTGAAGACTGTTAAGGAATTTACTATGTTGCAGAATAGCCATGCCATTCAGGGAGCGGCTGTTGTAAATTCCTGATGTTTTGATACGTCACCGTGACGTTTATGTTTTTCTATTTTATACTACGTTATTGCAACGCTATTGTGACGTTCGATTGTAGTCAGGCACCTTTTAGGGGAGCCCAGGTGCGTCGCGGTGTCCTGTCAGAGAGGTCCAGTGCCGTTAGCGCTAGTTTTAGTTAGCGAGAGTTAGCGATCGGAAGGACATATATGTACGAAGGCTGTTTACCCATCCGAACCAAGTCGTTGAATGCAGTTATTCTGTAATGCTGCTGAAAGTTTAGTTAAAAAACTGCAAAAGCTAAACTGTTCTCTGTGTGACGCCTCTCTCTAACCGGAGCAACCGCGGTGGATGAGGTGGTTCCATCAAACTGTATACAGATCCCTCCGTGCATATCTAAAATAAGTGGGTTATTTTTTAAGTCTCAGAGCAAAATTTTTTTCACATACAAACACACAAAGAAGCCCATTTCATTAAAAAATGTTATGTTGTTTCCTACATATTTTTTCATGTTACTTATAGATGAAGTCCATGCGCAGCTCGTTCTGAATAAAAGCATCGATAAGTTGTAGCTTGCAGTCACTTATTCTGCAGCCGAGTAGTCCCAAGAAGAATCCTTGGGATCACCAGCGTCCCCTACAATGAGGCAGGAGAACTGCGTGCCTCTTCCCAGTGGTTTCTGGATTGTTCAACTCAAGAAAGACGTTACACACATTCAGGTGTTGACAAAAAACACTACATTATATACATTAGCTAAACTATGAAAATTTAGTTCATATATCAAATGTTTTTGAACATTTTAACTGCGACATACAGAGAGAAACTTCTGCAATTTTGAGTAAAAATAATCTAAAGTTGGTGATGTTAAACAGAAAATAACTTTATGATATACATCACTGGATAAATATAACCATTTAATTTATTTCTTCCATTTTCCATTTTTTTTCATTTATGATGGCAGCTGAGGCCATGCCTGGATATCACTGGTCTTTAACACATTGAAATAGTAGTCAATCTACATATACCTTGATGATACGATGGGAATGTGGGTGCCATCTATGCTGCCACTGACACTGGAAAATCCTAAAAGAAATTCAAGTTACTAATCCAAGTCTGAGGTTGCAAGACAATGTCATTAAGAGAATATAATTTCAAATTAATCAATCAGATTTCTACATCAATCACCTGGAGCCCTGCGGATCTCCTTGATGATTCTAATGAATTTATCTCTCGGAAAATTGACAAACTGGGATAAAGTTTTTCAAAATAAGATATAGTGCCACGTAAAATGCACGAATCGCGAGACATGTTTGCATCACATGGCAAAATGCAAAAATCGTGAGACATGTTGGAATCACGTGAATACATGCATCCCCTTTTTCTACATACCCAAGGTTGGAAGTAATGTTATCGACTTATTATACATCTTCATGTGTCATCGAATGTGCTATTTATGGATGATCCGAAGTGGTTTTATAGGAGACAGTAACAGCACCATTAAGGTAAAATCAGGATGTGTGTCGCAATGTGACATCAATAAAATAAATTGTGAAGCTCCCATGCAACATATACATACGTGCCAAAGAACATGACATTTCCAGAATGCTATGCTAGTAATGGTGCAACACACGTGGGAACATTGCTTCTTAATCAATGTAATACTATATATATATCCCTATGCCTTATGTTAGTTGTCTTCATATTGCTATTATTCTTTGGTGTTCTTCTGTGTATCAAATCAATGGTGACCAAGATAATCTCTTCCACTACAAGTACTATGTTTACAGATTAGACATTCAGCAGTGATAAATGGGGGAAATGATGGAAGAATTCAGTGTCTACTGTCATTGCTTTGTTATTGTTTCATTATTTCATCGTGAATCATGCACATGTCATAGTTAACCAATTACAGTACATATAAAGGAAGATTATAGCGCTGAATTCCGTTACAGAACCAGCTCCTCGGTCTCCTGTTGATTTTACCGCCTGACACTGATTCCGGTCCAGGTAGTACCATCAGCTGGTCGTCCTCTGGTTTGGTCCACTTGACTCGGATCCTAGAAGTCAAGGGGCTCCGGACGCGGCTGTCCGCGGGGTGGCGGCTCCTCCCGGTGACTCCTCTCTCGGTCAGCGGTGGAGGCGGGTGTGCAGGAGGCAGGCGGCCGGGTGTGCGGGAGGCAGGCGAGCGGGTGTGCGGGAGGCAGGTGGGCGGGTGTGCGGGAGGCAGGCGGGCGGGTGTGCGGGAGGCAGGCGGGTGAGTTTGCGGGAGGCAGGCGGGCGGGTGGCCGGTACGACTCCGCGGGATCGCTACCCCTTCCACGTTGGAGGCATGGGGGTGGGGGATATATGGTCTTACTCACACTGGCCTTCTCCCTTGTCTGTCCGTCTTATCCGGTTCCTAAGTGTACAAAAGTTGAAATTTGACCTTGACCTACTTTTCTCAAGGTCAAAGTCATCATCTCATTTTCATCCCCTTTGCTGCCTGAGTATTGTGCTTTTTGTTTCATCTTTCTATCTGCAACAATTTTGAAGATATTTGGTGGACTAACGAACTGACAAACGGACAGACGAACACACAAACACTGACAATTTCAATTCATCACTGCTTTAAAGCAGGATGTAATTAAAAATCATCCACGGGGCCATAAATAATTCATCGTGGGCCATATCTGGCCCGTGGGTCTTCACTTTGACATATGCTGTGGACCAATCTTGAACAGGAAACAACCACACACACACACACAGGTGACGGTGACCGTCGCCATTGTTCTCGGTCCGTTCGCTCAGAACTACTGCACTTAAACAGATTCATCAGAAAATTAGTGTGAATGTGGGTTTGTGTGTGTGTGACTTTAGAAAACCCTGCTGACTGGTCTGTAAGATGGCAGACTGAAAATGACTGGCAGTCAATGCGTTAATGTATAAATCAGACATTTTTCAGATTGACAAATAGCAGTGTGCACCTGTTAGGAATATAAAGTAATCCAGATTGGGAGACTTCCTTTTCCTTTATTGTTATGCCTGAACTTTTCTTCGCTGTCATCACGCATTGAGTGAATGAGAGGAAGGAAAACATGAGATCAGATTTTTTTAAGAGTAAAAAACCCGGATTTAAACAGTTACAATTATTTTGAATAACAGATTCTGTTTAAGAACATTAAAAAATATCAAGTTTTTGATTACGTTTTTGATACCTAGTAGAACACCAACCATGAACCGGTTCAAAGCACTTGTATGAGGACACACACACACACACACACACACACACACACACACACACACACACACACACACACACACACACACTGAGCAAGTGAGAGGAGAACATTCCACAACGGAACAGATCTGGGCGGCTTGAACATCCTGAGGAAACAACACTCACTTCCTGGGAAATTAAGCCCAGCCGCTGGTTGCTCAAGTTGATAACCGCCACTGCTCAATGACCACTGAGAGGCTGAGGTAAAGCACTAACTATTGTCCTCTCCCACCCAACAGCCTCAGATCGGCCCAACAGACACCAGCCATCAGACGCCATAGTTCCAGTCGTGTCAGCCTCCAGCACAGCCAGCGGCGTGAAGCCTGGTTGGACAGGATGGCCGTCTTCCTGCTTCTGTTCTCTGTGCTCCTGTTCAGCTGTGAGACCCTGGATCTTGTCTATTCTTCATTTGCTTCGATTTAATGGTTTGTCTAACCATGTTTTTCTTTTCTTGACCCAAGGCTTCCTTCCCGGGACGGTGGTGTATGCGCAGCGATGTAAGTATGATCTCAAACCAGACACACATTCACACAGAGTTATATCATCACAATCTTCTTGATAAGGCCTGGTGTTTGTGGAACAACTTTCCACAGTAGAAACCTTCCTCCAGTGTGAGTTACTGTGGAAAAACCTGCTGGTGATTAGAGTCCCACACCTTTTTAAAATAAAATATTAAAACCTGATGAGTTCTATAAAAGCAGAACAGGGTGTGAAGACAAACAAATGTTTTTTTTAAGAGATTTAATGCAGTACAGGTAAACTGTGGTTTATGTTGTTAATCGGTTCCTGGAGACGCAACTTAAGACGAAAAATAATGTGAAATTAGCTAGCCTAATTTTATCTTTAAACTTCAATTTTTAAATTTCCCAGTTTGGGATGAATAAATAAATAAATATCTGTCTGTCTGGCTGGCTGGCTGGCTGGCTGGCCGGCCGGTCTCCAGAAGATAACCATTCCCAGTTCTGAACTGAACTTTATTAATGAATGCATTTGAATAACATTTAGTTAATTATGAATCTATTTTGTGTTTAAAAACAAACAAATTTTATTTTTAATATAGTGCAGAAAAAATGTTTCCTTCTTGTATTCAGCTGCTTCTCATGGGTCAGGGAGTTGCTACGGGCTAATAACATGATATTACATGTTTTTTTTCTGATTTAATGTACAGTAACATGATATCATGTGCCTTTAACGGTTTGCTAGTGATTTTATTATTCTAATATTTGTGGTAGACAGATATAAAGTGGAGTAAAATGATGCAAATTAGATTTGGATTTTTCTGTGTATTTTTTTGAAAAACGACGTATGATTAAGAACAACTGAACTCAAAAAGACGTAAGGTGTATAAACGATTTAGGAACATAGTTCAGTGCTAAAAGCTGTATTTTCTACCTGTAGATGCTGAATTTTTTAAATATAGTTTTATGAGTCTTTTTGGAAATTTGACGGAAAAATTTAAATAAAAGAGGATGGAGGATGTAGACACCTCATGTCGACACTCAGAATCTGACGTCAGTACTTGAGTAAGTGTACTGTTACTTTCCAGCACTAAGTTAGCATCCACCTGATGTGACTCGTGCTCCATCAGCACGTTTGCATTCTGTTGATGGATTAAACAGGTTGTTTTCTATGGCAGCCCATGCAGGACAACCCAACCTGCACCTACAATGGGCCTGTCCTGCATGAACATCCAGCATTGGTTCGGTTATACAACTCCAGGTTAGGAGAGGCCCTCAAATTTTATTCTTTCTCTAGCATTCACGATTCGAGACATCACCCTGTCCATTGAGCCCGGCCCTGACGTCCAGCGGGACATCAACGTGACCCTGAGATGCCGGGCCATCGTCAGCGTGTCGGGGCAGGAGGCATTGAGTCGTGAATACACCGTATATAAGGACAGCAGGCCCATCTACACCAAGGCCTCCAGCACCTTAGAGGAGCTGCTGTACCCGCTACCCCATGCCCGAGTCTCCAACAGCGGAAGATATAAGTGTGCCATCAACATTCAGGGTCAACAGATGATCAGCCGGGTCCAGAAGCTCACAGTGACAGGTCTAGTTGTTGTCATGCAGCTTTATCTTAGTTGCATTTGAATGTTTGCATTTCCATTTCACAGGTTTTATGTTTTAGATGCTAAAAAAAAATCTCATGTTTGTAGGACTGGAACACGAACCAGTTCCATCGGTTCTAATCTCACCACATTTCTCTGTTCCAGGCCTGTCAAAACCACTCCTTCATCTGAACAAAAGTGTGGTCATGAAGGGGGAGGAGCTAACAGCCACGTGCACAGCACCCAACGAGACAGGCTCTATTTTATTCTACTTCTACGAGGGCACCAAAGAGATCGTAGAGGAGCAGGTGAACTCCAACCAGGTGGAGGTCAAGTTTCGTCTCGACAGCGAAGGCATTCACTGGATCCACTGCTCCTACAAGGTCTTCGTGGGTGGAGACTCCCTTAAGTCCAACGAGAGCAACTCCATCATTGTTTCCGTCAAGGGTAAGAGGGTTTCAAAATCCCTTTGGAAACACTGTCTCAAGACTTTGTCTTCAAGTATTGTGTCTCCTCAGAACTGCCCTTCGCAGTGGTTCTGGAGATCGCACCGCAGTCTGGGATCTATGAGGGAGACATGGTCTTCATCTCCTGCACCATTAGCAATGGCTCTGAAGACCCCCACCTTAGTTCTGAAGACCCCCACCTCATCTCTGAAGAGACCCACCTCTACCTGAGCCAAGGAAACAAGCTGCTCAGCAGTGGACACACCAAAGTCAATCACAGCATGATGGCGTTGACCAACAGCCCCGAGGACTTTGAGTGCAAATTAGAGATGGGGAAAATAAAGAAAACCACCACCAAGACGGTTCTGGTGTCGGGTGAGTGGATCTGTAGAGACCCGTTTGTGTGTGCTGGTAATTTGCCCATGGCAGGCTTTCATGTTAACACAGAACTACGAAAGAGCTTCATAATTTGGTCTATTACTTTAGATAATAGACCAAATATAAATAGAGTAGAACCTGGAGATATAAGTTTAATCTGTTCTGACCGAGCTTGTACATCAAATATTTACCTCTTTAACCCTCGTGGACTCCTTAAAATGTTTACATACAACCTTTCCTAGTGTATAAGCATTCCATCTCATAAAAGTAATACAGAAATTTTTTTTTTCCTTCAATGCATCAGATTTTTACAATTACTTCAGACCTATCCATAGATATAAAGTGTATTGTAATTTTTTCATTATATTTATATTTATATGGACTTTGCTATTCCGCGGTACACTGGCGTCTTGCCCGGAGTGTCCCCAGCCTCACACCCTGAGATTGCCGGGATAGGCACTGCGTAAGCGGATTAAGTGGGTTAAGAAAATGACTGACTGACTGACTTTGCCATTAAAACCCTGTTTTTCTTCCATTGGCAAAAACACAAAATATGGAATATTTCCAAAAAATAGTGCAATGTTAAATATATCTGATAAAGATATTACAACCTCGACCATGCCGGTAACTGGTAACAATATTAACTTACTGCATTATTACTGCATTATTATTATTTTTTGGTATAAGGAGAATGTTAGCCTTTACTCACACATTGTTTGTAGTACACAAACAGGCCAGAAATATTACAGAAATATTTTTTTCTTTCAATGCATCAGATCTTTTCTATTACTTCAGACTTATCCATAGATAGAAAGTGTCTTGTAATTTTTTATACTATATTTATGTTTATATATTTTACAACTTTGCCATTAGACTTTGGCCTGTTTTTCTTCCAATGAGAAAAACACAAAACATGCAATATTTCCAAAGATTAATGCAAAGTTAAACACTTCTGATAAAGAGATTAAAGCCTTGACCATACCAATACTTTTGTAACAATATTAACTTTAACGCATTATTAGTTTTTGGTTTTTGGAGAAATTAAGTTTTACTATCATTATCCTGTGCACAACTTGTCCGTCTCATGTAAGGGCAAAAAAAATGTATTGCATACATTGTGTTTTTTTTTTTTTTTACTTTCAATGCATCAAATCGCTCTCTCTATTTCAGAGCTTGATACAGATTTAAAATTCTCATAGTAAGCATTAAATACACACAGGGCTGCACGGTGGCGCAATGGCTAAAGTTGTCGCCTCATTGCAAGACAGTTGTCGTGGTTCGTGCAGAACCTCCTTTCAGTGTGAAGTTTCTATGTTCTTGCCATGTCTGCTTGGGTTTTCTCTTACACTTAACCATCCTAGTAAGAGACTGCAAACATGCAGAAAATGTCTGCTCCAACTCTTCAAGTTCCCTTCCCGCTCCGCTACCGTAACATTGACATTAATTATAGTAAAGCTCTCCCTGTGGAGCTGACATTATTTCTGCACTTTTCCATTTGTTTGTGCGTTGTTTAACCTCCATGTGATGACTTCTTTTTCTCAAATGCATCCACAGAGCTGTTTTCCACACCCACCCTGATAATGTCTCCAGCTGAAGTCTTTCAAAAGGAATATTTGACATTGACCTGCAAAAGCAAGAGCTACGCCTCTGAGAGACTCCGCCAGGAAGAGTTGTCTTACACTCTGGATCCGCTGCAAAGCCTGCTGATCCCAAAGGAGGACGGGGTGTTTTTTGGCAGAGTCCTGCAGTACGACTTCAACTATACCTGTGTGGCTACAGCCAGGGGGATTGTGAAGCGCAGTCAGACCCTGACCGTACGTCCTAAAGGTGAGCTCAAACCATGCTCATTGAGATAGGCTACACCCATTCTGATCCCGCGCAGAACCGATCGATATTTACTTGGGGAGTGGTGGTGATTAACTTCTTTCCTCTATGCAGTTTCTGTCTCCACTCCGAAGATCTCAGCGGTGGGCCTGGTGGTCATCGGACGACCCTTCCAGATCCTCTGTCAGTCGGACACCGGCAGCCTGCCAATAAACTATACCCTGATGGAGGATTACGAACCGCTGAGATCGGTCAGCGTAGAGCGTTCCTCTGATCAGGCCGTCTTCACCGTCACCATCAGCAGGTCTGAGCAGATCAAGAGGTACATGTGTGAGGCCAAGAACAGCCGCAAAGAGGGGGAGCTCAGTAAACGACTCAGCGTTGCCGTCATAGGTAAATCTGAATAAAATACACCTGTCGATGCCCAATTTAAGTGAAACATGGAAGCAGTAAATACTGTATCTGATCAGAAGCTCATGAGATCCAGAAAGATTCTGGTTGTCCTATGAGTAGAAAAAGAGTCCACACGTGTTTTAATTCCATCCAAACCTGGAAAGCATCCAAACAGCGTGGAGACAGGATGTTTCCACATGGGTGGGGCTTAATGAACGATCTGCGTCCGCTCATCCCGACTGCTTTTCTTTCCAAGAGCCTCTGACAGAACCGACTCTGATTGCCGGTTCTGCTAAGTTCCCCAACTTGCCAGATGTCTCTGAGGGAGACCATCTCTACCTGGTCTGCAGCGTCAAAGGCAGTCCTCCCGTCACCTTCAAGTGGTATCGTGTGGGCAGCGAGCTGCCACTGCACATCACCACGTCTCACGACACCAACGCCGACTACCAGATACCCGCCCTGTCCAAAGACCACAGTGGTACTTACTACTGCGAGGCTGTCAACCACGCCAACAACGTCGTCCGGAGTGACCCAGTTGTCATAGAAGGTGAGATGGATGACCCTTCCTCCCTGACTGATCAGCTTGAGTAGTATCTCTGATTGTTGACCCTCTTGCTTTTGCATGTCTGTTGTCCAAAGTGCGCCTGGCATTGTGGAAGAAAAGCGTGATTGGAGGCGTCTGCTTGGTGGCCCTGGTAGTGTTGGTCGTGCTGTTGGTGCTTCGCTTCAGATCTAAGAGAGGTATAGAGCCCTACAGTCTCCTGGTGAGATGGAACCGGCTTTCCTCCTGCTGCTCTTGTCAACTGTCCTTTGTTATCGTAGGTAAAAGACAAGCGGCGGCTGAGTTGTCAGTGTGAGTTGGCTCGACTACGTGTTTCTCTGAATGTAACAATAGAATTTCAGGACAGCTCAGAATGGGATGTGAGTCTGAAGCCTCTGAAGAACCACACTGGTCGTTTTGTGTATTTGTTCATAGACAGCCTTATAATTATAATCAGGGTGTGATTTGTTGGGGGTTGGGGGATAACCCCCCCCCCCCTCTGGTTTTTACATTTCTATCTCTGCTGAATTAATTTTACTCTTGGGGGGTGCAGAGGTTTTCCACCACATTGATGTGAATGACGTGCTGATGTCAATAGCTGGTCATCAAACATCATACTTAAAAATTGTACTTAAAAATTGAGTACAGTATTTACCGTACTATAAGGCACACCTAAAAGCCTATAATTTTCTCATAACCCCTAGTGCGCTTTATAATCCGATGTGTCTTATATATGGATTAATATTAATATTAGTATTGGTTAAAAAAAAGTTCGCTGAAAAAAAGCGGCCAGCAGTCATGCCGCATTACGCCACCAGGGGCACCCTCACAAAGTATTCGGGCCTGCGCCCCCTAACAATGGTAGTCAACGGGCGTCGCCGAAGTGGCGGCTCTCACTGACCTGCTGGTCTGATGGCACAGCAGCAGAGAGAGCCCCGGTGACCGGCTACGATAACGAAGCAAAACATAAGGAACTTTCAACAATTCTATTAATAGAGTTTGACTGTCTGACTGATCTCAGTATTTCCCAACCACTGTGGCGCCGGAAATAACCCATTTTAAACTTAATTGGTCTAAAAAATGCCATTGTCTTGTAAGCTGGAATCTAGTGATGGTCCATTCTATTAGTCTGCGGAAACACACGGAGAAACTGGCATAAAGGTGAATGAAAAACCCTCAAAGCTGAACTTCCAGCCTTTTCTGAAATTTCAAGAACAGAGTCACTGCTAGACAAAGGTGCCTGGTGTGCTGCAATTGATTTGCAAATGAAGTTGATAGCTCTGGGCGGGCAGCGGAGGGACACATTCAGGCTTGTGTATTCTGTCTGCAGCGACGTGCTGTGAGATTCACGGCGGTGAGACACCGACATTAAAGTCAGTTTTAGGAGTAAAACAGCGTCATATTTGCCATTAAATTAGCAGCCTGACATTAAAAACTAGTTAAAAAATTGTTTAGGACACACAGCAGCAAATAGCTGCACCTCACCTCCGACAATATTTAATTTATAAACGAAGACGAACGTCGGAGCTTAAATATCTGCTTCGAACTTCAGATCAGGAAATAACCCGCCCTGTTCGAACTCAGTGGTCCACTTGAAGTGAATTTAACCAGTTTTTAATGTCAGGTTTTTTAATATGCGCGTTGACTTCTTTCTAAGATGGCAAAGTGATCAAGTGATCAGGTTTTCTTGATGAGGCTCAGAATGGCGTCATTGAAATAACAATAGGGTTGTTCACAGCTGACTAAAGGTGCTCACAGTCATGAATGCTCTGGCTAGTGGTTGGATAGCACAGCTACAGCCACTGTTTATTAAAAAAATTTTTTTGGTGTGTTATATGCGCTTTATAATCCAGTGAACCTTATACAGTATGGAACAAATATAAAATAAACAATTCATTAAAGGTGCACCTTATAATCCAGTGCGCCTTATAGTGCAGAAAATACAGTACTGTTTTATTTCATTAAGTTTCTCAATTAACTCCACCAATAGTTAATATCAAAGAGCAAAACATTCAGACATCAGTGTTAGCGTCAGTTAATGCTTCCAGGCAGAAAACTAACCCGGCCACATTGGTTCCTATATCATTTATTTCCTACAGGAAGACAACCCTGTCAATAATGAATAAATGTGAACTAACAACAGTTTGTGACAAAGTTTTCAGACAGGTAGTCTATTGTCTACATTGTTGCTCCAACCTTCAACCGGACCTGAATTGCCCAAGGGGCAATTGCAACCACATAAGGCAGGATTGGTGTAAAAGTGAAAACATACAGTGTAAACTTAATCATTGTAAACATAAACAATAAACATAAATAATAATTAAACAATAACATAATTGCACTGTTAGTTAGTTAATTAGTTAGTTAGTTAGTTAGTTAGTTAGTTAGTTTGTTTGTTCGTTCGTTTTGAACTACCTAGGTCTTGACATAGTGTGTCAGTTCAAAATCTAGTTACTTAGTTAGTTCAAAACCTACTTCGATCAAAACCCATTTGGTTAGTTATTTAGTTAGTTAGCTAGTTGTTAGTTCACAACCTAGTTAGTTTAAAACCTAGTAAGTTAAAAAATTAGTTAGTTTAAAAACCTAGTGAGATGAAAACCTAGTGAGTTAGATTAAAACCTCATTAGTTTAGAACCTAATTAGTATAGAGCTTAATTAGTTAGGGAGTTAGTGAGTGAGTGAGTGAGTGAGTGAGTGAGTGAGTGAGTGAGTGAGTGAGTGAGTGAGTGAGTTAGTTAGTTAGTTAGTTAGTTAGTTAGTTAGTTGGTGTAAAACAGAGTTACAGTGGTACCTCTACTTACGAAATTAATTGGTTCTGGAAGAAATTACGTGAGTAGAAAATTACGTAAGTAGAGACGCGTTTTCCATGCAAATGCTCTAATCCGTTCCAAGCCCCCCAAAATCCCCAAATATCAAAACATGTAACAAACACATGTTACGATTAGATTATTGCACAATAAATGAGAGTTGTGCATAACGTAAAAAACAAAGACTAGAGTAAAGAATAATAATGACGGTCATTTAGCTTTTAACAGCTGTCCTCATTGTTTTTTGCCCTCTTTGGTTCATGCGCTCCTATCTCACCATGCCGAACAACAGAGAGAATTCCAGTCCTCCTTTTGAACTTCTCCAACCACCCACGCGATGCCTTAAACTTCTTAAACTTCCTTAAAACCTAGTTAGTTTAAAACCTAGTTAGTTTAAAAACCCAGTTAGTTCAAAAATAAATTAATTTGGAACCTTGTTACTTCAAAATTTAGTTAGTTCAAAACCAAGTTAGTTAGATAATTACAGTAGTTAAAAACCTTGTGAGTTTTAGACCTAGTTAGTTCAAAAACTAGTTAGTTTAAAATCTAATTGTTTCATTAGTTCAAAACCTATTTAGATGAAAACCCAGTTAGTTAATTAGCTAAAACCTAGTGAGTCAGTTCAAAACCTACTTAGCACAAAACCAATTTAGTTAGTTCATTCAAAACCTACTTAGTTTAAAATGTAGTCAGTTCAAAACCTTGTCAGTTTGGAACATAGTTACCGTACTTCAAACATAGTCAACTAACTAACTAGTCAGTATAAAATCCTTGTTAGTTCAAAACCTAGTGTTAGTTCAAAACCTAGTGAGTTCAAAATCTAGTTAATTTAGAGCCTAGTTTTTAGCTAGTTGGTTAGTTAGTTAGTTAGTTAATTAGTTAGTTGGTTAGTTCAACAACTTGTTGGTTTAAAACTGTTTTTTTCAAAAAGTAGTTAGTTGAAAAACTAGTTAGTTTCAGAGTGGTTATTTCAAAACCTAGTCAGTTCAAAACCTAGTTAGTTGGTTGGTTAGTTCAAAAACTAGTTGGTTTAAAATGTAGTTCTTTCAAAAAAGTAGTTTGTTGAAAAATTAGTTACAGTACTTAGTTTCAGAGTTAGTTTCTGAGTAGTTATTTCCAAACCTAGTCAGTTCAGAACCTAGTTAGTTTCAAAACTATTGATTTAAAATCCCAGTTAGTTTAAAAACTAGATGGTTTGAAACCTACTTTCTTCAAAACCTAGTTAGTTCAAAAACTAGTTTAGTTTAAAACCTCGGTAGTTAGTTCAAACCCTAGTTAGTTTAAAAAGTAATTATTTCAACACTTTGTTAGTTCAAAACCTAGTTGGTTTCAAAAGCTAGTTAGTTAGTTCAAAATTTAGTTCATTCAAGACCTAGGTAGTTCAAAAACTAGTTAGTATAAAACCTCAGTAGTTAGTTCATAACCTAGTTGGTTCAGAACCTAGTTAGTCAGTTTAAAACTGAATTAGTTTAAAACCAAATTGGATCAAATCCTAGTTAGTTAGTTAATTAAATACAGTGAGCTAGTTGAAAACCTAGTTAGTTTAAAACCTAGTTACTTACTTAGTTAGTTCAAAACTAACTTAGTTCAAAACCTTAAAAGACTATTTAGTTTAAAACCTGATTTGTTTTAACCCTATTTCGTTCCGCAACAAGCGTCTTGCCGCCAGCCCCTAACCCTCAGGGCCTATTCCAATTGTCCGTTGTCCAATCTGCCTGACAATCAAGGCCCCTTGGGTAACTGCCCTGCCATAATGCCAGCCGAGATTGACTGGCACCATAACCTGGTGGAAACCATCGCCTTGTTGCCGGAAACGGCAACTGAAGGCTGGCAAACTGTTGTCGTCTCTGATTGGCCTGGAGACTACGGTCCAAACCCTGGTGTGCACCTGCCCTGGGACTACGGGGACACCATGGAGGACCCTCCGACAAGGCTCAGACAGTGAGGATTGGGCCAACTACACTTGTCATCTAGTCAATATTAGAGATGACAGGAGTCTGCCAAGCTTTCTTGTCATGTATGCTGAAACCTCTAGTGAAGCATCGCACAGGGTCTGGACAGAGGCGTCCACACCTGAATTAGTGACTGGGGGTGATGAAACGTTTGTAGGGACTGAGACAGAGCAAGCATGATATGCAACAGGGAGTTTCCAATGCGGCCGACCCACACCGCTGTGTCATAGCTCCAAACCAGCCGATTGTCTGTAAGGCGACATTGAGGCCAGGGGCAGCGAGAGACTGGTCCTAATACCTCCTCTGGCGTAGAAATAAGGAAAGAAACTGATGGCTCCACGGATGGCATGTTGCCAAGCCCATAGGTAGCTGAGTCCTGCGTGGAGGCTAAGGCCCTAGCATCGGAGGTCCAATGAGCCTGGGACTTGGGGTCCTCCCAACACCTGTGGAGCTCCTCAATATACTGTTTGGAGGGGGGGGGGGTACAGCAAAGGCAGCCTGTGGTGGGGTCCGCCTAAAAAATGCACTTTTCGGAACCATGGCTGCCAGAGCCTCATCCAGGCACAGTCGTACCAATGTCATATGGATTACCAGCTTGATTGAGGCCGACATCATACTAGAATCCACTCTAGATCCACTTCCTGACCCCTGAGAGCGGGTGCATGAAGTGTGGGTAGCCGCTTCCTCATTCTCTGGCTCGCGCTCCTCCGTGAAGTCAGTGCACGAAGCCATTGTGGACAATGAATCATCATCCCATAGTGGGGCAGAGGCAGTGGTCTGTGGACCGTCAGTTTGTGGAGCAGGTTCCTCTGATTGGAAATTCCGGAGCAAGTCCTTCATCTCTGTACATTGTGCTGCCAGAGTATCTACCTTAGCGGCCAGACAATCTTCTATGAAGAGATAGTTATTATTTCCCTATAACTTACCATATTGACATATTGGGGCAAAATAGACACACAGTCAAATTCACAAAAGGAAAAATTGTATGTTATTGCACATAAAATTAGTGCTGTCAGGCGATAAAAAAATTAATCTAATTACAGGATTTTTTAATTAATTAATCTAATGAATCACATTTTAATCTCATACCTGCTAAAGGCCCCCAAATAAAGAATTTGAATTCCAGGACATTACAAAATTGTAGTGCGTGACCAATCAATAGAATACACCAAGAAGAGAAGATTTGAAATCCACATTTTTATTGGTTAAGTGTGCTTTATGAATGAAATTCAAAAGAAAAAAGGCCAAGCACATCAGCAAACCAATCAGGCCAGGTGCATTTCTCAAAAATGCAATACAAATACAGTTAAATAAAATAAATAAAATTCAGAAATAAAATAAGTCTGAGTCTCAAATAGGCACATAAGCAGACTCTCAATCAAAATGAATACTAAAGCTGACTCAATACATCAATTCAAAATGAATAGTATAACATGCCTCTAAATAAGGCAGCTAAATAGCAAGATGCCAACAGGCTTTTCCTTTAAAAGGGTAAGCTAATGTTAAAGGGACAACAGACAACTCTGTCCTTGACAAGTTTTGCATTTAAATGATGCGTTAGGCTGGAGCTGCTGCGGTGATATGAAAATTCTCTTTTACAAAAGGTACAAATAATAATAATAATAATGATCTGCTTCTTCTTCTTTTCCTTTTGGCTTTTCCCTTCAGGGGTCACCACAGCGAATCAATTGCCTCCATCTAACCCTGTCTTCTGCATCCTCTTCTCTCACACCAACTACCTTCATGTCCTCTTTCACTACATCCATAAACCTCCTAAACCTAAATAATGATGATAATAATAATAATAATAATAATAATAATAATAATAATAATAATAATAATAATAATAATAATAATAATAGATTAGATTTATATAGCGCTTTTCTGGACACTCAAAGATGCTTCACATCGGATCCATTATTCATTCACTCCTCATTCATACTTGGTGATGGTAAGCTACGTGTGTAGCCACAGCTGCCCTGGGGCAGACTGACAGAGGCGTCTACAGCGCAAATTGGCAGGGCAGAATCGCTGCGTTTTTGTTGATAGTCCCGTCTTAGTTCTTTTTAGAATAAACTTTCCGCCCAAAGGTCCGAGTGGGCTTGCCTCGCTCTCCTATGTCGCGTCCATCTCTGTTGTCAGTCACCCTGCCTATAAACTAGTGGCGCAGGGATGAAATGACGTCACTGCAGCCTACGGGTCCCTCAATGGGCCAAATTTGCCACTCGTGAGTAATTGTGTTAATTTTTATAGTGCGTTAATTTGCATCGTAATTAATTAATCTAATTAACGCGTTAAAGTGACAGCCCTACATAAAAACCAAAAACCTGCTCATCAATTTGATTTTGAATTCAAAAAAGTTTGCCATAGGCTTCTAACATAACTATATTTTTTTTTTTCCCGCTTATGCCAATCTTCAAAGGAGTCTTTCAAAATGAGACACAGTGCCACGTCAAATACATGAATCACAAGACATGTTTGCATCACGTGACAAAATGCACGAATCACGGTATTTGTTTGCATCACATGACAAAATGCAGGAATCACAGTACATGTTTCCATCACATGACAAAATGCACGTAACGCGAGCATTGTTCAAATCACGTGAATACATGCATTCCCGCAACTACAGGGACAGAAATATGGCCTCTGCCATCTGATTATACCAATAAAAGAAGCCATTTGAAACACTTGTCTTAGATCAAATGTAAACAATCATTTCTCCGGTTTTCCGTGATCAATCGCCTCCAAATAAAAACTGAAAGACAGTTTCACATCCATACTGTCGCATAAACATGCGCACAGCAACCCACGTCACAGATTTTATTTGTTACAAATGGTTTAAAAACATCATGTGATCTGATTGCACAGCTGCGATCGTAGGGCTGTAAGTGTTAAAACCTATTTAGTTCAAAAACTTGTTACTTTAAAACTTAGGTAGTATGTTAAAGTGCTAGTTACTTCAAAACCTAGTCAAATAAAAAATGTAGTTAGTTCAAAAACTAATTATTTCAAAACCTAGTTAGTTTAAAAACGAATTGGTACCAAAACCTAGTTAGTCAGTTAGTTAAAAAACTATTTTTGGTAAATACCTGGTTGGCTCAAAAACTAGTTTAAAACCTAGTTAGTTTAAAAAAGTACTTAGTTAAAAAACCTAGCTATTTGGTCAGTTAAAAACTATTTATTTTAAAATCTTGTTAGTTCAAAAGCTAGTAAGTTTCTTAGTTCAAAATGTAGTTAGTTAAAGAAATAGCTAGTTTAAAGCCTAGTAAGTTAGCTTTAAAATTAGTTAGTTCAAAAATTAGTTCAATATCTAGTTACTTAGTTTAAAACCTAGTTAGTTCAAAAAGTAGCTCGTTTAAAAGCTAGTTTGTTTAAAACCTTGTTACTTCAAAACCTAGTTAGTTACTTCATAACCTACTTAGTTCAATACATAGTTAAAAGACTATTTAGTCAGTTTAAAACTTGGCTAGTTTTAAACCTATTTAGTTCAAAACCTACAGTAGTTAGTCCGTTCAAAATCTAGCAAGTACAAAAACTAGTTGGTTCCAAACCTAGTTAGTTTAGAACCTAGATTTTTAAAAATCTAGTGGTTAGTTAGTTAGTTCAAAAACTAGTTAGTTTACTACTCTTAGTTACTTTAGTACCCAGTTAGTTTTAAAATCTAGCACACCAGCACAGTATCTAAGTATCTCAGTATCTAAGATCCTGTTAAACAACCCAACCCACCTCTCCTAGACACTTCCAAACCTCTACAGGTTTAATATCATCAGGACCGACTGCCTTTCCACTCTTCATCCTCTTCAATGCCCTCCTTGCTTCATCCTGACTAATCTTTTCTACTTCCTGGTCCTCAACAGCCATCCCTTCTAGTTTTTGTTCTATCTTGTTCTATCACAATACAGTTCAAACAGTGACTGTTTGAACTGTATTGTGCAATTGTGTTCATGTTATGTTTTAAAGATTGTTAGCATTAGGCTAAATCCTCTGGCCCTGTTGGTGTCATCGACCCTTATCCATGGTCCGGAAGCCAAATTTTAGCAACTTCATCATCTTCATTATCTTTATTACACTTTATTACACTTCCTGGCTGCACAGAAAATTAAAGGGACAGTAAAGTCAAAATGAACCAGGTCTGTATTTGAAGTACATTAGTAAAAAAAAAGGCTTGGTGGTATTTTTATTTTTTATGAGCAATGGGGACTTATAAAAACAAATCTCTTTGGAAATCCTCAGAGGTAAAGTGCTCATGACAGATTCTCGGATCTTTGGTCAATTTTACACTGTTTATCCTTGCTCTCCATCTCCTTCCTAGCTTCCTAGAAGGTATTCTAAAGGATAGGTCCTTATCTTTGTGTTTATGTTCTGTTGTGTTAGCACAACCGTTCACCTCACAGGTAACCATGTTCTTTTGTTTATGGCTTTGGTGATCACACTGTGTTCTAATGGCTGCCCTGACTGAAGAAGCGAAGTATGTCGCCAGTGACGTATGACCCCCACGTGACCACTGGATGTGGAAGCTGCTGCAGTGCAGATTTTAAGGTTTTCTGACCAAAGGGATGATGCTAGACATCTAAAAAAAATGTTTCTTCTATTTTTCACAATGGTGAACAACATATACAGTATGTCACTTAAAAATGAATTTGCTGACCCTTTAAATGTTTCACGTATTTCTAAGTTTGTCTTAAATGATCATCTGTATGGAATTTAGGAGCATAGATCCTACCATTAACCTACCATTAACCCACAAAAGAATTAGGGCTGTTGATTATTTACTACTTACTATTATTATTATTTGCTATTTACTATTTATTACTTATTTTTTGTGATTAAAAAAATATCTGTTTTTCTTTGACTAATCACACCCTGACTATAATAATTTACAGTAAAAATTAAAGTGTGTGCTGAGTATCCCTCTCCATTTATTCTCTGACAAAAAAACTGTGAAGGTGATTAGTGGATCGTTAGTTTTATGGCAAATCGTTATCTATAGGCTGTTTCCATTTTGCTTGTGCATCACGTGTTCTCCCTGTTCACAGACATTTGTACATGTCATAGCAGGAAATCCATGAGTGTATTCCACAAAGATGAGGTCCTGCAACTGTTAGCAGGATGCTGAATGCAGTTTGTTAAGTTTGCCTGTGTTCTTCCTGCTGTGACAAAAATTGAGGAGATCCAATCAGGAAGTGAATGCACTGCCACGTTTGTCAGGCTACAATTTGTAAAACCACCAGTGTGGCTATCGAAGCAAGTCATGAGCTTGTGTGAATACTTTCTACTATTTCACTGCTTCACGTTGGCCAGTAGGAAGGTTTTTCTCTGCACAAGCTAACATAAATTTCACCATTTCTCAGAAAGCCTTCGAGCCATGAATCAGATGAGTCTTTAACAGTGAGTCTAACCCACAAGACAGAGATTTATAACACAGCCACAGGTAGCTGGTTCAATACCTCTTCTACCACCAACCATCATCATCATCATCATCATCAGCTTCATCCTAACAAGCACCTCGACTGTCACGTGTAATGTCTCCTGTTCACCCGTGCCCCACCCATGACCCATGCATAAAATAATGACCCCAATAAACATGAACTTTACGTGCTCCATGTAGTGACTCATATTAATACATTTAATTAATTCTGTGCACATTCTGACTCAACGTGAAGAAAAAATATTTTGTTAAAATCTCATTTTAGAAGTAATTCAAATGCTTAAAGTCGCTATTTTTGGCATGATTATTTTTAGGTGCATGTTCTAAAATGCATGCAGGCGTCGTTTTGCAGCTGGCGTTAGCAGGTTAGACATGTTTTAGTCTATGTGCACGCTCAACATGTACTATATGCTCATTTGTCTTTGTGTGACTAACAGTGTTGCATGCATGTCATGAGTGTGTGTTCAGGATTGAGTAGGATTGTGTTAGGATGCAGACAAAAGCTGATGAAGATGCTGCTGACGTAGGCCAGCCGTAGCACCAGGCTTTAATGGTCAACTGTTACAAACTGCTTAGCGAACACATTATCATCTCCTTCCAGACGCAGCGCCACTCTTTAATGGCACAGAGAGGAGATTGACCAATAGGGTTCGCTACCCACTGACATCAGCAGCAGGAGCAGCTACAAGGTCCCAACCACAGTGTAGAAGTCAACGGGCAGGACATGACTTTCTTTTCTGCATTGAAAGAAAATGAATCTAAAGAACGACTTTGAGAGCATTGATCCTGTTTGTGATGCCAGGGCTTGTGGTATTTGAACACTGTATCGCTGATTTGTCAATCGAAGGAGGGGCATGTGAGGAAAAACGCAACCCAGGACCCACTACTCCCCCTCCCCTCCTGCAAGCTACAACGTCTGTTCTTTGTTTCCATGCCTGTTTGATTCCTATTTATATGATGATCATGTCTATGTTTTTGCATACATGTCAACACTGTATATAGTTTTGCTTGATTCCATGAGTGATTAGATATTTTGCACAAAATTAGTGCAGACATACTGTATTAAAAGGTTTTATCACGCCTGGTTGGTGCAGCAGTATTACACCCCAACATGTGAACTCACATGTATTCAGTTATTTATTCAGAAGAAACACACAACAGAGACTTCCTCCAGACGCTTGAACAATACAGTCCATAGATTTAGTTTTTGGACATGTGAAGGAACCAAATACAGTGGTGTTGCTGAGGTTATGTTTCAAACTGGGAAGTTGTTTCTGACAGAAAGTTTTGTGCATCTGATGTTAAATTACTTGCTTATTGTTGGCAAGGCATTGGAAGATTTCTGTGTGTACAGGTCCAGATAAAGACTTGAAATGCACTGTTCCTGGTTTCTGTTCTTGTTTTCATTTCAACAGAATTAAAGCCTCCACTGAAGTTTTGTCACTCCTTTGTTTCTTTTAGAATGACATCATGATGTCATAATGAAGCAATAAGCCAGGAGAAGCTTCTCTTAGCTTAGCATAGCTTGGAAGGTTTTTTCTTTAAATTAGTTGGTAATTAGGAGGTTTAAAGTAATGCATCCCCCCTCCACACACACACACACACACACACACACACACACACACACACACACACACACACACACACACACACACACACACACACACACACACACACACACACACACACACACATGCCATCCCACAACCCTAAACCCCTTTTTTCCTTTATGTTTTTGTTGTTGTTGTTTTTTACCGTGGCAGTGCACCACTAAAGATAATTGCACCAGGCTCTGGTGCAATTATGGTGCTAACTGGTGCAAGTTAACTCAGGTGACTAGAGTTATCAAGCAGACAGTTTGAACCTGGGTAGCTGTATACAAACTATAGCTGCATACAGTTCATTTATGTGTGAATAAATACATTGATGCTAAGCTAATCTAACTGCTAGCCTGCTGTTGCTTCTCAGCTTGCAGATGGACAAGGCTGGTGATTCTTATCCAACACTTAGAGAAAGAATAGCTGTAAAAAGGTGCTACTTTTCCTTTAAGAAACACCAAGAACACCTGATGTCAAGTGACACTCATATCTGTGACTCTGTAATATGTGAATTTGCTGCTAATTTCCTGTGAAGGTATGTTGTCATTGGTTCTAATTGCTGCAGAATTGCTTCACTAGTTAAGGTTGTATTGAACATCTGTCCCCTGACGTTGTCCTGTCTTTCTGTTTCACAGCAAGGGTGGACAGAGGTGAGGTCAGCGTGTGGACCAAGCGACCGCCGGATGCCGGTGAGCTGAACTTGTGTCACACATGGCCGTCTGTTGTTACATTCATCACCCAAAGAGTTTAACATGAGTGGAACTACAAAGAGCTGAGGCTTCATCATGCTAAAGGGTTATCAGGGTTAGCAGTGATTTTGTTTTTTATTGGTGTATGTAGATGATGAAAAAAGCAGCAGCGTGGCATCCAGTGAGCCCGACGTGGAATACACCGAGGTGGTTCATCCCCCGACAGCAGATCCTGCCAGAGGTGAAGTCAGACGTTTGAAGTCCATCTCCTTGCCTCTGATTTCTGGTTCTTCATCCTCAGCGCTCTTTGCGTCACCCTCATTCCTGATATCTGATAATTCAGAACAGCACTTCTTGGGAGGGGTCTAATTACCCACAATTAACACATCTACAAGGCGCTGGAACTGCATAGATAACTGCTGGAATTTCCAGATCCATTTCAGGATCTATAAACAGGAAGGGTTGAGCTAATTGCCGGGCTGGTTTGCAATACCGGACCCTTCTTTGTTGTGGTCTTGGGTCCGATCTCCCACAGGGCTGGAGATGGCGGTTACAGAAAGAGACCTAAACCTTCTATTTTCACATCTTTCTGTTGATTACACAAACAGACAGTCTCTACTGGGCATTGTGTTTGATGTTCAGGCTAACGTGTTGCTTTTTATATTAGCAGCCCTTCTCAGGAAAGGCACGGACACAGTGTACAGCGAGCTGCAAAACGCTCCACATGGTGAGTTTTAGAGCAACAGTAGTTTGGATTGCTCTGTGCAAAACCCAAAGGTATAGTTCCCTTCAGCAGTGTAGCAAGTTTTAACATGTTTAGCTCAATGTTTTGGTTTCCTGCCCATTTCTTTACTGGTTTTCCTACGTGGACTCACCAGCCAGGTTTGTAGCCACTGCTAACAGTAAAAACACTGACAAACACCATTAGCAACTGGCTAGTGATCATGATGAAGAAGAGTCATTCTAAGTACTTTTCCTACCATCTTTTTTTATTATTGGTATTTCTATAGCGAGATCGCTGATGGCACGATAGTTTGCCTGGGTCAGCAGCACAGATCCACATCCTGTCACTGTTGGCAGGAACTTCCTGTCATTAGAACAGCAGCCAGGCGGTAGACATGTCTATCTAACAGTCTATTGAGTCCTATAGTGTTTCCTGTGCAAATGAGTCTTGGGAAGCATCCATAGGACAAAACGTAGGTCACCCCAATAGGCCTCGGGCACCTGATTACCATTATGCCACCCCACACCCCACTCTTCCACTACATTTCTTTCAAACCCATTCAGACATTTTTGATGACCTACTTCCAAACAAAGATACTGATTAAAAATAGACTGAAAATAATCACACACGTTTAAGCCGTGGGTTTTTTTTTCTGCAGGTGCTGCGGATAGCCTCGACCAGGTGAGTAAAGAACCTCTCCTGTCCTCCCTCTCTTCACTGCCATTCTGCGTCCACTCCCTCCTGCTCAGGCCGAGCCCAGACTGACAGGGAATTGGCAGTCAAAATTTCCAAACATGAACAAAGGAATTTGGGCTGGGGCTTCCTTCCCTATCACTCCCTCAGATCAGCGCTGTGGGTCCGGTCACGCTACATGCTAACCCATCTTAATGACCATCATGCATTAATACAATCAACCCAAATAGTGAGAGAGGTTTGAAATAATAAGACGAGAATGTGACGTCGCCATCTAAATATTCTTTCATTGGTTTGAGTGGTCTGTGAAATAGCGGGGCGTCCTCTGACAAGAGCTCCTGGAAGTAGAATTAGCATTTTAGGAGTTGGATGAAGACACAATTGGAAAACGAATTTGTTTTATGTGTGTTATTATTTTCAAACACTTAATGGATTTCTTCTGTTTTTGCCTGTTTTCTCACTCTTGGGTGTCTCAGATCATCAAAACAGCTATAATTTTGGAGAAAGACAAAACGAGTCAGTATAAGGTGTAGATTTTGAATGATCATTCATTCAACAAAACTTAAAATAAAGATGTTCTAAACCGGTAACACCTGTTTGAAAAATTAAACTAATAACTGGTTTTGTCACCAATGGCAACGCAAACTGCAATCAAAAGTTGGGCAAAACTGTTGGTGAGTCTTCCAGATCGACGTACATATGTTTCATAAAAAAACTTTGAGGCCTGATAGGCCATCTTTATACGTCTGGTTGGAGGTACCAGTGCCACTGCAGCCACCAGTCACTTAATGGAGGCTGTAGTGTTATGTTTTTCATCGCCCAGGATCACAATAGTAACGGATCCTCTGTGGATCTGCTTTGTGCAGGGATCAGTGGAGTACGCCGAGCTCAACAGTGATTAGCCCAACATCAGCCAGGCAGAGGTCGATGACTACAAGGACATGGCGACTCCGATGGACTGGTGTTGCCAGTCTTTTTCCCACAGTCCGTATTCCTCCTCTGTTACCAGTCAGCTGTTCTGCATATGTTCTGCATTGCCTGTGAAACACGTGTCTGCCAAGTTAGCTGTAAATATTTCATCTTTTTAGTAAATTCTTGTCACGTGTCTTTCAGTGTGTGTTTGTGTCTTTCTTAGGCGATGGCAATCCGTGACGTTACAGCTACGGATTGATGCTGCTGCTATCAGTGAATCAGCTTTTCACTGATTGCAGCATCGTCAATCAGTGTAAAGATTGATGCTGCTGCAATGTTTTATTATCTTAACTGGTAATAAAACAGTGTGGAGATGACATCAATCAATCAACCTTTACTTGTATAGCACGTAATCACATCTGCAAACATTTCAAAACACTTTAACAGACAGAGAAACATAACAGGACCCTCCAGAGCAAGTGTTAGTGACAGCGGCGGGGAAAAACTCCCTCATTGAGGAAGAAGATCCGGGCAGGACCTAGACTCTGGTGGGAGGTCATCTGACTTGACCGATTAGATGTGAAATGAGATACAATGGGGTTAGAGACATGGCAAGAGAAAGAGAGAGACAGAAATAGATTGGCAGATAGGCCAGATACAGACTATAGCAGCATACAGTTCATTTATGTGTGAATAAATACATTTATGCTAAGCTAATCTAACTGCTTAGATTAGTTTAGCAGATAGAATTTGCAGTCACAGTCAAGCTCTAACTGACTCAGATGCAGGGTGGGGCGGCGACTCGGATGCAGGCTGGGACACAGGAACAGATTCAGGAACAGATTCAGGAGCAGGCATGGAAGCCACCACTGGAGCTGGAACAGGTTTGGGGACAGGCGAAAAAACTGGAGCTGGGATTCCTGTGTACTCCGAAAGCCACGCCATGGTGGCTATCCCCAGCTGTCTCCGCTCGGCAGAAGTTCTGGATTCCAGAGCTTGCTGCTGGTCAGGGCAGCAAAGCCCCAGAGAAAACAGGGGCCAGCTGGGTCCAGTGTTGGCCAGATTGTTCTGTCACAGCGAGCAGGGTATGGACCCAAATGCAGAACACATGTGGAGAAGCTCTCTGTCACATTTAATCAATAGCAAAAAATTCAGGAACCACAGGAAAACTCACAAGTAGTGATGTTCACTTTGTTCCGGCGCTCCGATACACGCCCCGGGCTTGGTGGGCGTTCCAATGTGAACCACTGCTCCGGAACCTGCTACAAACATGGAAAAACCACTTGACTGATGACGTTTGGCACACCAAGTGCGCCGAAACACTAAGCACCTCATTCAACAGGTGACACACTGGGGCTCTATTCTCCAGGTGAAACAGTTTAGTGGTCCGGATCAATGGGTGATCCGAAACACCGGCCGGTCCCAGATGTGTTAAAATGGATGAAACAGCGCTGTCACGTGCCAATATCCCTTGGATTGATCAGATTAGCGTTCTGATTGCTGACAGTTTGCGTCGTAATTACTTTACAATGGATCCAATCCACTCTTGTGGTATGTCCTCTTTTTTTTGTTTTTTCCTGGTGTTTGGCTGAGCAGTGGATACGTGCAATTTCCTCCGGGATTATTAAAGTTTCTGTCTGTCTGTCTGTCGCTCTGTCTGTCGGTCTGTCGGTCGGTCGGTCGCCGAACAAAGTACATTTTAATTTCTAAGAAACTTTTTCAGGCTTTGTTGCTCACACTGTAGAAAATAATAAACCACACACATCATTTTAATTTGCAAGTGAAGTGTTTGCTTAGTTCCCAGTACCTGACATACAATAACAACACGTCATCAATGATGAGGCGTTACCGATCCAGACGTGAGAATGAAACCGGTGGTGCTGCTGTGATGTGTCGGAATCACGACTTTTATCTCACAACATAGACCTTGTTTTTTTGCAGTGGCATTAATCATCCAATGTAACTCACGCACATGAACACTCATGTACAACATGAGCATGTTATCTATATCTCTTATTGCTTTACTGAACCCTGCAAGGACCAACGAACTGGAAAAAAATTCCTATAATGTATGGCTAGAATATAGCAAGCAAGGATTAACACATTGAATTAGATTATAATCGGTTTTATTCAGAAAATATATGCAATACAGGAAACGTCAAAGCGCTGTTTTCTAGGCTCATCGACCGTTGTGTGGTTGCAGTACAGACATCCTGCCAAAGAGGGTGCCCATGTTCCCAATGAATGGGGCACCGAGTAATGAATGCGGCACAATTGTCGCAAACGGTTTGAAGCCCCATGGGGCGCCATTCAGACATCACTACTCCCAAAGTCCAGCAAACTAGACATACGGGCAAGGGTGAAAAACAATCTGGCAAACAACCAAAAGAGAGTCAGGCTTAAAAAGCCTCAGGCTAACCAGCCTGACCAAGTCCAGGTGGTGAGATGAGACTCCACCCAAAAGTTCGACTTCTCCTCCTGCCACAGCACAGCAGGGCAGCAACACGGAGCCATGACAGCAAACACAATATTAGTATCAAGGACAATGAAGTAAATTAGTGATAGGCAGATGAAGCCCCATGATGCATTGTAACTTTTCATCCCAATCGGTTCAGGCTGGTTCAAAGCCTCATGAGGCTTCATTTGCTCTAGTACGACATCTGCTGGATGCAAAATAAAGAAGTCTGCAAAACGTGTATATTTCAGTGATTGCTATATACATATACTGTGTATATATATATATATATATATATGGAAAGTGATTATTTGGACATGAGGAAAAAGAAAATAAACATGTACAGTGAGGGGAGGGTGGTTGGGGTTGGGACAATGACTGGGCTTCTGTAACATTGAGGTATGGCCAGTGATTATGCTTTGGTAACATCATTGGTTTTTATTTAAAAACAACGATTTCCCCACTGTGGCAGATTCCATTTCCTGATTCTCTCCTGAACCATCTCTCCACACTATACCTCTCTCCAAAATATGTCTGACTCTATCCAAATTCCAAACTGTCTCAACACTAGCGAACCACAACTCTCCACCAAACAACCACATTCTGAATGGAGTGTGATTGCTTCACGTGTTATCAGCTGCGTAGCGGGGCGTTCCTGTGATGGAAGTCTCGATACGGAACGTCACGCCCCAAGCGTCACTGCCCGGCAATGCTTCGGACGTCATCCTTTTCAGCTCCTCCCTTAGATGAAGCAAGCCTCGATAGGTGCTTCGTGAGAACGCCCCTCCCCTCCCCGACGAGTCGGAGCTTCGATCCCCAGCGTCACATCACTAAAGTAAATATTGAGCGGAGTGATCATTGATGAAATGCTGAATTGGTAACCTCATGTAAGACAATTGAAAAATAAGTTAGTTAGAAGTGTGTCCATATTGTGGAAAACTCAAAAACTATTAAAACAGAAGGCACTCTATATAATTTATTGTGCATTAATTCTGCCCTATCTGAACGACTGCGCTGAGATGGGGGGAAACACATATAAAAGTGGTTTAAAAAATTTATTTTTGACCCAGAAAAGAGCCATAAGAATTATTCACAATAAACATTAAAGAGCTCATACAAATCAATTATTCATTAAATCTAAAAAACTGAAAATATATGACATCATAAGCTACAAAACTGCTCGACTCATGTATAAAGCAGCCAATAATTGAGAGGAAACAGCATTTTTACAGAAGAAAGCAAGAACTACATGAAAAACATTTTCATTATCTTTTACTGGTGTAAAGCTTTGGAACAAACTGGACAACGAAGTTAATAGTCGAGGAACTCTATCTGCTTTTAAAAAAGCTTTTTAAACATGACTTTGAAAGGTTATAGTTCTGATGCCAATGATGGTGAAATTCTTACACTATTATGGGTTATTAAACTACATGTACCATGCCTGTGAAAAAATATCACTGTGTCCTTACGGTAGCACCTGAAAAGATGGACGATAGTTAGATTAGTAAACATCATAGGGAGTTGACTAATAATAATAATAATAATTCACACTGTATAAATCCCTCAATGGGAAAATTCTCTTTTCACTCACATGTACATACTATTTATGTGTTCATCACAGCACAAGGTAATATATAGAGGCCCCTGAAACAGACACAACACACTAGGGGCCTGTAGACATGCAATTAGTAGTGCGCTACAGGGGAGGTGGAGTGACGGGTCGCGTGAGGAATCACATCCCAAATGAGCAGCTTGTAGGGGGGACGGTGCCTTGCTCAAGGGCGCCTCGTCAGTGCCTGGGAGGTGAGCCGACACCTGCCGTAAAAGTCATTAACAAAATTGAACTCACTTCAAGAACTGATGAAGACGTGTGCAAACACACGTCTATTGGACTGAATGAACGATTCAAAACAATGATGTACCAAAATAAAATAATCTAAATGTGACATTCAATTTATGAATTTAATTGCAATGAGAGAGATGTGGTTGATTCAGGTGAGAGGAATTTTACAAGCCAATGGCATTTACCCGTCAATCCTTTTTTTTCCTTTCGGATGTTGTTGTTGATGTTCCAATATTGATGAAAGTGAAGTCTGCTGTAATAACATGTCTGGAAAGAAAAAAATTAGCTGAATAAATAAAATAAAATTCCACTTTTGTTTGTTCATTTTCTTTCCTCAAAAGCAGCAGTCACAGTTGAAATAGTGAAACTAGCAGTAGTAGCAGTTGAAATTGTGGAACTAGCAGCAGGTAATAAACCTGAAAGTTTGAGAAATGCAATGTTTCACTTGTGTGAAAAACATCACAACAACAACAACAACAACAACAATAATAATAATAATAAGCAACAATAATATAAACATAGCAGTCCGTATTGAATGACAAAAAGCATCAATATGAACCCTCTTTATAAAATGCAATATACGAAATAAATAAAAAATGGAAGCAGGTTTGGTAAAATCTGTCAGCATTTCTTCACATTAATTGTCTTTTCAGATTCTGTATGTCGTACCTACAGTGCCCTCTTGTAGTCAATAGCCATATTACACATTTTAGTTTACTCAGTCCTACTGTGACATTGAAGTTTGTCTCCGAACCCAGACGAACAATCATCTACTTTACTTTCAGGAAACTCTACCGAGAAGGGAGAGCAGGGCTTCTGCTAGTTAGCATTTCGGGAAGTTTTACATTTAAATACATTTTAAGATATAAGAACTGTTAAATTAAAATCCTGATCAAATATTCAGATGACTCTTGATTGTAGGTACAGGAAAACCTTGGTTTCCGACCACAATTCATTCCGGAAGGCTGTTCGAATACTGATTTGTTCGAATTGGAAATACATTTTTCCCATTACAAATAATGTAAATGGTATTAAACCATTCCTAGATGCTAGAAAACTAGCTTTTTTCAAAATTATAGGCATGCTGTGTATCCGTGTACTATATGTTATTTCATAATGTCATTTATATATCAAATTGTATAGTAATGAAACTTATCAAAGAAATGTAAAAGAAAGAAACAAACACGAGAAAGACAGAAAGAAAAAAAACATCGATGTAATCAGGTTAGCCTAAGGTACGAGTTACCGTTGTCTTTTGGACAGAAGTTTACAGTACCGTAACTCGTACCATAGGCAATGGAACGCAAATTAAATGTAAAATTATTGAATACAGTAAACTAAAATAATAAGCATATTACAGTTAAAGCATAAGAACAATAAAGATAAGAATTTTTACCTTTGTGGTGGTGAGCAGTTGGCATACGTGAATGTTAGAGAGGGAGAGGAGGAGGAGGATGGATGTTACTGCGTTTGTTTCGCATTCGACTTCCAAATTTTGTTAGACTTCTAAGACAAAAAAATTCTGAACTTTTTGGTCGAATTCCGATTTGTTCGATGTCTAAAGCGTTCTAAAACAGATTTGCATGTACGTTTAATTCCCTCTTGTGGCCAAAATGAAGAACTACCAGTGCTTATTTTTCATTTGATTGCAGGTGCAACGCGA
Organism: Antennarius striatus; assembly: GCF_040054535.1. NCBI lineage: Eukaryota > Metazoa > Chordata > Actinopteri > Lophiiformes > Antennariidae > Antennarius > Antennarius striatus. Next base: position 9,321,323 of record NC_090783.1, on the reverse strand, counting down.
TGCCAGTGTGTCTGGATGGAATATTCTAAATAAAACTTCAGGAAATCATTTTAATGTTACTTTACATATACAAAGTACTAAAATATCATTGTCTTTTTTCTACTTGATAGAAGGCAAACTTTTACAGAGCCCCTTAGGTGACATGGAAAAAAAAAAACAGGTCGATCTTTGCGAGATCCCGCAATACTTTTGTGAGATCTCGCAATACTTTTGCGAGATCTCGCAAAGATGGAGGTGTTTTTTTTTCTCTCCATGCCTTTTTTTTTCCCCCTCCATGTCACCTAAAGGGCTCCATAAACTTTTTAAGATGAATCTTCGTCTTTTCCTTTCGGCTTTTTACTTCAGGGGTCGCCACAGCGAATCAATTTCCTCCTTCTAGCCCTGTCCTTTGCATCCTCTTCTCTCACACCAACTACCTTCATGTCCTCCCTCATTACATCCATAAACCTCCTCTTTGGTCTTCCTCTAGGCCTCCTGCCTGGCAGTTCAAAACTCAGCATCCTTCTACCAATATATTCACTATCTCTCCCCTGGACATGTCCAAACCATCTCAGTCTGGCCTCTCTGACTTAATCTCCAAAACCTCTAACATGTGCTGTCCCTCTGATGTACTCATTCCTGATATGGGAAAGATATGGGAATGAGGCAATGGAGTTTTTCAACTGTGCCGAAGCATTGGGGGTTTCCCCTGAAGCCATTCCCGAATGTTATGTGTTCCCCACTCAAGTGGATATGGGTGGTTTGACCCAGATAAGTTGCCAAGACCTTATCCGAGCTCAAGATACAGATTTGGTCATCTCACCAGGGAAGAAGGCAGTCAAAGAAGGGTGTCCAATCCATTCAGTTAAGGGTGAGGACCCTGCCATCACCCTATTGCAGCGAGAGAAAAGGAAGCTGTTAATTGAGGGTGGGTTGCTTTACCGAATAACGGAAAGACCATCTGATATGAGAGTACATCAACTTGTCCTTCCCAAAGTGTATGTTCCCAGTGTACTCCGATCTCTCCATGATGAATCTGGACATTTGGGTATTGATAAGACTATTGAACTGGTGAGGCAACGGTTTTATTGGCCAAAGATGGGAGCTGAGGTGGCGCAATACATACAGAACTGTGGCAGATGTGTTGCACGAAAGAAACTTCCTCAGAGAGCAGCATTGTTGAACCATATAACCAGTAAAGGTCCCCTGGACCTGGTCTGTATTGATTTTTTGTCCCTTGAACCTGATTCTCAAGGATTAACAAACATATTTGTTGTGACCGATCATTTTACGAGATACGCCCAAGCGTTCCCTGCAAGGGATCAGAAGGCTGCGACCGTAGCCAAGATTCTTTGTGAGCAGTACTTTGTACATTACAGACTGCCAGCCCGTATTCATTCAGATCAGGGCTGTGATTTTGAGAGTAAGCTAATTCAAGACCTCTTGAAGACTTGGGAATCCGTAAGTCAGGAACTACACCTTACCACCCTCAGGGGGATCCACAACCCGAAAGATTTAACCGCACCCTTCTATCCATGCTTGGAACTCTGGATCCAAAGCAAAAGCAGAAATGGAGTCAGAGTATTAGTCACTTGGTGCACGCCTATAATTGCACCCGAAACGAGGCAACTGGTTATTCCCCCTACCTGTTGATGTTCGGGAGAGAGGCCCGCCTACCAATCGATATCTGTTTTGGGGTGTCGGAGGAGAGTGATAAGGGTGTGACGCATCAGCAGTATGTTACCAAGTTGAAAGCAGACCTCCAGAAGGCATACTTTCTTGCAACCGAAGCTGCGGACAAGAATCACTACAGAAACAAGCATGCACATGACTAACTGGTTAAGGAGCAAGTCCTGGCTGAAGGTGATCGGGTGTTGTTGAGAAATTTTGGAGTAACAGGGAAGCATAAACTGAAAGATAAATGGAGGTCAGTGCCCTACCTTGTGGTGGGAAAGATGCCTAACCTTCCAGTCTATCAGGTGAAACCAGAAGTTGGACCTGGTGTGGTGAAGACAGTGCATCGCAATCATTTGTTACCCATTGGTCAGCAAGTGCGACTGCCAGTCAGCAGTAATGAGCCAGATTCGACACCCAGGGTTGAGACTAGAACACAGCAAAGAAAAGCTCAAAATCCAGCACCGATGGTTGATGATGACGCCTCAATCGTATCAGAGTCTGATTATGATGATGGGCCATCACACTTAGTACCAGTGGAACGGGTAGATTGGTTGGTACAGCCTGAGTTACATACTGGACAACTAAGTCAAGTTGCAAATGAAGTACAGGTTGTTTCACCCCCCAGACCCCTGGCAGGAGCAGACCAAAGTCCAGCTAATGTCGAAGTGTTAGATAGAGAGTGGACGAACTACTACTCCGAACGTTGAGATAAAAGTTAATTTGCAGTGGGCAAGTAGCTCATTGTTTTGTGGAAACGGTAACAATGAGAGGAGTAAACACCGGGTCCCGGTGTGGATCAGTGGAGCGAGAGGTGGACTGGCCGGACGACCCTCGCATCTACGAGACGTCAGTTTGGAGGAGGTTTTCGCGGAGAGACTGTTTCCCTTCACGGTGGCCGTGGGACACGTTTGGCGCAAGTACTGTATGGGGACTTGATGCTACAGCGTCTACGAGAAGCTGTGAGTTGTTTGGTAGTTGTCGGATGCTACTGAGGACCACGTCATCACCACACGGAGAGACACACAGGCCTGCATCGTGGGTGGGGTGTGTGTGTGTACGGTGTGTGTGTGTGTGGGCCCACAAAGTGTGTTAAAGGTGTAAAGTTATTTTTTCAAGTCCATTTCAATGCCATTATAAAATTTATGGGTTGGTAATATCATTCCTTTGATTGAGATAAAAACAGATTGTGTTCAATCTTTAAGGTTTTAAAGCCTTGGGTCATATACGGGGCATTTCATCGTATCTTTGCATGTCATTTAATATCTTATTTTATTACGTTCCATAAGGGAGTTTTCTTTTAAATTTTAAAACAAAAAACCAAATATCATTTCAGTAAAGAGATTCCTTTAAATTTAACAGCTGTTGTCTGGGTCAGTCATTTCATTATTATTCGAACTCAACACACCCCATGGCTACATGGGGCGCTACATGTGATTTTCATAATAGGGCCCCTTTAAAACCTAGTCGGTTCAAAACCTAATGACTTAGTTTAAAACCTAGTTAGTTCAGAACTTAGCTTGTTCAAAACCTGGTGGGTTAGTTAGTTATTTAGTTCAAAAACTAGTTAGTTTAAAACCTAGTTAGTTAGTTAGTTCAAAAATTGGTTCAAAACCTAGTTATTTTGTTAGTTAGTTCCAAACCTAGTTAGTTTCAGACCTACTTAGTAAGTTCACAAACGAATTAGTTTAAAACCCAGTTAGTTACTTTGAAACCTAGTTAGTTCAAAACCTAGTTAACAAAATAAGATTTATTCACATAAACAGTGTAAACATAAACAGTATAAACATAAGTAATAAACATATATAATAACTGAATAACAACATAAATATGTATTATTACTATTTTGAGTATAATGTAGCAATAATGATCAGACATTGCCTTTTAAATATTACTACTGTAATTATTGTCACAACCGTAACGTTAAAATTTTTTATGGTTGTGACATTTTTAGATAATTCCTAGCATAACTCAAACATACATACATAAAAGTGGGGACAGCATTTTTTGAAGCATGTTTTGTGATTAAAAAAAAACTGCAAAGTGAATCAAAACATTTTACATTCTGTTTAAAATAAACCAAACATATATTTTAAAATACAGTATACCATTGAAAAAAATAACTAGTTAGTTTTCCAATGGTATATTTATAAGTAATGTATTTTAAAATAATATTCTTAAATATGATTTTCAGGGATTGAAATTTAGGGGTTGGAGATAGGAACAATTACTTCCCAATAGAAAGTAGCCATGTAGGTAGCATAAATGATGATTTTGTATATATTTAGTTTAAGTACTACCTAGTTATAGTATTGTGTTTAACTAATTCACAACATAATCTTGATTAGGATCAGCACCTCCAAATCTGAGGCCATGGTCCTCAGCAGGAAGCTGGTGGACTGCCTTGTCTGAGTGGGGAATGAGGTCCTTCCACAGGTGAAGGAGTTTAAGTATCTTTGGGTCCTGTTCACGAGTGAGGGAACAATGGAGCGTGTGATTGGACAGAAAATTGGGGGAGCAGGAGCGGTATTGCAGTCACTTTACTGCACTGTTGTCACAAAGATGGAGCTAAGCCTAGAGCAGCGGTTTTTAACCTTGTTGGATGTACTGAACCCTGCCGGTTTCATATGCTCACTCACCGAACCCTTCTTTAGTAAATTTTTTTTTTTTTTTTTTTTTAATTTAAGACATAAGTATACTGTATGTTTTACTGGTGTATTTAATAAATTGTGAACTAATGTCACCTTTTTCAAAGAACAAAACCAAGACAGTGCATGAGCTCACATGAAATGACCTACCTGCAAATCAGTGTGACTTCTGCTGCTGTTATTGAGAGACTAGTTCAGATATGCGTGGTTTCACCTTGGATACTCTTATGTCATTTTCACAACAAAGTCTGTTTCTGTTGTTTTCCACGAAGCTTAAGGAAGTGTATCTTTATTTTTGCCAGTGCGAGGCTAGAGTTGCTCAACTTGACATTGTAAATCATGCAGAACGCTGACTTCCATCATGTTCCGTTATACAGTACATGTAAATTCACGTTGTGAATATTCATCCAACCACTTTCTTTTTTTGCTCGACATAGTTACTATGAATTAAAATATTAAGAAAGCAATCAGATGATGTACAATCATCCATCCATCCATTCTCTTCCGCTTATCCGGGGTCGGGTCGCGGGGGCAGCAGCTTAAGCAGGGAAGCCCAGACTTCCCTCTCCCTAGCCACTTCATCCAGCTCCTCCGGGAGAATCCCAAGGCGTTCCCAGGCCAGCCGGGAGACATAGTCTCTCCAGCGTGTCCTGGGTCGTCCCCGGGGCCTCCTCCCGGTAGGACGTGCCCGGAACACCTCACCAGGGAGGCGTCCAGGAGGCATCCTAACCAGATGCCCGAGCCACCTCATCTGGCTCCTCTCGATGTGGAGGAGCAGCGGCTCGACTCTGAGTCCCTCCCGGATGGCCGAACTCCTCACCCTATCTCTAAGGGAGAGCCCGGACACCCTACGGAGGAAACTCATTTCGGCCGCTTGTATCCGGGATCTCGTTCTTTCAGTCACGACCCATAGCTCGTGACCATAGGTGAGGGTAGGAACGTAGATCGACCGGTAAATCGAGAGCTTTGCCTTTCGGCTCAGCTCCTTCTTCACCACGACAGACCGATACAGAGTCCGCATCACTGCAGACGCTGCACCGATCCGCCTGTCGATCTCCCGTTCCATTGTACCCTCACTCGTGAACGAGACCCCAAGATACTTGAACTCCTCCACTTGGGGCAGGATCTCATCCCCAACCTGGAGAGGGCACTCCACCCTTTTCCGACTGAGGACCATGGTCTCAGATTTGGAGGTGCTGATTCTCATCCCAACCGCTTCACACTCGGCTGCGAACCGTTCCAGTGAGAGTTGGAGATCACGGCTTGATGAAGCCAACAGCACCACGTCGTCTGCAAAAAGCAGAGACGCGATACTGAGGCCACCAAACTGGACACCCTCAACGCCTTGGCTGCGCCTAGAAATTCTGTCCATAAAAGTTATGAACAGAATCGGTGACAAAGGGCAGCCTTGGCGGAGTCCAACCCTCACTGGAAACGAATCCGACTTACTGCCGGCAACGCGGACCAAACTCTGACATTGGTCGTACAGGGACCGAACAGCCCTTATCAAGGGGTCCGGTACCCCATACTCCCGAAGCACCCCCCACAGAACCCCCCGAGGAACACGGTCGAACGCCTTCTCCAAGTCCACAAAACACATGTAGACTGGTTGGGCGAACTCCCATGCCCCCTCAAGGACCCTGCGGAGGGTGTAGAGCAGGTCCACTGTTCCACGGCCAGGACGAAAACCACACTGCTCCTCCTGAATCCGAGATTCGACTTCCCGACTGACCCTCCTCTCCAGAACCCCTGAATAGACCTTACCAGGGAGGCTGAGGAGTGTGATGCCCCTGTAGTTGGAGCACACCCTCCTGTCCCCCTTCTTAAAAAGGGGGACCACCACCCCAGTCTGCCAATCCAGAGGCACTGTCCCCGAAGTCCATGCGATGTTGCAGAGGCGTGTCAACCAGGACAGCCCCACAACATCCAGAGCCTTTAGGAACTCTGGGCGGATCTCATCCACCCCCGGGGCCCTGCCACCGAGGAGCTTTTTAACTACCTCGGTGACCTCAACCCCAGAGATAGGAGAGCCCGCCTCAGAGAACCCAGACTCTGCTTCTTCATGGGAAGGCGTGTCTGCGGGATTGAGGAGGTCTTCGAAGTATTCTCCCCACCGAGTCACAACGTCCCGAGTTGAGGTCAGCAGCTCCCCATCCCCACTATATACAGTGTGGATGCTGCACTGCTTCCCCCTCCCGAGACACCTGATGGTGGACCAGAATTTCTTCGAAGCCGTCTTGAAGTCGTCCTCCAAGGCCTGACAGAACTCCTCCCACGCCCGGGTTTTTGCCTCAGCAACCACCAAAGCTGCATTCCGCTTGGCCTGCCGGTACCTATCAGCTGCTTCAGGAGTCCCACAGGTCAAAAAGGCCCGATAGGACTCCTTCTTCAGCTTGACGGCATCCCTTACTGCTGATGTCCACCAACGGGTTCTGGGGTTGCCGCCACGACAGGCACCGACCACCTTACGGCCGCAGCTGCGGTCGGCCGCCTCGACAATGGAGGCGCGGAACATGGTCCACTCAGACTCAATGTCCCCCGCCTCCCCCGGAACGTGCGTGAAGTTCTGCCGGAGGTGGGAGTTGAAACTCCTTCTGACAGGGGATTCCGCCAGGCGTTCCCAGCAGACACTCACAATACGTTTGGGTCTGCCAGGTCGGACCGGCATCTTCCCCCACCATCGGAGCCAACACACCACCAGGTGGTGATCGGTTGACAGCTCCGCCCCTCTCTTCACCCGAGTGTCCAAGACATGCGACCGCAAGTCCGATGACACGACCACAAAGTCGATCATCGAACTGCGGCCTAGGGTGTCCTGGTGCCAAGTGCACATATGGACACCCTTATGTCTGAACATGGTGTTCGTTATGGACAGTCCGTGACAAGCACAGAAGTCCAATAACTGAACACCGCTCGGGTTCTGATCGGGGGGGCTGTTCCTCCCAATCACACCCTTCCAGGTCTCACTGTCATTGCCCACGTGAGCATTGAAGTCCCCCAGCAGAACGATGGAGTCCCCAGTGGGAGCGCTCTCCAGCACCCCCTCCAAGGACTCCAAAAAGGGTGGATACTCTGAACTGCTGTTTGGTGCATACGCACAAACAACAGTCAGGACCCGGCCCCCCACCCAAAGGCGGAGGGAGGCTACCCTCTCGTCCACCGGGGTGAACCCCAATGTATAGGCGCCAAGCCGGGGGGCTATAAGTATACCCACACCTGCTCGGCGTCTCTCACCATGGGCAACTCCAGAGTGGAAGAGAGTCCAACCCCTCTGGAGAGGACTGGTACCAGAGCCCAAGCTGTGTGTGGAGGTGAGCCCGACTATATCTAGTCGGAACTTCTCAACCTCACACACCAGCTCAGGCTCCTTCCCTGCCAGAGAGGTGACATTCCACGTCCCAAGAGCCAGCTTCTGTAGCCGGGGATCGGATCGCCAAGGTCCCTGCCTTCGGCCACCGCCCAGCTCACAATGCACCCGACCCCTATGGCCCCTCCCACAGGTGGTGAGCCCATGGGAAGAGGGACCCACGTTGTTCTTTCGGGCTGCGCCCGACCGGGCCCCATGGGTGCAGGCCCGGCCACCAGGCGCTCGCCTTCGAGCCCCACCTCCAGGCCTGGCTCCAGAGGGGGGCCCCGATGACCCGCATCCGGGCAAGGGAAAACGTGTGTCAATGTTTTTTGTCATCATATGGGGTCTTTGAGCAGTACTTTGTCTGGTCCCTCACCTAGGACCTGTTTGCCATGGGTGACCCTACCAGGGGCAGAAAGCCCTAGACAACTTAGCTCCTAGGATCATTGGGACACACAAACCCCTCCACCACGATAAGGTGACCACTCAAGGAAGGGACGTACAATCATGACAGTCATAAATCGACTACTGAGTGTGCAAAATCCCATGTAGCACAGGTAGGCTAATCGATGTACTGTGATCACCTGCAGCCAGTGATGGCTAAGGAGGGCGTGTCATCACGAATTGACACGATGTGTCAAGCATACACAGTGATTCGTGTATGTTCGGGAAAAACACCCGACACGATGTGTCGGGTGTTTTCACTTGACCCCCGTCTCCCCCGAACCCCTGAGCCTGACTCACCGAACCCCTAAGGTTCGATTGAACCCAGGTTAAGAATCACTGGCCTAGAGGCAAAGCTCACTATCTACCGTTCAATCTTCGTTCCTACCCTCACCTATGGTCATGAGCAATGGTGATGACCGAAAGAACGAGATCAAGGATACAAGCGGCGGAAATGGGCTTTCTCAGGTGGATAGCTGGTGTCTCCCTTAGAGATAAGGTGAGAAACACTGCTATTCGCGGGGGGCTCAGAGTGGAGCTGTTGCTCCTTCACGTTGAAAGGAGTCAGTTGAGGTGGTTTGTGCATCTGGTGCGGATGCCTCCGGGTAGTGCCTCCCTAGGGAGGTGTTTCTGGCACGTCAGGCTGGGAGGAGACCTCGGGGCAGACCTACGACCAGGTGGAGGGATTATATCTCAACGCTGTCCTGGGAACGCCTTGGATCTCCCAGTCAGAGCTGGTGGATGTGGCCAGGGAAAGGGAAGTTTGGGGCTCCTTGTTGAAGCTGCTGCCCCCACGACCCGATTCCGAATAAGCGATGGCAGATGGATGGATGGACGAATGAATTCTTAAATTGCTTTGGTAAGTACCGTATTGGCCCGAATATTAGACGACCCCGATTATAAGACGACCCCCTCTTTTTCAAGACTCAAGTTAGAAAAAAATACTTTTTGAACACCAAATTAAATTATTATACAGAAAATAATTACAGTACATCTGAAACAAATGATCACAACAATATATTCAATATATTCGATCACATTGCTTTTGTTTGAAGACTGCCTCATTTATCAACATCATCTTGAAGTTTGCATCATAACTTCTCCTCAGCTGCCGGTTAAGCTGGCCGACCCACTTTTCTCCAGATTGTCGCTACGTTTCTCCCTTTTCTGTTATCTCTTTTCTTTCTTACCACTATTTTTTATTTTTATTCTTCGTGCTACCGCTATTTTTATTTTTCTTCTTCATGACAGGGGTTCGATTTGGCCTGGGGAGTTCAGTTCAGCATTCGCTATAAACATATCTGGCGCCATCTAGCATTGTGAATGGGTATAACGTCTAGACCCCGAATATAAGACGACTCCCTCCCACTTTTTCAGTCTTATTTCAATGCAGAAAACACTGTCTTATATTCGGGCCAATACGGTACTATGGGTTGTCTCAAATTATTTTTCCTTCAAACCTCTTTCAAAATCATCCGGGGTGAAGTGTTCATGGCAGTTTCTTGGATCTTTGGTCATTTTGACTCTGTTTATCCTTGCTTTACATTTCTCTCCAATCTTTCCAGAAGGTATTTTAAAGAAAGGTAGGTTCCTATCTTTGTGTCTAACTCCTGTGTGTAGAAGGTTTTGTAATACCAGGAAAGGGTCAGCAAACTTTGTGTGTTTAGATGCATATGCTTTACAGCAGGCTTCCAGTTACACCTGCTCCTCTTTTACTGTCAACACAACACTCACAAGGCGCCGCCTAGCGGGCACATGTGGCATTACCCTGAACATCAGTACATCACCCCCTTTTAGCTAGTGACCCACATATCTTTATTTAAGGGTGAACTGTACAAAACTAAAATAACTCCAAAATAATAATCACTCCCATTTTAATCAGGTATAAATAACTGCATTTTAACTCAGCCTCAGTGACATCAAAACACTATATATATCACACTCTGTTTCAGGAATAACAATCAAGCAGGCAACATGCATTTAAACTTCTCCGGCAATATAACTTCTTTTCTCACAAGTCCAGTCTATCTGGAGGACGGGACGCCCTTCCCGACCTTGTCACTGTTTCACCAGAGTCTGTCTGCCTTGGTTCAGTGACTGTCCCATCTGAGCAGAGTAGATCTGTCTCGGGGATCACTGAAAGGTGAGCTCTGTTTCTCCTTAAGTTCCCATGGTCTGTTTCCACATTATAAGACCTTGGTGTTGAAGCCGGTCCCTGGACAGTAGCTGTGGTCTGCTCTGTTCTAATCTACACTCTCTGTCCTGGAACAAGAACCGGCAAGTATTTTGTCTTCTGTCTCAAGTTCAATGACTTTCTCTCTCTAATATTTCTTTGTCTTTTTGTCTGAAAGCCATGAGGTTTGGCCATGCTGGTTTCAACGCTTGTGAAGTGGTTGAAACCGATGTTCTTATCCTCCTCCCCATCGCGACCGCATGCGGTTCTAGTGTTATTGTGCAAGGTATTGAGATGGGGTATGTTAGCGTCCCCCTGCACCAGGTTCAAATTGACACCAGCCTGGTTTCGGGTTGCTTTAAGGTAGCTGTGCGCTCTACTTTACCCATGCCAGGCATTGATTTCATCATGGGGAATGATATAGCGGGAGGTAAAGTCTACCCTGTGTTAGAGGTCCTAAAACGACCTGAGATGCATGTTCCTTTAGATGACGTGGGAGAATCCTCTGGGATTTATCCTGCTTGTATGCTCACCCGCTCACAAGCCCGAAAGTGGGATGAGCAGGTTGACCTTGCAGAGACAGTTTTAGCCACTCCCCTTACATGTGATACTCTACCACCTGAGTGCCTGGTTAAACAGGTTGGAGAGAAATCACTCAAAGCTGATATGCCTTCCATAACGTTACCAATAACTCGAAAATAGCTCATGATAGCCCAGAAAAGGGATTCAACACTTACCCCTTGTTTTAAAGCTGCCATCACTCTTGATGCGGCAAAAACCAGACCAGTAGCCTATTATGTGGAGGAAGGACTTTTAATGAGAAAGTGGTCCTCTCCTGTTTCAGCTGGCCTGGACTGGGGTGTAGTGACCCAGGTCGTGGTACCTGTAGAGTATCGCCAGCAGGTGTTGTCATTGGCCCATGACAATCCCTGGGCTGGTCATCTGGGCATATCCAAAACATACAATCGAGTGATACAACATTTTTTCTGGCCTAAATTAAAATCCATGGTGGTCCAGTATTGTAGGTCTTGCCACAGTTGCCAGGTTGGGGGAAAGCCAAACCAAGCTATTCCACCTGCCCCTCTGCATCCAATCCCAGTAGTAGGGGAACCCTTCAGCCAGGTCATTGTTGACTGTGTGGGGCCTTTGCCGCGGAGTAAATTCGGTAACCAATATTTACTGACCATTATGTGTGCCACCACTCGATTCCCAGAGGCGATACCACTTCGTGTAATTACCACAAGGCCAATAGTCAAAGCATTGACAAAGTTTTTTTCCACTTTTGGTTTTCCTAAAACCCTCCAAACTGACCAAGGTTCTAATTTCTTGTCACGCATTTTCAAACAGGTGATGGCGATATTAGGTATAACACACAAGGTTTCTTCAGCATACCATCCACAATCACAAGGTGCCTTGGAACGCTGGCATCAGACTCTGAAGTCAGTGCTACGCAAGTATTGCTTGGAGAGTGGGAAAGACTGGGACGAGGGTGTCCCATTTGCTTTGTTTGCACTTAGGGAGGCTGTGCAAGAGTCTCTTGGTTTTAGTCCAGCCGAATTGGTTTTCGGGCACACTGTTCGGGGCCCTCTGCAGGTCCTGAAAGAACAGGTGATGTCCTCAAGTCCGGCCACTGAGTCCATCAATGTGCTAACATATGTTAGTAAGTTTCGAGAGCGTCTACATCAGGCCTGCACTCTAGCGAAGGAGGGACTTGGCACGTCCCAGCACACCATGAAGGTTCGTTATGATCAAGGCGCTGTAGTACGCTCGTTTAATGTTGGAGATCAAGTGCTGGCTCTTCTGCCAATTCAAGGCTCATCACTGTCTGCCCATTTTTCAGGTCCATATACCATTGAGGGGAAGCTCAGCAACACCGACTACATCATTTGTACACCTGGCCGTAGACGCAAGTCTAGAGTGTGTCACATCAACATGCTGAAGCTGTATCATACTAGACCTCAGCCAGAGGAGAGTGTCTCACCCGACTCTGTTGCCACCGTGTCCACGGTATATCGCTCAGACAGTGATGAGGATGGCCTAGTGCTACGGAATGCTTCACAGCAGTGCGCCAGGTTATCCAACTCAGAAATATTGACCAACTTACAAACTCACTTAAGCCACCTCAGTGATGAGCAGTACAGGGATATTGTGAAACTGCTTAGTGATTATCCTATGATTTTTGGTGATACTCCAACCCGCACTACAGTCATCCAGCACGATATTGACTTGACCAACTCGGCACCAATCCGTCAGCACCCCTACCGTGTCAATGCTACAAAACGTGCCATTATGAAAGAGGAAGTTAAATACTTAGTAGAAAACAACCTAGCCTGTAGCAGCTCAAGTCCTTGGAGTTCACCGTGCTTGTTGGTACCCAAGCCCGATGGTACGTCCAGGTTCTGCACTGACTTCCGAAAGGTAAATGCCATTACAGTCCCAGATTCCTATCCGCTCCCACGGATGGAGGACTGTATTGACAACATCGGCTCTGCACGTTTTGTTAGCAAACTTGACCTTCTCAAAGGGTACTGGCAGGTCCCATTAACCCCTCGTGCTTCCACTATCTCAGCCTTTGTAACACCTGATGATTTCCTGCAGTATAATGTTCTGGCCTTTGGGATGCGTAATGCTCCAGCCACCTTCCAAAGGCTGGTTAACACTGTACTGTCAGATGTTCCCCGATGCAATGCCTATCTCGATGACCTGGTCGTGTATACAGACACTTGGGAGACCACACCAGGATATTAAAGTTAGTGTTTGATAGGCTTGCAAATGCTTCGTTAACTGTTAACCTTGCAAAATGTGAATTTGGTAAAGCAACAGTCACATATCTAGGGAAGCAGGTTGGACAAGGTACAGTTAAAGCTTTGGAGGTTAAGGTTAAGGCTATAGCTACCTTTCCTGTGCCTAAGACCAAGCGCGAGCTTCGCCGGTTCATAGGCATGGCTGGTTATTATCGCTCCTTTTGTAGGAATTTTAGTTCAGTTATAGCCCCCTTAACTAGTCTTCTTAGTTCAGCCCGACAGTTCAGCTGGTCTGCTGAATGTCAACAGGCCTTTGAGAGTGCCAAGGCGCTGTTATGTAGTGCCCCGGTATTAGCTGCTCCAGACTTTAAACTTCCATTTAAACTGGAGGTTGATGCGAGCGCTCTGGGAGCTGGTGCCGTGTTACTTCAAGAAAGTACAGGCGGATTTGATCACCCCCTCTGTTTCTTTTCAAGAAAGTTTAACAAGGCCCAACTAAACTATTCCACTATAGAGAAGGAAGCCCTTGCTTTATTGTGGGCACTGCAACATTTCGAAGTGTACGTAGGATCTAGCTCCGCCCCTGTGTTGGTGTACACCGATCATAATCCCTTAGTGTTTTTAACAAGAATGTACAACCAGAACCAGCGCTTAATGCGTTGGGCTCTTGTGATCCAGAACTACAACCTGGAAATACGACATAAGAAGGGTACAGATAATGTTTTGGCGGATGCTTTATCACGTGCACATTAGAGGCTTGAAGGGTGTGTGACAGCGGGGACAACTGCACTATAGACTGCACTATATAACTGTAGTTTAGTTATATCCATGCAGTTTGTTCCGGGTTTGTTTTAAACAAACATGTATGTAACCAGTACATGTTTATTCGTGTTGGTGGACGTGTTACGTACTCCTACGTGTGTATTTTGTGAGTACTGTGTGTAGGTGTGAATGTGCAGGTGGGTGTATGTGGGAGAGATGGGTGTGGTGTGTCTGTGTCCTGTGTTTTGTTTTCTCTAGGCCCAGAGCACCCAATCCAGCTCCAGTGCCTGCCTGGAGCTGTCCAACAAGGAGCTTTCATTTTACCTGCTGATCACTCCACCTGCAGCCAGTTACCACAACTACCTGAAATTGCATGTCCCGCCCCAAACACACCCGAGATATAAGTTCTTTGTTTGCCATTCAGTAAGAGCTACATCTTGAATCTGTCATCTCTAAAAGCTACATCTTGAATCTGTCATCTCTAAGAGCAACATCTTTAATCTATCTCATCTCTCAGGTTTCATCTATCTCATATCTCATCTCAGCTCTCCTTCTGTCTATCTTGGTTTCATGTTTTGTGTGGTGAGTACTGCCATTTTAGTTTAGTTATCCTTTGTTAGTTATTTGTATGTTGTTAGTCCATGGCCTAGGGGTAGCTAGACAGAGGCTTCTATACATTACCACACTTAGTATTCCTCTGTCTAGAAACACTAGTTAGGAGGATGTTGTCTTTCTATTGTACTTTTGGTCAGTTTCTGACTGTCTCGGTAGTGTAGGTAGGCAGGGTTATTATTTTCTTGTTTAGTTACCTGCATTGTTTAGTTTGTGTTTCTGTTCTAGATTATTTTTGTTAATTTTGACAACATCCATTGCCCTAGACCATGTGACATCATTTTTAAGTTTGGCAGTCTCACCGGTTTTGTGGTCCAGTCTTGTGTTGAATTATATAAAAACATCCGTTACAACTGAAAAGTCTTTTGTGTTTGCTCCACTTTATTTCCACTTTCAGCTGCTCGAGTTCCTGTTTGCTTAACATCCGGGTTTTTGGTTTATGTTACTGCCATTTATTCAAATACAAGAGTTATATTCGGCAGGGTTGTAACACATGCTGGTAAGGGTGCAGTCATCAAAGGCTCAGTCTTTGTCTGTAGATACTGGCAGCAAATTTCACACCTTACCACAATCTCTCTGATTTGTCGTGTTATCCCTGGCCACCATAGGGATTCTTGTGCCCTTGCTACACACTTTGTCACTGCCTGATGACCTTCGTGCAGTTTTTCCAACATTTCTCTCTGCATGCTTTCAATGATTGGAATCCTCACAACTTTGAGAAGCAGGCCCTCTGCCATGTGGAAGTCATTCCTTTTCGGCCAGAATGGCTGAAGATGCTCGGGGACACTTCTCCTGTGAGGAGGCCAGCCATTCACCGTGTATGTTTTCAGCTGCTTACAGACGATGTCTGTGCTCTGAGCCTCCCTGACATGAACTAGCTTACTTTCAGTGGCAGACAGATGTCGTAACAGGTGGTCAATGTAGGCACAGCATTCATTTTCCAAGCAGCAGTTGGCCTCTCTGGTCTCTAGTCCTTGGGAAGCTCTAGCGAGAGCATCAGCAGTGACAAAAGTTTTTGCCCAGAACATGTATAATTCTGTAGTTGAATCTCAACAGTCGTAGTCTGAATCTGAGAATTCTTGGAGGTAGATCATCTAATGACCGAGAGCCCAACAGTGAGATTAAAGGTTTATGGTCAGTTCTCACTGTGAAGTCCAAGCCAAGCAGATATGAGCTGAGTCACTCACAGGCCCATGTTACTGCTAGGGCTTCTTTTTCAATCTGTGCGTATTGGACCTCTGTGGGTGTCAGGCTCTGTGATATGTTAACCACCAATCTCCACTCGCCGTCTGTTTACTGCTGCATGAGGACCGCCCCAAGCCCATATGAGGATGCATTCGCTGATACCATTGTCTCCAGTTTAGGACCATATTGTGCAAGGACTGGAGGTGAACTTAGCTCCTTTTTAATCTGCTCAAAGGCCATTTTCTGTTGTGCATCCCAGGTCCATATGCTGTCGCTTTTTAACAGATCATGTAAGGGTTTTGAAAGGGCTGGTAGGCTGGGTGAAAACTTGCCTACATAATTTGCCATGCCCATGAAACGGCAGACCTCTTCCACATTGCGAGGGTCAGGCATTTTGCCAATGGCGCTCATTTTGTCTGGATCAGCCTCAATTCCTGTTGCACTTATGTTATGTCCCAGGAATTTCACTTTCTCCATTGCAAATTCACTTTTTTTCGTTGAGGGTAAGGCCTGCTTTTTCACACTTTTTAAGTACCTCCTGCAGCCTTTCACCATGTTCCACCCTGTCCCTTCCATGGACTAGGATATCATCCCCATGGCACAGAGCACCTTTTGTCCCTACGATGATCTGGGAGATCCTCAACTGAAAATGCTCAGATGCGGATGAGATACCAAAGGGTAACCACTGAAAGCAGTATCTTCTGAAGAGGATTATAAAAGTGGTCAAAGGCTGTGACTCGTCATGCAGAGGAACCTGCCAGAAACCAGATGTTGCATCTGATTTCGAGAAGACTTTTTCCCCTTCTAGCTGTGCTAGTGTCTCAACCTCTTCTCTCTCTATCTGCTCCCGCTTGGCTCAATACTTAGGAAACATGGGATTCACTACCACTGTTACGCGGAAGACAGCCAAATTTATGTTCCACTCAAAAAGAAAAATGCATACTCTATCGCTGCATTAGTTAAATGTCTTGATGACATTAAGGCCTGGATGGCTCTGAACTTTTTGAGTTTTAATGAAAAGAAAACTGAAGTGATATTTTTTGGTGGCACCGCTGGTACACCCCTTCCAGATCTGGGTTCTTTGGCCCAGCATGTCAGGCCAGCCATCACTAATCTTGGGGTAAAAATGGACTCGGGTCTCAAGCTTGACAGCTAGATCAGGGCAGTAGTGAAGTCCAGCTTTTATCATTTGAGGCAGCTGGCCAAAATAAAACCTATTCTTTCGAGGCATCACTTCGAAACAGTCATCCACGCCTTTGTCACCACTAGGCTGGACTATTGTAATTCTCTTTATGTGGGGGTTAGTGCTTCTTCCATCTCCCGTCTCCAGATGGTCCAAAACGCTGCTGCACGTCTGTTGACCAGCACCCGTAAACATGAGCACATTACCCCCATTTTAGCCTCACTCCACTGGCTGCCCATACATTTTAGAATCCATTTTAAAATTCTTTTATTTACTTTTAAATCCCTGAATGCCCTTGCCCCACCTTACCTCTCTGAGCTTCTACACCGCTATGTACCTGCTCGCTTTCTCAGGTCAGCTGATCAGCTGCTCCTGAATGTGCCTAAAACCAAACAGAAGCTCAGAGGGGACCGTGCCTTTGCTGTTGTGGCACCCAAATTGTGGAATAATCTGCCTCAGCAAATCAGACAGGCCTCTTCTCTGTCTGTTTTTAAATCTCGCGTGAAGACCTACCTCTTCTCCTTGGCTTTTAACATCTAGATAGACACCTGATTTTATTTTGTCTTATCTTTTTTATCTTACTTTTTATTGCTCTGATAATTTGCTTTTGTTTTTATCCATATTTTGTTTTATGTTTTTAGTTGATTAACTTTACTTATAATATTTGAGCCATTTTGTCTTTTATCTATAATGTTCTTTTTTATTCATTCGCCTGTACAGCACTTTGGTCGACTGCGGTTGTGGTAAAGTGCTCAACAAATAAAGTTTGGATTGGACTGTAGGTAATATGTTTCTCTCCCTGCAGACACTGTCATTGAGTCTGGTGAGGTCCACAGAAATTCTCGGTTTTTTATTTGGTTTGGGGACCACCACCATCCCTGTGCACCATTCGGTTGGCTCCTGAATTTTTCTTATTACCACCAATGTTTCCATCCTGTCTAGCTCCTCTTTAACTTTGTCCTTCATAGGTAATGGGACTCTACGTGGAGCTGAAAGGACATAAGGAACTGCTCCCTCTTTCAGTTTTATCCTGTAGCTTCCTTGCAACTTTCCAAGGCCTGAAAACACTTTTGGAACATAGCCTTGTACTGATGGCTATTCCTCTGGTTCTCCTGCTGGACTGAAGCTACTTGTTGAATCAGGTTCAGTTTTATTAAGCAGGGAGTCCCAACAGTGGCAACACCAGGTTTGGTACGACATACACGTTCTGCTTTATTTCCTTTCTGTCAGTTTTCATACATGCTCTTACTATGCCTAAAACCTGTGGGCAGTTATAAGGACCTTTAACTCTCTTAGGTGGTTTCATCAACCTGCCGTCCCATTTTCTGGAATACATGGAAGCTGGGAAGGCTGTAATTGAAGCTCCTGAGTCCAGTTTGAACATAATCCGCTCTCCATTCAGGATAATTTCTTTTAGCCATGCCTCCTCCATGTCTTCTGTGTGAACCGTCCCCATGAATGCTGTGTCATTTTCTGCATCACTATCCACAATAGCTTCCACTCTTTGTGATGACCTGCAGACTGCAGCGAAATGTCCCTTTTTTCTGCACTTTCGACACTCTGCTTCTTTGGCTGGGCACTGTTTCCAGGGGTGTTGTGGAGTTTTACCACACCTCTTGCATTTCCCAGCATGGTGCACATAATTTGGTTTGGATGTCGACTGCTCTGGTCTGCGTGGAGGAGTTTTGTCTATATTTTGTTCTTCCTCTGCCTGCATTTGCGGTATCCACATTTGCACTTCTAATTTCTGAGTGTTCCCCTCTGAGCAACTGCTGTTGTATCTTTACTTCTTCCTGCTGCCTGACCTGTGTTATTGTATTTGCCAGCGTCAGGTTGGGGTCTAACTGAAGTTTCTCGGACAACCTGGAGTGTCTTATCCTGACTACTATGTGGTCTCTTATCATTTCCTCTTTTAAATCATCAAATCTACAGTGCTCTGTCAGTTTATGCACATCTGTGATTAAGTTCTCTGCTGATTCGCCATGTCGCTGCTGTCTGTTATTAAACTTCATATGTCACATTGTGCTTAACAAAAAAATGTTCATCAAAGGCTTTTTTCACGTGTTACGGGTGGAGGTATGTGATGTTATGTTTAAGTTTTTTCCCCTTGGTTTGTGTTTGTGTTCATCGACTCAGTTCTTTCTCAATAGGTTTCCCCTGTATGATCAAGAAAGGCCTTCACAGCTGAAACCAGTTATTCTTCAATCAAGCAATCACCAAACATCTCTCCCCTGGTCTATATAAGTTCAGTTGTTTGCTTTGTGGGGAGAGGTGGCAGCTCTCATTTTTGGCTTGTGGTGTTATCTTGTTTTCCCAGCCTTGTTACAGTTTTGTTGTAGTTTTGCTCATGACCATGTGTTTGCCTTTGTTTGATATGTTATTCTAACTTTGTTCTTTTCTTCTCTCCTTTAGATGGGGCCAGATCCAAGAGGTAGGGAACTTAGTTACACACCTGCAGGTATACATCGTTGTTCCCACCTCACGTAGCCAATCCTGTTATATACACTAACTAGAGTGCTGGCACTAACCCTTGTATTTTTGGGGGCACTACGGTGCCTGTTATGTTAGGGTTAGTTTTGGAGTTATTTTGGAAGAAAGGTTTAGTTTCTTTTGGGGCTCTTTTCTTTAGTGACCAGTGCATAGCTTAGGGGGTTGGGGTCTATGAGTGTCCATGCTGTGTCCCGTGGAGAAATTTTGTTTTCTGTAAATAAATTATCAATTAGTAACATTGGTTGTCCTGCCTCCCTAATTCGCACCCGCGCTGTCTTGTTATGCTGGCGGCCTGGCCATCAAAGGGGGGCGTAAAATAATCGGGGCTCATTCGGGATCTGTGTGATTCCACCAAGATGGCAAGAGTGTGGGTGTTGGAGTGCAGTGGTGAAAGGCTGGGAATTTTTTTTTTTGGGATAGTTTAGTCTTAACTCATTGACTGCCAGACACTTTCAGAGTGGAGCGCTTCCCAGTGCCAGAGATTTTGAGCATTTTTACTGAATTTTGAAGGCCCACCAAATATTCCTTTTTTACATAAACATCCCACATATCACCCGAAACTTTAGACTCTTCTTTCCTCAGAAAAAAGTTTGTTTCTAGCATCTTTGTGTGTTTAGTTATTGCCCGTAGAATACGGGTTAGTTTCAGCAAAAACTGCTGATTTTGACCAGAAAACGGAGCTAATGACTTTTTACTGCAGAGAAGCAAATTCAAGCAAAACTTCAACATCAAACTTCTGAAAATACTTTTACTTATTGAAACAATGAACACAACATTATAAAAAATATTTTTTGATGAACAAATGATTTTATAAGTTTTGAAAATTAGACAAAACATAACAGAGTACATTCATTTCACTCTCAAGTGTCAGAACTATTTACAGGTGAGTGTATGTATGGGTGTGTGGGTGTGAGTGTACTCAGTATTTTTTTTGAGTGATATGCAGTGAAGCATTCTCCTGCATGCAGGGGAATACGACAGGCCTTGCACCACATCCTCGTCTCACTCCTTCCACCCCTTCTAACACACACCCGACATTTTCTTGAGGGATCTGCCTTCTTTGTGGTGGCCCTCAAATGTTCCAGAGTGTGCCTGGACATCAGGCCATCGAGTCTGTTGTCTGGGTCTTGGTTTCTGCATCTTCCTTGCAGCACGTCCTCGACCTCCATCTCCTCAGCCGCCTCGCCCTCCTCATGTGACACGTGCCCCTTTTCAGTCCAGGACCTTGCAACACACTTCATGAACTCCAGGTGTGTTTTGTTGATCCCTGGGTTCCTGGACCTGAACAACACATAGGCGACAAACTTTTTTGTCCAGTTTTGAGTTTTCCTGATGAAGGGGTAGTACGCAATGTTCTGGTCAAGTTTGTCCCCACCATGCAGAAATTGTACTCCACCACACACTCTGGTTTGAGCTGTGCCACTTTGTCCCGCTGACCCTTCTGCCACACCTCCACCCTCTGCATCCTGTCGTTGTGGCAGGTTGTAATCATCCGCACCAAGCCTGCCAGGCCAAGACCAGTACCTGGCCGTTGTGCCGCACCACCTTCCCCTCCTCACCCAAGTCTGTCTTTGACGGCACTCTGATAATCTGTGGTTCCCTACAGTTTTTCCTCAGAGTTCCACAGACATTAGGTTTTTTTTTACATAACTGCTCACACAGTTTGACGGAGTTTTACAAATTGTCCATGAATATTATGTACCCCTGCTCGGTCAGGCGGTCAAGGAGGGAGAACACAATGTCCAGGAGTGTGCTCAACTGGCCAACATAAGGCAACATATAACAATAGCCAGTCCGCGAGTCACACAAAATATAAGATTTTATGCCATATTTGACTGGCTTTTGAGGGGTTGTAAACCCTGAAGTTCAGGCGGCCACGCCACTGCAACATCCCCTCATCTATACAAATGTTTTCATGGGGCTGATACAGCTCTTTGAATTGACAAATTATAGAATCAAGGACAGGACGCACTTTATAAAGTTTATCTCCAGCATCCTGTGAGGCATTGTCATTGAAGTGGAGAAACTTCCTTATCAGCTGGAACCAGTTGCATGGCATGGTGCTGTTGAAGTATGGAGTGGCATCCAGTGGATCCTCACTCCAGTACATGCTGAGGCTGGGCTTCTTTATGTAGCCGGTGAGGAACGTGAGCCCAAAGTATTTTTTGAGCTCTGGAACTGTCACCTGTTTCCACACCCTCTCTCTGGAGTGTGGCAGAGCTTCGGGATGTGCCTGTATAAACTGCCGTGCATACAGGTTGGTCTGAGAGGCAATGTGACCCAGCAGCTCGTCAGTCAGAAGCAGCTCCAGGAAATCAACCGGCTGGTCTGAATCCAGGTCTGCAGCCGCATTCTGGGGACCAGGGGTTGCCACGAACTGCCAGGGGTTGGGAACTTAGTGGGTTCCCAGCCACCATGACCCCAAACACCAGCATCCACCTCCAGTGATGGACGTCTCCTTGCATCTCTCCCTCTTGCAGATGCAAGAGATGCAAGAGGGAGAGGTGCAGGATAAGCGGAAGAAGGATAAGCGGAAGAAAAAAGATGGATGAATGGATGGAAAATCACGAACAGAATTGGTGATAAAGCGCATCCCTGGCGAAGGCCAACAGCTACTCGGAACAAGTCCGACTTACTGCCAAGAACCCGAACACAGCTCTCACTTTGTCCCTCTACCTGTGCCTGTGAAATAATCAAATTCTGATGAACTATTTTAAAAGAAGCGCGGCTGCTTCACTCCAAACACTTTATTACTTTAACATGGAGTGTGTGTGTGTGTGTGTGTGTGTGTGTGTGTGTGTGTGTGTGTGTGTGTGTGTGTGTGTGTGTGTGTAACACAGGGTTATCAAATACTGTCCACGGAGGGCCAAAAAAATTTGCTATAAGCCAAGGGCTGGACTGGTTCAATTAAAAACATATTGAAATGAACGTAGCCTATTGAACCAAGAGCTAACACAGTGTACAGAACATAGTGTACAGTATACTATTTAATAATTAAATGAATAAAGTATTATTTTGTTATGGCTCTGTCAGTAATCAAGGGGAAACATTTTCAACGAGCAAATAGCAAAAAAGTAAATGTACTTAAAAAATAAAATATGTTCTTTAATATCAAGATAAATGCATGACTGAAATTGCATGCATTATAAATTGAAAATGCATTATTGTGCTGCTCTATGATCCTACCAATCACTATTCTCAAATAGTAAAATTAAAAAATACAAAATAAATAAATCAGTTGTACTCTTTTTTTGTGGTTCTTATCTGCTATTTTCCTTGAGCCCATTAAACGGAAAATAAATGTAAATAAATAAAATACAAAAATCTATGGTACACAGGTAAACAATACTTCCCTCAAAGAGACATCATGTCTTGTAGAAGTAAATGTAAAAGTAAATGTAAAAGTTTAACTGAATTTAAAACGAACTACATTACCGCTCCGTGACGCTCACTTATCATAGGTTGACCCTGATATTTGATGGTGTCTCATCTTTTGCACAAGCTCGTCAATGTTTCGGGGTCAGGTTCTGAGCTGAGGAAATCCACAGAATGGAGTGACGGTGTTTACTGTATCATTCAGATGGCTCCTGTGTGATGTTTTGTTGAGCTTCATCAGAGAGAACAGTTGTTCACACGGGTATGTGCTGCCAAATATAGAGTGTCCAGCTTGGATGAAATGTGCAAACTCAGCAGAAGACACACAGGTTTGCCTTTTACCTCTGTGAACATACACTTTCCCACCTGTCATGAAACCACCTGCTATCAGCATCCACTTTCCTTTTAGCCATTTTTGAGGATGGGAGTAGCTAAATTCGACCTTCGCTCTGACTGCTGATAAACAACGAAACCAAAGCCCGCTCACGGCACTGCAGTGACTTCCGCTACTGTTGCATTGTGGGGGATGTAGTGTTGGTGCGTGCAAAACACCAGAGGGCGGATATGGCCTGCGGGCCGGTTCTAATAGTGATTAAAAATCATCTAAGGGGCCATAAATAATTCATCACAGGCCAGACCTGGGCTGCGGGCCTTGACATATGTGGTGTAAAAATTTGAATTTAAGAGGGTACACAGAGAGAAGCTTTATGGGTTATTTTCACCAAGAATTCAAAGCCCAAAAAAATTAAAGGCAGCCCTCATACTTTAATGTTAATTAAGACATGAAGAAAAAACAGAAATATGTCAGCAAGTCCACTTGAGCTTGTCAACGTGTTACAAAGATTTCTCTAAGAGTCACCCTGGGTTCAGTCTACACTTTCATCCCAGCGCATCTAGGCATAAACCACACATTTATATAATGAAAGTCTGTTGAGAAAATGTTTTATATTTCATTGATAAAAGATGGAAACAAATTCTATTACGATCATGAGTCACTTAAAATGTCAATGCCCACATGGACAAGTGGGTTCTAGTGTGAGATTTTGTGTACCTGCTGTTGCAGAGTGCTCAGCTGTTGTTGCAGCTTTTCCTTTTCTTGTTCCAGCTTAGAGGAGGTCTGCTGATCCTTATCTTGGCTGAAGCTCTGCAACTTGAGCTCATAGTCACCTTCCAGTTTCTTCAGCTTCATTTGCAACTCTTCAAAGTCAAAGTCAGTTTTATTGGTAAGTGTCCCATATATGCACGATATACAGCACAGATGAAATTGCAGTCCTCTCTGACCCACCATAAACAGGCAGTAAAACAGGTAGTACAACACAGGCAGGACAACACAGACAGGACAGCAGAAAGTATGACATGAAACACAAAGGGATGGTAAACATCTCTATACACTCTAATCCCGTAGGGGAAGTGATGGTGGGGGGAGTAGTCAGCAACTGGGGGGAGGGCAGGGCAAGGTGAGGGTAGAGTTCAAAGCTGTGGCAGGGGGCAGAGCAGGGAGGGAGTTGAGCATCCTGACCGCCTGGTGAAAGAAACTGTCCTTGAGCCTGCTGGTTCTGGCCCACAGACTTTGCAGTCTCCTCCCTGATGGCAGCAGACTGAAAAGGCTGTGAGATGGGTGGGTGGATCACCTGCAATGCTGATGGCTTTGCGGGCGAGGTGGGTGTTGTGAATGTCAGTGAGGGAAGGGAGAGAGACACCAGTGATCTTTTCAGCTGCTCTCACGATGCGCTGCAGGGTGTTGCGGCAGGAAACGGTGCAGGTGCCATACTACACAGTGATGCAGCTGGTCAAGATGCTCTTGATGGTGCCTCTGTAGAAGGTGAGCATGATGGGGGGTGGGGCTCTTGCTCTCCTCAGTTTGCGAAGGAAGTGGAGGCGCTGTTGGGCTTTTTTGGCAAGCGATGCGGTGATTCGGTCCCAGGACAGGTCCTCGGAGATGTGCACACCCAGGAACTTGGTGCTGCTGACCCCTTCCACTGCAGCACTGTCGATGGTTAGTGGAGCATGCTGGGTGCATGTTCTCCTGAAATCCACAACAATCTCATTTGTCTTCTCCACATTCAGATGGAGATTGTTGTCCTTGCACCACATAGCCAGGCGGCTCACTTCATTTCTGTAGGCTGTCTCATCGCAGTTGTTGATGAGACCCACCACAGTCGTGTCGTCTGCAAACTTTATGAAGAGGTTGGAGCTGGAAATTGCTGTGCCATACTTGGCGTGCCATACACTCTGCCACCCACTAAAATACAGATAAAGGATCATAAACTGGGACAGACTCCCGTATTGTATCCTAAAAACTGTTAGAACCTTTCGGCAAATTTGTTTTTTTTTTGTGCACTGCTGCATTTGAAAATCCATGATTTTGAGAAGCATAAACATATTCCACATTTCATAGGTCCCACTGGTAGCAGGGATCTGCACATACTGTGCCACTGTTGTGAAAATGGTCCTCATATTTCTGAGTTATAAAGATTCCTGTCTGATTGATTGATTGATTTATTGATTCATTTATTCATTCATTCATTCATTAAGTATGTATGTATATGTGTGTGTGTGTGTGTGTGTGTGTGTGTGTGTGTGTGTGTGTGTGTGTGTGTGTGTGTGTGTGTGTGTGTGTGTGTGTGTGTGTGTGTCTATTGATCTAAAGATTCAGCTGTTCATGAGCAGCTTTTAAGCATTGAAATGAATATCATATACAGCAGCGGTCCCCAACCCCTGGCCCGGTACCGGTCCGTGGTTCACACCGGGCTACACAGGGGGAATAAATAACTTACATTCCGTTCATTTTTATTTATTTTTGAATCTGAAGGATGTTTTATTTTGAAAAATTAACCGATTCTTTGTTAGTGTAGTGAAAGAAGACTACACTAACAGTAGTCGGTGTGACAGAAGAGGATGCAGAAGACAGAGTTAGATGGGGGCAACTGTAACATAACAGGCTATCTGTTGCATTCTGCATCTACATCTATTACCTTGTAATCCTTCAAAACATAACCTTTGTCTATCTATGTATTTGCTAGAAAAGTGGGAATGCACAGACTTCTCTCAACGTACATAAGACAACACTTTGTTTCTAAACCTTGAATTAAAAACTTTTTAATAACAAAAATAAAAGAAAGAAACCACATAATGACATAAATATTTCATGATTGTGTGCTCTGCTTGGTAGAAGGCAGGGTGAGAAGGACAGAGACTAACCAACTGGGTGCTTTTACAGAATATTGCAGAGACTACAGGTGCTTAAGAGCCCAGGGCTTACCAAGCATGTGCAATAATAGAGCTAATTAACATAAAGATGAATGCCACAAAAATCAAGGACCGTGACGTCATCCGGTATGCAGCAACTGGGGCCCCACTCTACAGCCAGGCCCAGGGTTGGGGCTCGCGAGAGCGCCTGGCGGCCTCTACCCATGGCGCCCGACTGGGCTCAGCCTGAAAAAGATGACATGGGCCCAGCCTCTTCTGGACTCACCACCCGCCGAGGAAAACGTAGTTCCCAAACCCCAAGTTCTAGGGACATGGAATGTCACCTCGCTGGGGGAAAGGAGCCAGAGCTTGTGAGGGAGGTTGAGAGGGACTGACTAGTTTTTGTCGGGCTCACCTCCACCCAGAGCTTTGGCTCTGGAACCCAAAACCTTGAGAGGAGCTGGACTCTCCACTTTTTTGGTGTTACCCAAGGTGAGAGGTGGCGGGCTGGTGTGGACTTGCTCATAGCCCCACAGCTCAACTGTCTAATGTTGCAGTTCACCCCATAACGAATACCTTGTTCAACCACGGAAATGTCCATAAAGTGCACATGGCACAAGGACACCCTAGGCTGGGGGTTGATGATCAACTTTGTTGTAATATCATCAGACCTCCAGCTGCATGTGTTGGACACTGGGGTGAAGAGAGGGGCTGAGCTGTCAACCAATCACCACCTGGTGGTGAGCTGGGTCCACTGGCAGAGTAGGGAGCTGGACAGACTCGGCACACCCAAAAGTGTTTTGAGAGTCTGTTGGGAACATCTGGCAGAACCCTCTGTCAGTGAGGTCTTCAACTCCCACCTGTGGGAGAGCTTCTCTGAGATATCACAAGAGGCTGGGGACATTGAGTCAGAGTGCACGATGTTCTCCATTTCTGTTGTCGAAGCGGCTGCTCAAAGCTGTGGTTGCAAGGTCTCTGATGTCTGTCGAGATAGTAATCCCCAAACCTGGTGGTAGACGCTGGAAGTAAGGGATGCTGTCAAGATGAAGAAGGAGTCCTATCAAATCCTGTTGAATTGTAGGAATCCGGAGGCAGCTGACGGGTACAGGCAGGGCAGGCATACTGCAGCCCAAGTAGTTGCAGAGGCAAAAACTCGGGTTTGGGAGGAGTTCGAGGAGGCCATGGAGGAGGACTATCGGTGAGCCTCGAAGACATTCTGGTAAACCATTCAGAACCTCAGGAGGGGAAAGCGGTGCACAGCCAACACTGTTTATAGTAGAGTCGGAGAGCTGCTGACCTCAACTGACGATATTGTCGGGCAGTAGAAAGAATACTTTGAGAATCTCTTCAAACCTGCTATTATGTTTTACACAGAGATAGTGGAGACTGAGGTCTCAGAGGTGGACCCGTCCATCACCCAAGCTGAAGTCACCGAGGTGGTTGACAAACTCCTTGGTGGCAAAGCACTGAGGGTGGATGAGATTCGCCCTGAGTACCTCAAGTCTCTGGATATGCAGGGACTGTCATGGTTGACAAGTCTCTGCACCATCGCATTACAGTCAGCGACAGTACCTCTGGATTGGCAGACCAGGGCGGTGGTCCCTCTCTGCAAAAAGACTGTGCTCAAATTATAAGGGGATCATACTCCTCAGCCTCCTGGGGAAAGTCTATTCCAGGGTACTGCAGAGGAGTATTAGACCTATAGTCAAACCACGGATTCAGGAGGAACACAGCGGTTTTCGTCCCGGTCGCAGAACACTGGACCAGCTCTACACACTCAATCGAATGCTTGAGGGTTCATGGGACTTTGCCTAACCAGTCAACATATGTTTTGTGGATCTGGAGAAGGCATTCGATCGTGTCCCTCGTGGTCTCTTGTGGAGAGTGCTCCGGTAGTTCGGGGTTCGGGGCCCTTTACCGAGGGATGTCCGGTCCCTGACTGAAGCCGGAGCTTAGTTGGCATTGCTAGTAGTACATAGATAGACAGACAGACAGACAGACAGACAGACAGACACAGACAGACAGACAGACAGACAGACAGACAGACAGACAGACAGACAGACAGACAGACAGACAGACAGACAGACAGACAGACAGACAGACAGATAATTTAATAATCCCGGAGGAAATTGCCCATATCCACTGCTCAGCCAAACACCAGGAAAAAACAAACAAAAAACAAACAAAAAAAAGGAGTAAGTCAGACAGTTTCCAGGTGCATGTTGTACTTCGGCACGGCTGTCCTCTATCACTGGTTCTGTTCATAATCTTTATGGACTTTGTTTAAGGACTTCACTTTGTTTGGTTCTGGTTCTGGGAACACACAGTAAACCTGTCCTAGATGACCTAAGGGGTCTGGAGGCTTCATAAGGATTTAATAAATCTTGCATGTATTTTGGTCCAAGACCATTTAAAGATTTGTAGACCAGCAGTAAGATTTTAATATCTATCCTTGACTCACAGGAAGCTGGTGCAGTGATTTAAGGACTGGTGTGATGTGGTCCATTTTTCTGCTGTTTGTAAGGATTCTGGTGGCAGCATTTTGAATGAGCTGCAGCTGCCTGCTTGATTTTTTATGTTGACCTGTAAGGACACCATTACAGTAATCTATCCTACGGAAAATGAAAGCATGAATAAGTCTTTCTGTGTCTTGTTGAGACAGAAAACCCTTAATTCAAGCAATGTTTTTCAGGTGGTGATAGGCAGATTTAGTTATAGTTTTTAAGTGGCTGGTAAAATTCAGGTCTGAGTCTATAATTACACAAATATTTCTGGCTTGATTTGTAGCTTTCAATGACATGAAGTCAAGGTGGTCATTGATCTTTGATCTTTCATTTTTGGGGCCAAAAACAATCACTTTTGTCTGGTCTGGATTGAGCTGGAGGAAATTTTGGTCCATTCATTCATTGATTTGATTAATACAATTGTTTAATAAAAGTAAAGGACTATACTCCTGTGAAGACATTGAAATGTCAAGTTGTGTGTCATCTGCATAAGTATCATTGGAGATGTTGTGGTATTCCATGATCTGAGCAAGGAGCAGCATGTAGATATTAAATAGAAGTGGTCCCAGAACGGACCCTTGTGGAACACCGCAAGTGATCTTAGTTCGCTATGACTCATGACTACCAACTGAGACAAAGTAGTATCTTGCAAGTAAGATTTGAACCAATTTAACACAGTGCCACTAAGTCCCACCCAATGTTCTAGTCTGTCCAACAGGATGATATGATCAATTGTGTCAAATGCAGCACTAAGATCCAACAGCACCAGGACGGTGGTTTTGAAGGCATCATTATTATTATTATTGTTATTGAACAGAATGGCGACCCCATGAGGTTGTCAGCCAGAGGGTTCACGATCTTCATGATGAGTTAAGCTAGTGAAACACTTGATCTTCATCATCTGACCTCCCTTGTAGGAAAAAGAGGCATCCTGAAGTGTCCCAGGTCAGAGGCGGAGCGAGCAGCAGTCGAAGATCTCCTCTCTCCTCCTTCTCTCTGACTATCTCTGTTACTCCTCCTCCTCTCCGACCTCTCTCTCCTAGTCTCAAATCACACCCTATTAACTCAGCTTCTTCCCTGGAGTCTCTGTGCTCTATGTCCTTGCAGGTTTTCTCAGGTTAACCCCTCATCCGCCCATCCTGCTCCTCCCATCCCACCAGTATCACCCCTCACCTAAACATCGGCTGGGGTCCTGCTGCCTTTATTCCTCCGTGCCACCACACTGTTCCACCCCTCATCCGCCCATCCACTGTGGACCATCTGCTGTGGACCTGCTCCTCCAAGCCCACCAGTATCACCCCTTACCAATCCATCGGCTAAGGTCCTGCTGCCTTTCTTCCTACGTGCCACCATATAGTCATTCATGCAGCTGTAATTGTGCCTTGAATTTACCAACAACATGATGGGGAACATGTATTAAAGGCAACAACCCAAGAGTCAGTGAAGGCAGCCCACCTTTCCCGTCCCCAATTGAGCACCTGCATCAAATCGTTTAACTATAACCATAAAGACACTGACTCCATCTCTCTGTCTCTCTTTCTCTTACCCTGTTCTTATCTTTCTCTTTTGGCCGCCCAAAAGAGTATGGGTCCTGCCTGGAGTTTCTTCCTCAACGAAGGGTTTTTCCCCCGCCACTGTCGCTTATGCTTGGTCTGGAGGGTTCGGTTGGGTTTTTCTGTCTGTTAAAGCACTTTGAAATGTCTGTTGCCATGATTAAGCGCTATATAATTGTACTATTGAATTAGTGGTTGTTAAGACTATAAATACTAAGTTCAATCTGCCCACTGGATACACAGGTCAGTGTCCAGAACAAACGGGACAAGAGACTGGCAGTTAAAAGAGGAATTTATAATTTATTGAAACAAGTTACTGAGTTAAAACATTAGTCACACAATAAAATACTGGGAGTCACTGCGGGCACAACACAATGCACACGTTTTGATGCCAACTAATATGCTAGGTACTGCAAAGAAAAAAATATACAATAAATAAGGAAATTACTCAAAACGATAAAAAAGAGGGTCACGAGGTAAATGGAGCCATGCACCTCTCCCTGATTCTACCATTCTAAATAATTGTACCTGTCGGTGCTGGTGTCAGATAAAATAAAAATAAAATAATAAAAGGGGAAATAAAACAAAGACCCGTAACTCTAATATTCCGGGGAAAGAACAGTGATAGTCGTCACACTTGTGGATAATTCCATAAAAATGAAAAGGAAATTAGACTAGGATACATTAATTCATGCATTTTCGAAAAACATATTCATTCATAAAACTGGAGCAGGAGCTGGAGTTGGAGGTAAAAGAGGTGAAGGTAGCAGAGATGAAGATGCTGAGGTTCTCTTTGGGAGTGACCAGGATGGATAGGATCATGAATGAATGCATCAGAGGGACAGCACATGTTAGAGGTTTTGGAGATAAAGTCAGAGAGGTCAGACTGAGATGGTTTGGACATGTCCAGAGGAGAGATAGTGAATATATTGGTAGAAGGATGCTGAGTTTTGAACTGCCAGGCAGGAGGCCTAGAGGAAGACCAAAGAGGAGGTTTATGGATGTAGTGAAAGAGGACATGAAGGTAGATGGTGTGAGACAAGAGGATGCAGAAGACAGGGTTAGATGGAGGCAACTGATTCGCTGTGGCGACCCCTGAAGGGAAAAGCTGAAAGGAAAAGAAGAAGAAGATATCTGTTCATAAAACAATCCAGCAAATGAGCATTACCTGGCTTCATCCAGGGACTTGATCACACCAAGGTGTAGATCTGGTATGTGTCTGCCACCGCACTAACCAATAGTAAAAAGGAAAACAGCATTTATTAAAATACACACAGGTGGCTGGAAGCACGGTGAACAATAACTCCCGAAAACTCCGGTTCTTAGCTGTCCCATAGTCAGTACATTTATATTAGGGCATAGAAGTGCACTAATTTTGAGAGGACATTCCTAAATTTCACTCTTTTGTTATATTATACAACAATGACAACAATTTTTATTTTGAGCCGATCAACAACATAAATGTCATTTCATTATTTTTCTTAGAAATGACACTATCAACTATATTGTGTTGCTAACTGAAGGGTTACAGTTCAAATCTCGTCAGAAGCATTGTTTGTTGTTCATACATCTGACTGTGCAGTTCTGATCATTAACTCATTCATTCTGCTTGGGCTGTGATGTACATGTAAGGAATTGGATAAAATCAGGACACATACAATTTCCAGCAAGCCTTGCTGACTTCCTGAGAAAAATTATGCAACATCCCTCAAAATGTCTAATTTAGAATGTCCAATTAGCTCATTTTGAACATCCACAAAGTCTAGAAACATGATCTCCATTCTAAAAACTGTTTTGCTGGACTCCAACAGCTGTCATCTCCCCTCAAGGACAAGTGCAAATGTTTTTGTTTGCTATTGGTCGCTGTTTTTCACTTTGTAAAGCATTTATTGGTCATAGCAGATGAAAGGTGCTACTGGCCAACAAGGTGGGCATTGCTTTATCTGTAGAGAGAAGATTTACCTTGGTTGTGTCAGAAGTTTCTCAAAAAGTGGGCATTTGTCATATAAGTTGTTCTGTGTCACCATGTTTGTTACATTATTGTATGTGTTTTTTGTTTTGTTTTTAACAGCTAGAGAGCCTTCTGTACTTTCTTTAGCCATGTTTTGTGCAGCTCACCCAGACATCTGGTTTCTTCCCAATATTGCTGGAAGTCTACATCCATCAGATATGTCCAAGACAGATGCTTGAAGTTATTTAAGCATTTAGCAGAAATTTTGTTCTATCTTGCTCTAGCCCCGCCAGTTACATTGTACATAACAAATTTACTATCAATTAATATTAATATGATTGTTTGTGCTAGATTATATCTAACTCTTTTCCTTTTTTGAGTTATTGTTGTTTGTACATAAGATTGTTGTAAATATTCCAAGGAGAAACAAAGAAAGTCACTGTATGACATGCTTTGGTTATGTGTTGTTTTTTTTATGTCTTATAAATTTTTTTTAGTCCTATTTCACCAAAACTGAAATATTTGTCTATTTCATATTAATAAATGAAAATGTCATTAGACTTGTGAGAAAATCTAAAAAATATTTACATGTACATGTATTTATATGTACTGCTTTTCTCTCACATGTAGTTCAGTGTTACAGACACTGGATGGAAGTGTTGTTTCGTAAATCAAATGGTTAACAAAAATACAGAGAAAAAAAATCCTTTCTTTTGACCGATATTGGGGATTAAAAACATTTCTCTCCACCACACATTGTAAAGATCCTTTTGGTTACATATAATGATTGCATGACATAGTGCTAGAGGACACATTATACTTACTAATTCAAGCCTCTGGCCTTCATTTTGTAACAGTCATCAGTCATCTTCTAACCCGCTTAATCTGCTAACACAGGTCGCGGAGGAGCCAGTGGCTATCCCGGCAGTCTCAGGGCGTGAGGCGGGGGACACTCCGGGCACGATGCCAGTGTACCGCGGAGCCGCATAGAAACAAACAATCATTCACACACTCACTCTTATGGTCAATTTGGGACCGGCCAATCAACCTGAAGCGCATGCTTTTGGAGGTGGGAGGAAGCCGGAGAACCCGGAGAGAACCCACGCAGACAACTGCGCAACCGTGCCGCCCCATTTTGTAACAGCTTCATTGTAAATGACAGCGACACCCACCATAAAGCCATTATCTACAGCAGTGGTTCTTAACCTTGTTGGAGGTACCGAACCCTGACGGTTTCATATGCTCACTCACAGAACCCTTTAGTAAAAAAACAAATATAAATAAATAAATAAATAAATATATATATATATAGTAGCATTCCAACAACTCCGTATTCTCCACCCTTGTCCATGTGTGTCTTGTTCCAGTAGCCCATTTCTCATCAGATTGCCCTGGTTCCCTAGCATCTGACGCAGACCTTGTTAACCCGGGCGACGTCCGAGCCGGTATGACTCTGTCATTATTGTGTTCACTCATGTTTGAGGTAGGCTCGTATAGCATTAAGGGTCTTGCCTAAGGACCCTCACTGGATAGTCTGGGGTTCGAAGCCACGCCCACGCCCTCCTGCATTCCAGACCACACCCTCCTGCATTCCAGACCACGCCCCTTTCCGCATTTCACGTTGACTGGATAGTGTTTGTCCCGACCAGGATTCGAACCCACAACCTCCTGCATTCAAGTCAGTTGACTTAACCACTGTACTATCCAGCTGCTGCTAAGCGGAAAGAGGGAGGCCGAGGACTAGTGAGCATCAGGGCCACTGTCCAGGATGAGACATCAAAAATCCAAGAGTACATCAGGAAGATGGCCCCAACAGATGAACTGCTCAGTGAATGCCTTAGACAGCAGAAACCTGAGGAGGAAGAGGAGGAGGAGGAGACAACATGGAGGGACAAGCCCCTACACGGCATGTACCACCGTCAGATAGAGGAAGTGGCTGATATCAAGAAGACCTACCAATGGCTGAATAAAGCTGGACTGACAGACAGCACAGAGGCACTGATCATGGCAGCACAAGAACAGGCCCTAAGTACAAGGGCAATAGAGGCCAATATCTACCACAGTGGATCTGACCCAAGGTGCAGGCTATGTAAAGAAGCCCCAGAGTCAGTCCAGCATGTGGTAGCAGGGTGTAAGATGCTCGCCAGCTCAGCATACATGGAAAGGCACAACCAAGTAGCTGTGATAGTGTACAGGAACATCTGTACCCGGTATGGACTAGAAGTACCCAAATCCCAATGGGACATACCACCGAAGGTGGTTGAGAACGGCAAGGCTAAGATCCTGTGGGACTTCAGCTTCCAGACCGACAAACAGCTACTGGCTAACAAACCGGACATAGTGGTGATGGACAAAGAGCAGAAGAGAGCAGTGGTGATAGATGTGGCGATTCCAGCTGACGCCAACATCAGGAAGAAGGAACACGAAAAGATTGAAAAATATCAAGGGTTGAAAGAACAGCGGGAACAGATGTGGAAGGTTAAGGTTAATGTGGTCCCCGTGGTAGTAGGAGCACTTGGGGCAGTGACCCCCAAACTGGAAGAGTGGCTCCAGCAGATTCCTGGAACAACATCTGAAGCCTCAGTCCAGAAGAGCGCAGTCCTAGGAACAGCTAAAATACTGCGCAGAACCCTCAGACTCCCAGGCCTCTGGTAGAGGACCCGAGCTTGAGGATGACACACAGATACCACCCCACAAGGGTGAGAGGGACTTTTTAAAAAAAAAAAAAAAAATATATATATATATATATATATATATATATATATATATATATATTTATTTATTTATTTATTTATTTTTATTTTTTTTTAAATTTAAGATATAAGTACAGTATATGTTTTACTGGTGTATTTAATGAATTGTGCATTAATATCACCTTTTTCAAAGAACAAAACCAAGACAGTGCATGAACTCACATGAAATGACCTACCTGCAAATTAGAGTCTCCATGTGCCCCTGCATTGAGAAAGCCAACATGTTATAAAACATCCAAAACAGACAACAGATGTCAAAACAATACACAGACAAATGTCTTGGTCCAAAATCACCAAGCTTCCAGTTCAGCTCTGCTGTCCGCATCTGCAAACCTGGATTCATTGCCAAAGGACACTCAAAGTTTACCCAACCACTAACAGTAATAGCCCAAAAGGGTTCTGCCACTTACCTGCTGCCCGATGGAAAGTGTGGAATGCCGTCCACCCTGCCCCCTCTTCCTCCACCTGTGCTGCTGCTCCAGCATCACAGCCTGCAGATGCTTGTCTCCTGCCAAGTGACCAAGGTGTTGAGCCACCTGAACCTGAAACTGCGCCCTCACTGCATCAGTGTCCAAGTGTACCGAGAGCACGACATGCTGTAGCATGGCTTCAGAATTATCTGACTTAAAAAAAAAGGAGAAAAAAAAGAAGAGAAATGATGTGAAAATGTTCTTGAAATGTCATTATACTGTTTGTTTATGACTTGTGATCTTCATACAGTCTGCTTACGTTCACAATGTTTACAATAGGCCTATGGCTTATCTTTGATAAATACCTGCAATTTAGTAATGAGTATTAGTTCACAATGGTAACAAGGCTTACTTTAATATTTGCTTTATTGAGATTGATAGTATAATTCCTTACAATATTGCTTATCTTTGATAAATAATTATCTGCAATTTGGTAATGAATATGAGATTAATGTTTTCTATTGGTTGATACTTACCTAAGAGTTATTGCTTATTTAACAGATTAATCCTACTCTATTTGTTATTTCTAGTTGGTAATGGAGTAAATTCTTATGTTACTGTTCGAGGTGGAATATGTGGTATCTGGTATCGTGCAATACACTCCCCATCCAGCGGTGGCACTGCACTATTGTATTGTAATAAGTAGCCTTGAACTTGCGAATCATAACAATGCATGAAGAAGTGAAGTAAACATGTGAATCATGTGTCTGTCCTGCAATCTACTTCCCTCCATATACATACACAACACTTCTGTATGACTCAAACGTTCACGATTTAATGAAGATTATGGAATGTTTATTTAATTCCATAAATCCTGGAGCAAAGAGACGAGTTATGATCTTGATTCATTCTTAAGGCAAATCAACTGATTTCACTGTGAAAAAACAAGGTCAATCCAATCCAGACCTAATAATGAAAAAACAAAGTCAATCCAGAGTTTCACAGCTGACACGAATCTCCAGAAGAAGCTTGACCAGTTTGCACCTAGTGTGATCTTACACACATTGACTACTTTGCTTGGTTGTCATGTCTAGCTGGAGTTCAGATAGGGACTCATCCACAAATTCAATGTCGTTTGTCAATTTCTCGCCTCCAAATATCAATGGGCAAGATCCATTGACCCATGGTTCTTGGATTGGAGAGTAAATGAATGAAATGAGCGGGTGACCCACTATATGGATGTCTGTGACCTGATTAACATCTGTGGGGATTGTGGTGTGCTTCGCATGGTTGATAAATCACAAAAAGTGGGAAAAAAAATCCTTGTGACATAAGGGGGTGTTAAACTCGAAAAACTGGGAGAGATGAAAATTCCTTCAGAGGAAATGGCCTTCATGTCTACAAAATCTTTGTCAATGCAATTCTAAATTGTTTACGATCCGTATTGATACTTTTTATGCTTCTTCCAAAGGCAGAAGCTAGTGTGTGACGTTACTTATCTGTCTCTTTGTCTTGGGATGGTGGAAAAGCACACAAACCTTCAACATTTCATAATTCAATTATATTTTTAAAGAGGCCTTAAAGTCATTACAATTTGTATTATTTTTGTTGTATTGTTCACAGCATTAACACATGATCTCCTAAGCATCCTGGAATCACATAACGAGGGTGCCTTTTTCTGGAGATGCATACTTTGAAGAAAAAAACATACAACTTACAGTAGGTTAATCAGGGATTCTAAAATGATCAAAGGTCTTTCAATATAGAATATACACAGATTGTCATTGTAAATGATAATTGGTTCTAATCTGACTTGCCTGGTTAAATATTAGTTAAAGAAATAAACAAAAAGTGTGCTTAATCAAACATGACAGATACTTTTCCAGAAGCTTTGTCCGCGTTTACAAATCTGAGAATTCTTTATCTGCTCTTGTTCCCTGATGCATGAGCATCACACCAATCAGGTGGATAACAAGTAAATGGCTGCAATTCACAGAATGTTGAGTCACACCAAGCATGTTCATTAAGACTCTCTGCCACAGTTAACAGGTGAGCATCCATTCAAAGTCACCGCTTTGAAGGTAGCAACAAATTCTGTTTGACAAGCATTACTGATTATTTGTTGTTCACTCTTTACTTTCATAAAAAAACAAGAACCAATGCAGTCACGGACTGCAACATGCCGCGACACCCCTGAAAATTTTACCCTGACCTCCTTCCATTGATCACAGATCAAAGCTAGTGCTTTTCATAGATCAAAGCACTCGCTTTGATGTATGAACTCACGCTGGCCTTCTCCCTCATCTTTCTACCTAATTCCGCTCCTGAGAGTACAAAATTTGAAATTTGACCTTGACCTAGTTTTCTCAAGCTCAAAGTCAACACCTCATTTTCATCTCCTTTGCTGCCCGAGTAATGTGCTTTTTGTTCAATCTTTCTATCTGCAACAGGTGCAAAGATATTTGGTGGACTAACTAACGGACAGACGGATGAACGCACATACACTGATAATCACAATACATCACCCCTTTGAAGCGCGATGTAAAAATACATTCAACCTTTGAAATGTTCAGTCAAAAATATGATAGAAGAATTTTTTAGGATCAACAAAAAGCAAGTTTAAATTTTTACTGTTAAACAAGCAGTCAGAAAACTGTTGCAAGTCACTGAAAATACTGTCATTCATTTTCCACCAAAGAATGGTAGTTAGGACACAAAATGAAACAACTTATCAAAATGAAACTATTTCCTGAGACCTCAGAACAGCGTTCCCAACTAAATTCCAAAAAACACAAAAATGAGGACAGATGGAAGAAAAGGTGATCAATAATGTTGAAATAACTGAGAGTTGGATTTTAATGATTAAAGGTCTTCTTTGCAGCTTGTTTCAGTGTCTTTGAGCAACACACTACCTTGTACACATCTACAGTATGTGAAGACACTGGTGCCCTATCTGGCAATTGAGCTATTGAATTTATGAATGTGCACTGAGTGCACTCAGTGTACTAGTGCAATGACACTCTGAGTGTGGATCTGAGAATGTTATAGCTCTTTGAATTTCTCTCAAGACTTATCTGTTGTCATTATGAAGCTTTAAATTGCCCAAAATTCAGGGATCAGCATCTACTGACTCCAAACAAAATAAATATTGCATTTGGTATCAATGAGAACAAAGACAATTGATATGTTTCAAGAATCAGAGTTTTTGCTGAATTTGTGGCCAACAGTAAAGAAGAATGAATTGAGCCTTCTGAATTCTTTTTTACTAGAGGTTAAGACAGTAATTCAGCGAAAAGGATGAAAGTAAAGGTTCAATGAATGTTAGAAATCAATGAAGACACTTGGACTTATCAGATATATGCTTTTAACATACAACTTTCACCTGTTAAATGAAATGAAATTTAAAAAACTTTAGAAAAATTAAATCCAGAGAATTATGTATGCGTCAGTGTCAGACATTTCAAGTGTGAAAACGGTTTGGTGCAGACTTTCAGGTCTTAGCACATTTTCTATGGCAGCAAGACAACACCGTTCAAAAGGAGAGAATTAATTTGGGCTTTATTCAGAATGTGACAAAATAACCATCTCCTTATGACTGCATGGAATGAAAATCTGCATTGAACTGACAACCAAAATGCCACTCAGATTCATGAACACATATGTCTTGTGTCTTCTTTCATTGACCCACACGTTCTGTGCACATTTTACTTTCAATCACGGCAGTAGGTTTAAAAAAATGGCAAACATGTGTCTGTGGAATTCCATTCCATTCCCTCGCAGTGGGCGCTAAGTAAAACACTTACCCCAAATACATATATTAAAGTAATTAAATAGACTGACATCTGAGTGAAAGTTGGTTATTAAAAGAAGAGCAGGTGGATGATTCAATTTGCTCTGAGGACACCAGAAAAGGTCTAAATGCAACTTTTAATGGCAGGAGGTCGAGAGGAAGACCAAAGAGGAGGTTTATAGATGTAGTGAAAGAGGACATGAAGGTAGTTGGTGTGAGAGAAGAGGATGCAGAAGACAGGGTTAGATGGAGGCAACTAATTTGCTGTGGCAACCCCTGAAGGGAAAAGCCGAAAGGAGAAGAAGAAGAACGGCAATCAGAAATAATGAATTTTTGCAGGGATTTGGCATATGAAGTGTTTGCCTCATTCATTTTCCCAGTGGAAAAATACTTATTCGGACTCCAAAGGCAAGACTCCAAATTACATTGCTACTGACTTATATTCAGCTTAATAGCTACAGCCAGATGAGCCAACAGTGCAGCCAAAAGGTTGCTCCTCTTTTCTCTTGAGGTTAAGCACTGTTTGTGATTAACCAGTTTTTCAAAAGATTTGATAATCATTTCATTCAAATATGTTACCAGCACTGTAAATATAATTGGTTTATTGTAAATTTTCTTATCTCTGTTTGACATTGGAGTTTAATTAGAGCTCAGATTAGAGCGGGAGAGAGTTTGTTATAACAAGTGTTTCATGTTTGACATATTGATCAGTTTTCCAAGCAAGGGATTGTTTGGACTGTGGAACAGAAATCGTTTTGTGTTAGCTGGTACTAATTGCAGCTGTTATCACTGGGGAGGCCTCAGACATTGAAGGGGTCTCACTTTTACACTTACATAATTGCTAAGCTTCTGAAAAATCATTAAAATGCTTGGACAAATTGTATTTTGTTTTGATTGTGTAATTTTCATGTGCATTCCTGCTTTGCTGCAGATGACATTTTTGTTCATTTCACATAGTAGTCTAACTTATAGTCCCATGAATCAATGATTTCTTGAAATTTTCTGGTTTCTATCTGTTCCTTAACCAGCAGACAGCGATTACAGCTGACACAAGGCTGAATTACACAGTAATTATTCCTGCACGCTGATTGCTTAGCATACTTTAATTTTGAAAATTACAAATCAACCAACTTGTTCCTTCATCCTGTGGAAACGCCACCATCATCGTAGCATTTGATTCTCCTGTATATCACTGGAAGAGCAAGATAAGCACAGCACTATGTTTATCAATCCTGTTTTCTCTTTCCTTGGAAAAATTGTATTGAAATTCTGGAATTACATTATTGGATTACATCCGAAATATGTTTTTTAATGTTCAAATCATCAATCAGCCTGACTCCATCCAAGATATAAAAAACAAAACAAAAAAAAGAAAAGAAAAATTCATTCCCTAAATATACACCTCAGTTTCTCTGAAGAAACAAAGACATTATTCAGCAAGCATGTGTATTTCATTGACATGTGACAAAACACTTTCTATTAAAGTACAAATGACAGAACTGCACCGTAAATCTTATTGGAAACAGCAGGGCAACATCTGATGGTGAAAAAAGAAGCTTGAAAACTAGTGTCCATTACATTACCATTGTCCATCTGTCTGTTTAAAACGGGTGTTTTCAACAATACTGAAAATACATAAATGAACTGTACACTGGTACTCATTTCTAGAAAAAAAATCAGGAATGAAGACTCAAGTTACTGGATGTACAGTCAGACTATTATATTAAATAAACTAAAATCAATATATCCGTTTGTTAAGCCTTCTCTGAGTTGCACTGCGTGCCACAGACAGATTAAAGTTCACTTCTACTAAGATCCACGTGTTGGAACCATATGCTCCATGTAATATATTGAAAGCCTTCTTCCAGTCATTGACATGAACATTTACAAATTCCTCCGATCAGATTTTTTAACACTGTGAAAGCAAAGCAAAAAGCAGCTGCTCTTTTCAGTAGCCCTTACCCTCACACTAAATGTTTTTGTACAATTAGAAAAATCAGGAGACTGATTCATAATTACATTGCTAATAAGACACGAAAGCCCTTGAGATCACCTCTGACTGTGTTGGATAGAGCCATGCCTAATTCATCAGTGTCTGTCTGGAATCACACAGATTTGACTTGTAATGCTGAGTTGAACCAAGTTCACAGTAGACTAAAGTCTACTGTGAAACAAACAAAGAAACAAAGTAAATGTGTGGTGTATTAAACACAAGATATTCATTTTGTCAATTCAAATCAAAGTTGAGTAGCAGTACAGTAATATCATCACTAGGTTGAGTATGAGTCCGATAACATCATCGATGATATTGACAAACAGACAATTTCAACAAATACTTATCTAAGCATGATGAGAGCTCTGGAGACGATGAAAAAGTCCTCCGAGGTGATGTTACAGAATATTCTGGATCTATCTATCTATCTATCTATCTATCTATCTATCTATCTATCTATCTATCACGTTACATCGATACCTGTGCTACAGGGGATTTTGCGCACTCAGTAGTCGACTTATGCTTGTCATGATCGTACTTCATCTGATTGCTTTCTTAATATTTTAATATTAATAGTAACTATGTTCAGCAAAAAAAGAAAGTGGTCGGACAACGGGCGACCGTGGCTCAGTGGTAAAGCCAGGACTTTGAACCAGAATTTTTTGCCAATCGGTTCGTTCCAAACAGAAACGGAATTATGCGTTCCACCCATAAACTGACGTTCCTGAACCGGTTAGAACAAAAAAATAAAGTTCCTGAACCGGTTAATAACATTCCTTGTAAATATAAATATATGGGTGCCGTATTTTGCGCACCATAAGACCATAAAATTTCTCAAAAATCAACGCTGCGCCTTTTAACATTAAGCGTCTTATGTGTACACTGAGTTCCAAAATCGGTAAAAATGTTTTTGTGTGACTTTAGTCAGCGCTCCGCCAGATCGACCATTGTCCACGACATAGGACGTATTACGTCACTACGTACGCCGGCAGCGATGGACCAATTAGAGAACATGACGCGAGGCTACGTCCGGCACACCTTCGGTAGGTACCGGTATAGGGGATATGCCGGTACTGTACCGCAGGTATGCTGTTGACCACATTTGTTTGGCTAAAGACCCCCGACAATGACGTCAGCGAAGAGAAACGCTTACGACGCAAAATGTAATGTCTATCAGGCTATCAGTTCCGGTTGTTCCGGTTCACGTAAAGAGACCGGGGGGCTTTTTTCACGCTTCGCTATCTGTCTTGATCTGTGACTCCATGCATGCCCACACCACCGCTTCTGTCAAAAACACGTCAAGCAGCTGAATTCGGAGCTTGTCATCATCCTGGAGGATTAACGAAAGAACTCCAACCGCTGGACATCGGTGTAAACAGAGCCTTTAAAGTTAAACTGCGTGCGTCGTGAAGCGATGGATGAGAGACCTGAACACACGTTTACCAGGACTGGAGGCAGTGCCGTACGAGTTACACCCTCACAATATGTGGTGGATTGTGGATCCTGGACTAACGTGTCTGCTTCGACTTTTGTCCGATGTTTCGCTAAAGCCGGCATCATTACCAGACAGACACCCGGAAACGTGACGGTCAGCGATAGTGAAACTACAGAGATATTCAATGCAGACCGAAGATGAGGACTTTGAATGATTTAGCAGACTTATCAAAAAAAAAGAAATAAAAACATATTCAAAAAATAATTTCGGTGTATTTTTTTAAATTTAAATACGTAGTACAACACAGTTCAACCAGTCACCTCTTTGCTTCCCTTAGCAACCATGCACCGAGCAATAAGGTGCACCGTGTGTCTGGTTGAAGTACAGAAACAAACTCCGTCATTTAGACTGCGCCTCTTTGTACAATGAGCCGAATGGTGCGCAAAATACGGTAACTTAAGGACTTTTAAATTGGCAACTAAGGCAATTAGTTAATATACTATAGACTGTAATTATAGATATATCCCTACCCAACAGTAAACAATACCACTGCACTACACCACTGCTTTATGAGTTTTATCACTGTAGTTGAGGCTTATGCCTCCTACTTAGACACTACATGAAATAAGACAAGAATAACTTCCCCAATGTCATTTATTGCTGAACAACAGATCTTCATTGTGCTTCTCCCATAGCTCAGTATTGCTACAAAGCGCTGGCAATACAGGAACACACTGCTCTGAAAATGACTGCAGCCAATGAGTTAATGTCTAAATCATACATTTTCAGATTGACACACTGCACTGTTTACCTGTTATGATTAAATTGTGACTGGGAGACCTCCCTTTTCTTAACTGCTGCTGATAGCCTCTACTTCTCTCTGCTCTCATCCCGCGTCCAGTGAATGACAGGAAGTGAAACATGAGGTCAAATATTCTTTTCAAGAACGAAAAACCCCCCGGTATTAACCGCTTTCCAATTATTTTCTGTTCCGGAACATTAAAAAATATAAAGTTTTCGGTTTCGTTTTCATTCCATGAACTGGTTCAAAGCCCTGGGTAGAGCGGGTCGTCCAATGATTTAAGATCGGCGGTTCCATTCCCGCTCCCGCCGAGTCATTTGTCGTTGTGTCCTTGGGCAAGACACTTTGCCCTCCTTGCCTCCAGTGGGGCACTCACTGGTGTGTGAATGTGATTGTTCCGCTGGTGGTCGGAGGGGCCGTAGGTGCAGATTGGCAGCCACACCTCCGTCAGTCTGCTCCAGGGCACCTGTGGCTACATAGGTAGCTTACCATCACCAAGTATGAATGAAGAGTGAATGAATAATGGATCCAATATAAAGCGTCTTCGAGTGTCCAGAAAAGCGCTATATAAATCTAATCCATTATTATTAACGTGAATTTACATGTACTGTATAACGGAACGTGATGGGAGTCAGCGTTATGCATAATTGGCAATGTCAAGTTGAGCAACTCTAGTCTCGCAATGGCAAAAATAAAGGAACACTTCCTTAAGCTGCATAGAAAACAAAAGAAACAGACTTTTCTGTGAAAATGACAGAAGAATAGCACTCGCCAAGGTGAAGCCACGCGTATCTGAACTGGTCTCTCAATAGCAACAGCAGAAGTCACACTGATTTGCAGATATGTCATTTCATGTGAGTTCATGCACTGTCTTGGTTTTGTTCTTTGAAAAAGGTGACATTAATGCACGATTCATTAAATACACCAGTAAAACATATACTGTACTTATATCTTAAATTTAAAAAAATATACAGTATATACTGTATATTTTTTTACTAAAGGGTTCGGTGAGTGAGCATATGAAACCAGCAGGGTTCAGTACCTCCAACAAGGTTAAGAACCACTGATCTATACCAAATGAGTACTGTTGATTTTTATATTTTGACATTCAAGTTACAATTCTGATATATCCAAACCTGTTTAAATCAATCCACTGGACTTAAAGAAAGTTTCTATGAGACGTTTCACCAGAACTGAAGAAGCCTCTTGGATGAGAGGCGAAACGTCTTCAAGAAACTGCCTTGAAGTGGATTGATTTAAACAGCTTTGGATAACCTTGACCTGGATAACTGAGAACCTACACAGAATTCTGACGATACATTTGGAATTCAGAAAATGTTAGAAAGCTGAGAATAAAATCAGAATCCTGAGCATATCAGAGTTAAAAAACTAGTAGGGATTATTTTCCAAATCTGACTGCTTTCTAGTGTTGGATACACTTTGGGTGCTGTTTTTATGCACATAAGAGGTGCTCATTACATCATCAA
This sequence comes from Antennarius striatus, assembly GCF_040054535.1. Lineage (NCBI taxonomy): Eukaryota > Metazoa > Chordata > Actinopteri > Lophiiformes > Antennariidae > Antennarius > Antennarius striatus. The sequence goes on along the minus strand of NC_090783.1, from coordinate 9,276,838 downwards.
TATGATGTCAATTATCTTCAAGCGTTGTACAGATTGGTTAGTGAAAACTGAATCCTTCATTTATTTCTATCTTTTGTCTCCTTTTGCATATTGTGTAACATAATGCAGAGTTGTAATTCAGTACTCATTACTTCATTAACTCAAGATTACTTCCACACTTATCAGTGTTGGTAAAGCAGTGGATTATGCTGGGTACTACATGAGTACAATAAGTAAAAGTGAAGCTGAAGATAGTTTGTACCTTCAGGCTCAGTCCTTGATTTGCTGGAATTGATTATTTTGTGAAGCTGCCCCTCTCTTCATTGCCTGGAGCTACTGAATCAACCAGAATATTTATGTTTTTGATTCTACACCTGCAACATTATAAAACTTATGGAAATGACATTGACAGGTGGAATATATTACAAACTTAGTAGCAGGATTCATGAACTGAAGTTGAAATTTGTTCAAAGACATAACCCCTTCAGGATGTCTGCAGGTCACCTGAAACTTAACTTGGCTAAACTCCATTCACTTGTCAGCTGCACCAGCGCCATTAGCAGAGAAATAACAAAATTTACTGTCAAATGTTGCCAGAATCACAACAAAGGAAATTATATTTATCTTTGCCAAGACATTTTTCCACACCCCAGTAAGATTATTCCATACAAGTTTTGCCGGTAGGTATTTTGTGCGTATGTGTGTGCTGTTGGCGGGCCAAACCAACATTTCATGACCCCACTATTTAGTTTTTCCTCATTGCTGAATTAAGAATGTTCAAAAACCTGTGACTTGTGGTAAAAGTGTCATCAATCTATTGAAAGGTGATGGTTTGAGCTCCAGTCTTCATGCTGATGCAACCTCAAGAAAGGTACTTAACCTCAACTTGCTCCCCAGGTACCACTGCTCCCCAGGTGCAGGCTAAATACAGAATGCAAGTTTTATATTGTCATATTATGTATGATTTAGATGGTCACTTTTGACCAGGGGCTTCACTTCAATCTATCTCTATTGTGGCTTTTTTAGAGCTCAGAGACACACAGAAGATAATTAACATAAGACAGATCCTTTTGGCATGCTGGAAAATTTAAATAATGAATTAAAGCTGATGTGGCTTGATTTTAGATGAGGAGCAGCAACTACAGAGGAATAAAGCTGATGAGCCACACAATGAAGTTATGGGAAAGAGTAGTGGAAGCTAGACTAAGAGCAGAAGTGAGCATTTGTGAGCAGCAGTATGGTTTCATGCCAAAAAAAAGGGTACAGCAGATGCAGTATTTGCTTTGAGGATGTTGATACAGAAGTACAGAGAAAGCCAAACGGAGCTGTATTGTGTTTTTGTAGATCTGGAGAAAGCTTATGACAGCGTGCCCAGAGAGGAACTGTGGTATTGTATGAGGAAGTCTGGAGTAGCAGAGAAGAATGTTAGAGTGGTGCAGGACATGTATGAGGACTGTAAGACAGTGGTGGGGTGTGCTGTAGGTGTGACAGAGGAGTTCAAGGTGGAGGTGGGACTGCATCAGGGATCAGCTCTGAGCCCCTTTTTGTTACACAATAAATCAATGAATGTTTGTGCTGATATTCTACTATTTACCATCCACATTATGCTGGTATCTCTAATGTTTGGTACAATCACAGCATCAGCACATAATTTCTGGTAAAAAGAGGTATAGAATTTCATTGCTTCAGAAGGTTGTTGGTGCACAGGATACCTGCAGGAAGAATCACGTGAGATCATTTATTGATATATTTTGATGCTGAGAATGGAGATCATACATTGCCATCAGATCAAAAATATGAATATCAATTTCAGACAAGAGGATAAGGAAACACATCTATCAACCCACAGTCACATGATCACATTCATGCAACAAAATGGTTGAATTATTGAGTGGCAACTGATACAAAGCAAGCTCCAGTGTTCTCTGTGGGTAACGTACAAAATAAACTTATAGAGCGTACCTCCATTCTCCTTGCAAAGAGAAGTGAGTAAAACATGGAGGCGAGAGGCTATGTGCGCTTGTTTTCAATCATGACGTGAGTGTGACGTTGACACAGTCTTCTACCATCTCAAAGAGGAAATAATGTGGACCACTGCGTCGAGCCACTTCACCAGCTGTTTCCCCGGTGCTGCTACATAGCCCATGTTTCAGGTGTCGCTGAAAGAGAAGGAGCTCTAACGTGTCAGCGGAGTCTGATTGGAAGGAGCTGGCATGAGAAGCAGCCAAGTGTAGCGGCGTGAGGCCACCATTTGTCTGGGCGTTCAGTTCGGCTCCATGTTGCAGGAGGAGACTTGCCACAGTGACGCGGCTCCAGCGGCAGGCGCTGTGAAGCGGCGTCCAGCTGTCGATGGTGCGAGGGTTAACCTTTGATCCGGCGGACATTAAAGCAGAAACCGAATCTACATGGCCGCCATAGGTGGCACGGTGCAGTGAAGTGTAACCGTCTTCATCACAACAGTGTACCAGCATAGGATCAGCAGTTAGCAGTCTGTGCAGGGTTGAAAGCTGAAAGAAAAAAACACAAGCTGAAGATCAGGAATCTACATTTTAATCATCTTGTGACATGTTTGACTGGAGAAGGAACTGCCATGGAATAATACAACTACCGTATTTTCTGCAGTATAAAGCACACCTAAAAGCCTAAAATTTTCTCATAAACCCGTAGTGCACCTTATAATCCCGTGCGTCCTATTTATGGATTCATATTCATACTAATATTGGTTAAAAACATGATCGCTGGAAAAAAGCCGGCAGTCTGGCCGCCAGTCATGCTGCACTCCGCCACCAGAGGAGCCTCCTCACAAGGCACTCAGGCCTACGCCCCCTAACAACGGTAGTCAAGGGGCGTCACCAAAGTCCCGGCTCTGACTGAGCTGCTTTCAGACGGTAGAGCGGACTGTAGGAGCACCAGTGATTACGTAGCAAAACATAAGGAACTTTCAACAATTCTATTAATAAAGTTTGACTGACTGACTGATCTCAGTATTACCTAACTATCTGGCGTCGGATATAACCCACTTTAAACTTAATTGGTCTTAAAAATGCCATCGTGCTGTCATCTGGAATCTAGTGACGGTCCATTCTATTATTCTGTGGAAACACACGGAGGAACTGGCATAAAAGTGAATGAAAGACCCTCAAAGCTGAACTTCCAGTCTTTTCTAAAATTCCAACAGCAGAGTCACTGCTAGACAAAGGTGCCAACGGGCGTGCTGCATTGATTTACAAATGTAGTTGATAGCTCTGGGCGGGCGGCAGAGGGGCGCATTCAGGCTTGTGTATTCTGTCTGCAGCGATGCGCTGTGAGATTCACAGCAGTGACACACCGACGTTAAAGTCAATTCTAGGAGTAAAACAGCGTCATATTTGCCAGTAAATTAGCAGCTTGACATTAAAAACTAGTTAAAAAATTGTTTAGGACATACAGCAGCAAATAGCTGCACCTCACCTCCGACTGGACTACCGAAGACGAACGTCGAAGCTTAAATATCTGCTTCGAACTTCAGATCAGGAAATAATCTGCTCTGTTCGCACTGACTGCACTCGTAATGAATTTAACCAGTTTTTAATGTCAGGTTTTTTAATATGTGTGTTGACTTCTTTCTAAGATGGCAAATTGATCAAGTGATCAGGTTTCCTTGATGATGCTTAGAATGGCTTATTGACATAACAATAGGGGCCATTCAAAGGTAGTCAGGAAGTCATGAATGCAATCATTACTGCCTGAGCAGCGTGGCTCTATCTAGTGGAAAGATTGCGCAACTACAGCCGCTGCAGTTTATCAAATACATTTTATTTATTTTTTATTGTGTGTGCCTTATAATCCTGTGCGCCTTACATATGAAATAAATTATAAAACAAATTATTGAGGGTGCGCCCTATAATCCAGTGCGCCTTATAGTGTGGAAAATACTGTTCTGTCTTACTGCGGCTAACCTTCATTCCTCTCCTTTCCAGGACAAACCTCCACCTCTCTAGCTTCTCCTCCACCTGTTCCCTGCTCTCACTGCAGATCAAAATGTCATCTGCAAACATCACAGTCCATGGAGATTCCTGTCTAACCTTGTCTGTCAGCCTGTCCATCACCATAGCAAACAAGAAGGGGCTCAGAGCTGATCCCTGATGCAGTCCCACCTCCACCTTGAACTCCTCTGTCACACCTACAGCACACCTCACCACTGTCTTATCGTCCTCATACATGTCCTGCACTGCTCTAACATACTTCTCTGCCACTCCAGACTTACTCATACAATACCACAGTTCCTCTCCGGGGACCCTGTCATAAGCTCTCCCTGTCATGCAACACCCTTCCTTTTTCAGATTCCAACATTTCATTGTCTGCTCTGCCTTTGCCTTCTTCATCTTCCTCACCACCAGAGTCATCCTACACACCACCATCCTATGCTGTTTGGCTACACTCTCGCCTACCACTACTTTGCAGTCACGGATATCCTATGGATCACACTGTCTACACAAGATGTAGTTGACCTGTGTGCTACTACCTACACTCTTATAGGTCACCCTATGTTCCTACCTCTTCTGGAAGAAAGTATTCACTATAGCCATTTCCATCCTTTTTGCAAAGTCAACCTCTATCTGTCCTTCTGCATTCTTCTCCTGGATACCAAACCTGCCCATCACCTCCTCATTACCTCTGTTTCTTGCACCGACATGTCCATTGAAGTCTGCATCAATGACAACTCTCTCACTTCTAGGGATGCTCTGCATCACTTCATCAAAGTCCAACCAGAATTTCTCCCTCTTCTCCAGCTTACATCCTACCTGTGGAGCATACCCACAAACAACATTGAACATCACACCTTCGATTTCAGACTCATCACTCTATCTGACACTCTTTTACCTCCAGAACATTTCTAACAAACTCCTCCTTCAAGATAACTCCTACTCCATTTCTCTTCCTTTCTACAAAATGATAGAACAACTTGAACCCTGTTCCTAAACTTCTAGCCTTGCTACCTTTCCACCTGGTCTCCTGGACACACAGTATGTCTACCTTCCTCCTCTGCATCATTTCAACCAACTCTCTACCTTTTCCTGTCATAGTTCCAACATTCAACGTCCCTACTGTCAGTCCTATACTCTTGGTGTTCCTCTTCTCTCTCTTCCTACGAACACACTTTCCTCCTCTCCTTCTTTGACCAACAGTAGTACATTTTCCACCGGGACCCTGTAGGTCAACAGCGCCGATGGTGGTTGTTGTCAACCCGGGCCTCGACCGATCCGGTATGGAAGTCATATGTACGATTCGCATTTTGATTTGGCAAAAGTTTTACACCGGATGGCCTTCCTGACACAACCCTCTGTATTTGTCCGGGCTTGGGACCGGCATAATAAGACACTGGCTTGTGCCCTCTTGTGGCTACATACCAAGTACAATGGGTATTCTCCAACTTTTGTATCTTTCTCGGAAGCTTGGTGATAATGTGCGACAAACTCGCCGCTGTCTAACTGCAGCGTGTAAAATGAGCAGACGTCGAGTTGCGGTTATGTCGATTTTATTCATTCATCCATTGTCACAACCACTTTATCAGTCTATCCCAGCTGGTTTGGGGCGTGAGGCGGCGAAAACTCTGGGCGCAATGCCAGTGCACAGTGGAGCCACACAGAGACACAAACACACACTCATACCTACGATCAATTTGAAACGGCCCATTTACCTGAAGAGCATGTTTTTGGAGGCAGGAGGAAGCCGGACAACCTAGAGAAAACCCACGAAGACACAGGGAGAACATGCAAACTGCATGGATCAGGACGCAAACCCCATACCGCCTTGCTATGCAGCAACAGCGCTACCCACTGCGACACTGTGCTGTTCCTGGTCGATTTTAATAAGGCTGAATCAAGTAGATGAGTCTCGTGACGAGAATTTCCAAAACACAATGGCCATTTCTGGGTTCAAAATTTAAATGGAGAAGTGAATAAATTGTGAATATTTTTGTTGAATGGAGGTGCACTTTTTCCCAATATTATATCGAGGAAAAAGATAACATCTATTTTTTTTATTTTCAGTATTTAAAGCTTGCGTCCCAGGGACGCACGTTGTCTGTGATCGTGCGTCCCTGTCAAAAAATGTGTGTCAAAGACGCAAGGACGCACGCATATGGCAACACTGAAGATGTCTCTAGTATTTACGACCGACATCCTCTAGCAGAGACTGCTATTTTATACAGTAATAGTAAATCTATGGATTCAACATATCAAATCAAATTTAAGACGTAGACAGTATCAATCATAAAATGCATGGAATGAAGCAGTAAAGGTAGTGTTTGATGGAATTATTTTTTCGAAATACACAACTGTGTGAATAATTATGCCCATTTTCTCTGCACATCTTCTGCTTACGCTATGAGCACCTCAACTAAATGTCAGCAGAAGAGCAAAACTTCATGAAAAAAAAAATTACATCAAGAAAAATAAAATCTTGTGATAAACGGTGAAAGATTGCTGATAGCTGCAATCACTCTACTTCAGCAAACAGTCATTGCTTGACACGATGTCTGACTTCCAAACATACAGTATATTCTTTCTCAATTAAAAAACTTTTCTTCCACCAATGCACTGGATGAATATTCAAGATAAGACTGCTCAGAAATTTGCCCTGCTAGAAGGTAAATACCTGTAATTTAAACTGCATCAATCCGGACTAAAACCTTTCTGCATTTTCTAAAATGTCTCATGTTTCCTTCTAGTACTAAATAAATATAAATGACTAATCAGTGAATCGTTTATATGGTTCACTCATTTGTCCATTTAATACCATAAATTATTTGGGTTATGTGTTCAAATTAGACTGGGCCAGAGTTGGTTTCGATCACTGTTAAAAACTTGAAGAACAACACACAATAAAAATAGTTTCCACAAGCCCGATGTTTTTAGCCTAGGCCAGTTTTTGAGTGTGCATAAACACATTTCTTCAGGTCTCTACATATACATAGTGGTCCTCCCTACCCCTACCAACTCCCAGAATCTGGAAAATGAGTGCTTCCTGCATCAATAAAAATTTGGAATCCTTTGGATTCATGGCTGGACAGAATCAGAAACGATCAAATTGACCACAGGACCGACCTTACGTCATCTGCGGGGTGATTGATAGAGAAATTGATCTATTCTGAGTCATATTTGATTGTCCACCCAAATATAGGCATGGTCATTCAGCCTACGGTATGGGAATTTATCAATCATGTGAATTTTTCTCTCTCTCTCTCACACACACACACACACACACACACACACACACACACAGAAGAGAGTGCATGTTTTTTTAATCTTATTTATAGTTGCTTATGTACGGAAGCGTAGAGCTGCCAGACCAAGAAAATAAAAACCGGGACGTATCACGTTATTTCGTGATAAGATGTTATGTTGACCCCGCGACCTGCGGTGTAGAAGATGAATGAATGAATGTTATATTGAGATGATGGAGCTTATATCCATGCAGCAGGCCGTGTCCCTCCAGCTCATCAATGAGGAACGACGCTACCTCAAGAGGGTCCGACTCGTTTTTCCTCCGGTATAGCCCCATCTTTTTCAAATGTCGTCTTATATAAATTTCATCCACGGAGCCCAATAACTGTAAAATCTCACCATGTCTCAAGCCAAGCATGAAATATAATTCAATGACATCATGTAAAGGAGCCATGTTTTACTGATGGCCAGCAGACAGTAAATAAAACCACTTTGAAAACGAAATAACGTGATACGTCCCGGTTTTTATTTTCTTGGTCTGGCAGCTCTACACTGCCGTACTTATGAGTATACTTTACGAATACAAGAGAAAACCTTGGTTTTACCGGTAAAATCCCATGTTTCATTAGTGTGCGTTAGCTTAACTCCCCGGTGTTGTTAGCCACGATGTCTCATTGTCCATGACGATTGTTGGAACACACAGCTTCAATTATTTCACTGGCCGGTTTCATTGTGTTTATACAATGAGCCACAGGTCTTTGTTCAGCAGACTGACAAAGCAGCTTCATGCTTAGTGCCCAAAAATCAACACTTATATCATGAAAAACAAGAGTGCAAAACACGACAACAATAGCAAGATACATAGGCAGTGAAGTTACTAAAAGTCAAAAAAGTTCCAGACTTTGGTGATCGATAGAGTGCGCGTGTTCATGTGGCACATGTAAACAAAACGCATGTGAACGCGAGGGGGCAGGGTGATAGAAGGAGCTCGGAGCCACACCAACTAACGCAGAGTGTTTCAGAACGGAAATGATTTCAAGCATGTTCAATCAAAAATATTGAGGACCACGGATCACTATGTGGCAAGACATTTCCAATACAGTGTAGTTGGATATCTGGCAGCTGAATGACATGAGTTCAAAAAAACACAATATAGGACCTTTAACTAATTATGCAAAATTCCACACACATTTTACATAAGAGAGCCCAGGTCCACTCATCCTGAACCATATCCACAAATAGCTGAACAGCCTCAATGTTCAGCATCTGGGTCGTAAAAAAGTAGCACGATATTACATCTCTTACAACACATGCAAACATGCTGGGGACAAATACGGTAAGTGAGTGACTCTTTTTCCATTAAGTGGATGAGTTCTTCCATTTTCTGGTCTCTCACATTTAATGTCATAAACAAGAAAAAAACAGGTAACAGCATGGAGCTCAGTGCTGATGTTACAGTGGTTAGTTTAAAAAAACACTATAAACTATAATTACTTCAGTCTCCGTGGTGTTCCAGTACTGCTTCAAAATACAAAGGATACTTACTGGAGATGAGTGGGTGAGTCAATGTGAACAGACAAATTACCTTTTTTGGACCATTTAAAAGTAACAAGCTGAAACAATTGATGCTGTAGCAGGTTAGGATATGTTTCACCCCAACAAGGGTAACACAGGTACAGTTGGATGTCTAATGGTGGAGTTAGAGCAAAACATAACGTACGCGATTGTTTTCGGCTGCCCATAGAATTAATTCCTTGGGTTTGTCTTTGAGAGTCTCTTCTTCTTCCAAATACCACTCCTCACTACGTTCTTCCTCCTCCTCCTCCTCCTCATTTTTTCCACCAAACCACAGACTGCTGGCCCCCCTGGGGATTAGGTGTCCATGTGTGTTCAAAAGCTCAAGCTGATTGAAGTCATCTGGAAGCTCCATCAGTCACTGTTTTTGTAAAAGAACAGACTGCAAAGAAAGAAAGACAGATTTTAGACAAATTTTGATCTGTCTTTATTTGTAAAGCCCCAAATTACCAGATGTTCAGTCAGGAATCAGAAAGCATCATGTCAATGAACCAGCACTAGTAAGCGGTTAACGTCAAAAAGACTACATTAGCAATAGTTAAAATCTATATTATCTGACAGACTCCAGTTTGTTTATACTAATGATGTTTTCCTCCAATTTAAGGTTTGTGATGGAGTTCGAAAGGGCTCAGTTTTAGGACAGTCCTGTCACTTTTTGCATGCTTCTCCTTGGAAACGTCATCAGGAGACACAAAATTAATTTTAATTGTTATGAAGATGATGCCCAGCTTTATACATGAAAGCCAGACGAAGAGAACTAGGGAACCAAACATCAGGTATGTATTAAAGACATTGAAGCCTGGATTTCGAACGTTTCCAATGTTTTACTCTGAAATTAAGATAAAACGAGGTCATCCTCATCAGCACAAGAAACCTCAGGAGTCACCTTTGACCCCTAAGTATCATTCACATCACATATAAAGCACATTTTTGACATCTCCCACCTTTACAACACTGCAAAAAACAAACTTTTTTAATCAAAGGGATGCTGAGAGGCAGGTCTATGCATTTGCTACCTCTTGACTACTCTACTGCAACTCAGGATGTAGTACGGTAAGTAATCTCTAAAAACTCCAGCTCATCCAGAATTCAGCAACCCGAGTACCGACAGGAACCAAGAAAAAGCCATCAAATTTCATGTTAACTGCTTTAGACTGGCTCTTTGTCAAATCTCAAATTAAGTTCACAATCCTCTGTCTGACCAACACAAACTAGCAGGCCCACACATTGTGGAAATCAGCTCCCAGTCGCTGTTTGGTAGGCAGACACCTTGTCTACCCTGAAGCTTGAAGTCTCTGTCTCTCTTCTACTACTTATGGCTTTTGCAGGTCTTGATGGTGACGATGTCGTTCCAAGTCATTCCAACTCTGTCCCAGTGGTAGAGGAAGAGGTCGTCTGGGTAATCACCCACTCTTCTTATTTTACATTTCTTTAAATTATAAGTGATTTTGTTGAACTATTCTTTCCTCAAAGAATCCATTGCATAGCTGTTAGCCTTCTCTGAGCCTTGATAGAATTCAAATTTGCTGATCTTTGAAAGAAAAATAAAATCCCAGATGCCAAAATGGCATGAGAGAAAGTTGAAAATTAAACTTTGTGGGACATTACATTAACATTTACTACTTTTCCAAGCAGTTGGGTTGAATGAGATTCAGACCCCCCTCCCCCAGATAATAGCCTAATACACTATATTGCCAAAATATTCACAAACCTATCCAAATAATAAGAATCAGTTCCAATCACTTCTATGGCCACAGGTGTATAAAACCAAGAACCTAGGCATGCAGACTGTTTTTACAAATATATGTGAAAGAATGGGTCACTCTTTCAGGTGCTCAGTGAATTCTAGCATCCTCACTCCTAAATATTCCACAGTCAACTGTCAGCTGTATTATAAGAAAGTGGAAGTGTGTGAGAATGACAGCAACTCAGCGATAAACTGGTAAGCCACGTAAACTGATGTAGAGTCAGCGGATGATGAGTTGCATAGTGAGAAGAGGTCCCCAGCTTTTTGCAGAGTCCATTGCTACAGACTTCTAAACTTCATGTGGCCTTCAGATTAGTTCAAGAACAGTGTGCAGAGAGCTTCATGGAATGGGCTTCCATGGCTGAGCAGCTGCATCCAAGCCATACATCACCAAGTGCGATGCAAAGCGTCAGATGCAGTTATGTAAAGCACACCGCCACTGGACTCTAGAGCAATGGGCACGCCTTCTCTGGAGTGATGAATCATGCTTATCATCTGGCAATCTGATGGATGAGTCTGACTTTGGTGATTGCAAAGAGAATGATACTTGTTGGACTGCATTGTGCCAAGTGAAAAGTTTGGTGGAGGGGGTTATGGTGTTGGGTTGTTTTTCAGGAGCTGGGCTTGGCCCGAGTTCCACTGAACGGAACTCCGAATGCTGCAGCATACACAGACTGGGCTTGCGCTAGCCATTCGCCACGTCGCCATAGCAAAGTAAATTCCAGATTGGCTACAAGGTTTTTAGCCTGTGTAGCCATAGTGGCGTTATTTTTAGGAAAAAAGGCTAAAACTTAAAACTTTTTTGGACTCGTGAAAATCCCCGAGCGATAACAAACATTTTCTCTCGCTAGCGCCACTATTTCCGTCGGCGCATGCCAACGGAAATAGCGTCCGACGGAAATAGCAGCCGACGGAAATAGCCGAAGCATGCTAACGAAAATAGCCGAAGTGACCCGAACACGCTCGATCATTAAATATGCACTAGGTTCATGACCTCCTCTCGTCCGATAAAAAACAAAAATATTCTATTTTTACAAGCTAAACCCGCGAATTGGTGTACGACAAGGCGAAGACGATCGATCGAAAGAAATTAAGAATCCAGTGTTATATAGTAGAGTTTGTGTTAAAATTCTAATTCAACAACAAATGGTGAATACTGAGAGGGGGTAGGAGTGGTAACAGACCGATCAGAAGGTAAGTGAAAGATATTATCAATTATTTTTTGTAGTCTTAGACATTTGATCCCTATGACCGGCAGGAATAACTAGCGATGCATGTAAATGTGTATTCACCTCGCTTGCTACTTTTCATACCTTTTTAAATTGAAATGAAAAATCATGTTATCAAATTTAAAAAAACTAAACTAAACTAAACTATGGCATACCAATGGTGTTAGTGGTGGTCTAAGTTAAAATGTCTTCTAGTCTAAGTGGAACTTACAAGTAAACATTGAGTAATATTTTGTAGGACTATATCTTCATGTGACCCACCTAGAATGTAGTCACATTTTTGTGTTTTATTTATTTTATTTTGTGTTTTGAATTCATTTTGGGAGCTGTCACTTGTCAATGTGTCTGTAATTAAAAAGAGTTTACCTGGGACAGTAGGGGGCAGTATAGGAGTGTTTTCACTTATCTTCCACCTGGGTAAGAAGAAGTTACCTGCAGACAGGAAGCTCACCCCTCATTCTAAAGAGAGCAACCAGTCTGATAACAACAACGTTCTGTGTTCTTCTTTCTCCTGTTTAGCAGGTTAGTGTTAGTGCACAAACTCACTAAATGATACAAATGGGATTATGATAACATTAAGTACACATTCTGATGGTGGAGCTTAACTTTAAAGTGTTTGCAAGAGATTGTTTTTGTTTATAAGTGAATTCAGTGCAAAACACAGTGGTTTGGCTGAGTGAATCAATACAAAATGGCGATGTCCATATACAATGCTTTTTCAAGGACACTGACCCTAGTTTACACTCCCAAAGATCTCCCGTTTTGTATTTTATTTCGTATTGTATTTTGGTGACTTTTATAAGATGTGTGACCCGCTATATTATTTTATTTGGACATGGTTATGAATAAATTCAGCTCTCAGTATTAATAATTAAAGATTTACAGTAAATACAGTAATTCAAAGGCGTTATTGGAAAAACTAAGAAAGTAAGAAGAGTATAATTACTTAAAGGAGCATTGCAAAGTGCACTAATTTAAAGGTGGATATCCTTAACATGAATAAGACAATGATTGAAGGTCTATTACAGTACTTTATTGTGTGTTTTGAAGTGATGATACGTAACTGGTGTACTATAAAAAAGAATACGGGTCAAACATGCAGTGGTAAATAATTCCAGTGATACAGTGATGATTTTATTGATGTATTTGTTTACGTTGATGAAAAGAGCGTTGGAGATAAAGTAAAATACATTGAAATAATACCAGTAAAGAAAAGAAATGGGAAATAAGAGATTTAATGGATTTGTGATGTTTGTGTCCTGTTTAACAGGACAACATTATCTGAATTCAATCGTTGAATCTCACATTTATACCTGCATAAAATAGGATAGAAATAAAGATTGTTAAGCTTGAACTGTTGACTTTAGTGTATTTTTGTAGGTAAAAGATTTTGCCCTCAGAATGCACCAGAATGCAGGAAAACAACCCCATTTTCTACAAAATTATCTGGGGGAGGGCCCCCAGACACCCTCTGTGTTTGGTATCAGCGCGATGAGCCCCTTCCCCTTCCAACATGACCATGCACCAGTGCACAAAGCAGGGTCCATAAAGACATGGATGACGAGTCTGGCATGGATGAACTTGAGTGGCCTTCACAGAGTCCTGACTTCAAACCAATAGAACACCTTTGGGATGAATTAGTGCGGACACTGAGAGCCAGGCCTTCTCATCCAACATCAGTGTGTGACCTCACAAATGCACTTCTGGAGGATTGGTCAAAAATTCCCATAAACACACTCCTAAACCTTGTGGACAGGCTTCCCAGAAGAGTTGAAGCTGCTATAGATGCAAAGGGTGGACCGACATCATATTGAACCCTATGGATTAGGAATAGGATATCACCTATATGTTCACATGCGAGTCAAGGCAGGTGAGCTAATATTTTTGGCAATATCGTGTTTTTTGAGACTGGTGTCTTGGACCAAAAGGTTTCTGCCCCTGCCTGCCTCAAGAGCTATTTGCTGCTTTTGTTGTTATTTGTTACTTTGTATCTCTGCATGTGTAAACGTGTTATCAATTAATCATGTCTTGCATGACACAGCATAATTTCATTATTTGGTATGTTAGCTTGTAGCACCTGATTTCCTACTTTTACTGACCCGTTCTAAGTTTGCAGGGTATTTCCCCTTACCTGCTGCTGAAGTTAGTTGTGAACATGATCTCATTCGAGGCACCAAGCAACATCATTTAAAAAAAATATCAGGCATCTACTGTACTTTACGGCATTACGTCACAAATGAACACACTGGAACAATGCTACAACATTTAAAAATGTATAATAAGATAAGAAATTGACGTTGTTACAGCAACATTTGTCATAGCTAGACAAAAACTCTTAGTTACTCGGGGTTTTATATGTGATGAAAAATACTTAAAATAAACGTCGTTCTCACCTTCCCAGATAGCAGGTTGACAACAAACAGGAAGACAAATCGTTTATGTAGTTATATTCAAAGTTGGCTTTTCAGACATTAACGCTTCCGCTGCTTCATATCATGTCAGATTTCTTCTTCTACATCAGGTCATCCTTTTCTTCGTCTTCTTCTATTTATTACGATTGCTGGTGTTCAGTTTCATTACTGCCACCTACTGGACATAATCCGACGAAACAACTCCAAATCCTCCAAAACACACGACCTCATCATATTTTATGAGTACCACCGCAGCCAGGTGTGCTTTTCAACCCTTCAGCCCCACATCATGTATATATTACACAGTAATAGAAACTAAACTTAATTATAGCGGAATAGAAAAGTTTTATTTCAATATCCTTTGAATAAAATGTTCAAGTGTAATGATGAAAAATTTCTGATCCTTTACACATTTTAAATGGATAAATGTCACAATTTGTTTTGAAGTGAGCCTCTTTTGTTTTAGGTAACAACTGAAATAACTATCTTGTCATATCTTCAAGTTATTATTAGCTGTCATAAAATACAACCTGGCAGAAAGCCTTGGTACAAGAATTTACAAAAGGCCATATTTGCGTGTCTGATGTTGTCTTTGTGCTACACATTTATCAATCAATCACTCAAGTTTTATTTATATAGCGCTTAATCGTGATAGCAGACATTTCAAAGCGCTTTAACAGACAGAGAAACCCAACTGAACCCTCCAGAGCAAGCATAAGCAACAGTGGCGGGGAAAAACTCCCTCAATGAGGAAGAAAATCCGGGCAGGACCCAGACTCTTTTGGGCGGCCATCCGCCTCGACCGGTTGGGTGGAAAAGAAATCAAAGGAAGATAAGAACAGCATCAGAGAGAGACAGAGAGAGAGTGACAGATAGGCCAGATAGAGACAGTATCAATATGGTTAAAGTTGCTAAAGTCAAAGCACAATTACAGCTGTGTGGATGACTGTATGGAGGAAGGAGGAAGAAAGGAAGCAGGACCCCAGCCGATGGATAGTTGAGGGGTGGTACTGGTGGGCTTGGAGGATAAGGTCCACAGCACATGGAGATATGGGGGTGATACTGGTGGGCTCGGAGGTGCAGGTCCACAGAGGAAGGCCCACGGCGGCTGGGCTGATGAGGGGTGGAACAGTAAGATGACACCAAGGAAGAGAGGCAGCAGGACCCCTGTCGATATTAGGTGAGTGGTGATACTGTTGTTTGGGAGGTGTAGGTCCACAGCAGATGGTCCACAGCGGATGGGTGGATGAGGGGTGGAACAGTATGGTGGCGCGGAGGAAAAAGGAAGCCGGACCCCAGCCGATAATTAGGTTAGGGGTGGTACTGGTGGGATGGGAAGAGTCTGGATGTTGAGTCTCCAGCAGTGTAGGTCTATATGAAAATAAACGTAGTAACCTAAGTTGCCATTAACTGTAAAATTTATGAAAAAGAAAAGTTTTAAGTCTAGTCTTAAATAGTGAGAGGGTGTCTGCCCCCCGAACTGAGGTAGGGAGGTGGTTCCACAATAGAGGGGCTTGATAGCAAAAGGCTCTAGCCCCCGTCCTACTTTTATAAATTCTAGGAACCACCAGTAGGCCAGTATGTTGAGAGCGTAATGCTCTAGATTGATTATAAGGAACTAAAAGTTCCTTCAAGTAGGTCGGTGCCTGGCCACAAAGGGCTTTGTAAGTGAGGAAGAGTATTTTAAAATAGATCCTAGCTTTCACAGGAAGCCAGTGCAGAGAAGCCAGCACAGGAGAAATATGGTCCCTGGCACTGGTCCTGGTCAGAACACGGGCGGCAGCATTCTGAATTAGTTGAAGACTCTTCAGCGACTTTTTGGGGCAGCCTGAAAAAAGTGTGTTACAGTAATCTAGTCTGGAAGTGATGAAAGCGTGGATTAATTTCTCTGCATCACTCCGTTTTAAAATATGCCTGATTTTAGCAATGTTTCGGAGATGGAAAAAGGCCGTTCTAGAAACCTGCTTAATGTGTGTGTTAAACGAGAGATTCTGATCGAAGATGACACCTAGGTTCCTCGCAGTAGTTTTGGCCTCAAACGTGATGCCATCCAAGGTTATTACATCACTGGGCACTACATCCCTAACAGTTTTTTGGCCGAGCAATACAACCTCAGTTTTATCAGAATTGAGATGCAAAAAGTTATTCATCATCCAATCTTTAATCCCTTTGATACACGCCTGTAATTTGCACAACTGGCTGACTTCGTCAGCCAGGTTTAATCGAGAAGATATAATTACGTATCATCGGCATAACAATGGAAGTTGATGGAGTGTTTCCTTATCAAATTAACCAGAAATAGAATTTGGATGTAATATTTACATATATCTGCTTTAAAATAAGAGTGATCAAAATTGTGACAGTGACAGCTAGTGACAGTATGTAATACCATCAGCAGGAAGAGAGGAAAAGTGAGTATTCCAAGATGACAGGACAGAAAAGTATACAGTTTTTTGCCCTCCTTTACATCAAACAGCTGTAATTGTCAAAACAATAAATACCTAATATTGATGATGGTATATTTGGACACTTAGAAGAAAAAAAATTCACAGAAGTCCGAAGTAAGGATGTAGAGAATAAATGAACTGTTTGGTAAAGCCTATCCCAGCTGGCTTCCGGCGAGAGGCGGGGTACGCCCTGGATGCATCGCCAGTGCTCTGAAGGGTGGGCAATCAATCAATCAATCAATCAATCAATCAATCAATCAATCAGTCACTCTATCAATCAATCAATCAAATTTTATTTGTATAGCCCAAATTCACAAATGGCAATTAGCCTCCGAGGGCTTAAATCTCCATACAAATCCTAAATAGAGCAAAAGGAGAAACCCCTGGAAGAACCACGGGTGATCAGTGACATGGATAAACATGTAATACATGTTAGAAGTACAGAACAGGACAATCACAAGGTCCATGGTTTTTGAGTTTAGGATCATGCCATTCCGAGGTGTGCACAAGCGCAGTCCAGGAACACAATGGACCTTCATATAATCAGTAATATATTAATGCAAGTCCGTCAGAATATTGTATTTGAACCTAAGTGTGATGACGGTCTGATCAAAATTCACTGTGACCACTGTGATAGATTTATTTTCACTGAGCAGCGAAAAACTGGCCCACACATCCTCTTACTTTACTTGAACAATTGCGGCACTTATTTCAATTTTCCCAAATGTCCCACACAAATGTACTTATTATTATTATTACTTGAAGCCGTTTGTCCAGTGGATGAGCACCCATTATCAGTGAGAAATGGCTTTAAAGTGATAATGAAAAACTGAAAAGTTGTTCTGAATGATGCATTTCATTATCTGCATATTTGCATGTGTTTGTGTTTTGGGAGATCCGCGCTGTTTCCTCACAACAAGAAGGCCGTGGATTCAAATCCAGTCACCGGGCCTCTCTTTGTTGACCTGAAAATGAGGGATATTTACAATACTTACTGCACAGCAAAGTTACAAAATAATTTTCCACACTAACAAAGAATAACATTTTCCACTATCTTCCACTTTTTATAGACAATTCCGATGACAGTGTCTCTCTCCATATGGCATTATGTAAAGACAAGTGTTTCAACCCATCCATCCATCCATCCATCTTTTGGTAGATGAGCCACTTACCAGCATGGTTCTGCTGACTGCAGGCGAGAGCCAGGCTGCACCTCGGATAAAACGCCAGCTCATCGCAAAGTCACATGAAAGACAAACAACCACTCACATTCACACCTACAGAGAATTTGTTGCAACCAATACACCTAAGCTGCATGTTTTTGGAGGTGGGAGGAAGTCAGAGAACCCAGAGAGAAGCCACACAGACACGGAGAGAACATACAAACTCCACACAGAAAGGAATTGAATCTTCTTGCCATGAGGAAACAGCACTATCCACTGTGCCGCAGTGCCACCCAATCGATAAAAATAGAAATAAATGTTTTTCTCAGAAAACATGCACCCATCCAGAATGGTAAGGTTTGCAATCTTGTATGGGAATTCTTCAGTAACGAATAGGATAACCAGAAACATGTTCTGATGTCTTTCTTAGACATTAGACCAGTGACCTGCAGTCCAGGGAGGCAGTTGAGGCATGGTCTCACTAGCCATCATGGGGAGAAAAAAAAAGGAAAATGGATGAAATAAATTAATTGGTTATACAGTATTTATCCAGTGATGTATATTCTAAAGTTATTTTTCATTTAATGTCACAATTTTTAGATCATTTTTACCCCAAATTTTCACATTTACCACTGAAATACTGAGGCCCTGTCCACACGATGCCGGAACTTTTTGAAAACGTAACTTTTTTGTTGCGTTTACACCTTCCGTCCACACGACAACGTAGATATCCGGGACGAAAACGCAACTTTTTGATAACGCTAGCCAAGGTGGAATTTTTTGAAAACACTGGGTCTGCGTTGTCATGTGGATGGTGTATCCGCAACTTTTTCTATCCGGGCGGTGTGTCCCTGCGGGGAAAATCGCTGTGACGTCATACATGTGACCCATGTCTACATGTACAAATGGAGATAAAACCGGCTATTTTCTGATGTATAAGCTCCACATCGAAAATACGTTGATAAACGTGCTTTGCACTTAAATATTTGTTCGTCTGTTACTTTATTTATGTTTCATGAAGTTTAAATATGTATTTATTTATTCATTCATTCATTCACGTTCTTCGCCAAAGACGCTGGCACCAGTTCTGGGTCAGACCAGGATGTGCTGCCTGCTGGTGGAGAACTCTGTGATGGAGGTCCTCCTCTAGGAGGAACATCATGAATTTTCACACGGTCCCGGTCCTCTCTCCTGTCGTTCTCAGAGTTGTTCTGCTTATACATGTGTTGATCAAAGCACTGATGCGGATACGTGTGGATGGAGATCTTTTTGAAAACACTGTCATGTGGATGCGAATCATTTTTGATGCGGCGTGTAAAAAGTTGCGTTTTCAAAAAGTTCCGGCATCGTGTGGATGGGGCCTCAGATGAGACTTGTAGTGAAGCACCAGCCAGCTGAGCCTCACCATGGATTGAGTAATGACTCGGCTAGCTGTGCTGGCATGCTAAGCAGTGAGACTGTAGTTCTGTCTCTCTATATGTCGCTAATGAATTGTTCAGACACGCTTGTTATATGAACTACATTTCCATAGTTTAAGGTATATAATGTACAGTGTTTTTTGTCAACAATTGTAAGTGTGTAATGTCTGTCTATGAGTTGATCGATCCTAAAACAGCTGGGAAGAGGCAGTAAGTGAAGCACGCAGTTCTCCTGCCTCATAGTAGGGGTTGCTGGTGATCCCAGGGATTCTTCTTGGGATTATTATTCTTTGGCCGCAGAATAAGTGACAGCAAGCTATGAGCTATAGTCAGTAAGACAAGTGCAGCCATTCATTGGTTTTTTCCACATGCCTTGCCTTATTATAAAAATGGAGGATTAGATATCTCGACTTAAAATTTTTTCGATGCCTTTGTTCAGAAGGACCTGCGCAGGGAGTTCATTTATAAGTAAACATAACATATAAACAAACATGTAGGTAACAACATAACAATGTTTTTTAATCAAATGTACTCCTTTATGTGTTACAGTTTGTATGTGTAAATAATTCTGCTATGAGACTTTAAACACAACCCACTCACTGTTGTTAAGTAAATGGTGAATAAGCTAAACTACAGTTTCATATTTTGTCAATCTAATTTTGATATTATGATGAAGTTAGTGCCTCATCAGCCATGAAACTAACTGCACGTAACTGCATTAGTCCATGTGTTTAATAGATTCTACCCTTGTTATGGTTTTTTTCCTAATCCTGTTTTTCTCCAGTTTCGAGTATGCTCCTGAATTTCTTTTCCTTATTTGTAAATATTTCCCTTCAAGGTGATTGCTGTGTTTTTATCTTCGTCCCTCTTTCTTTGTACTGTATATACTAGTTTTTCTTGAAAGGTGATTTTCTGTTGAACTTGGGGCGGCAGTGGCTCAGTGGTAGAGCGCGTGGTAGAGCTGGTCGTCCAATGTTCTGAGATCAGCGGTTCGATTCCCGCTCCCACCTCCGGAGCACTGCCGAAGTGCCCTTGAGCAAGACGCTGTCCCCCTTACAAGTTGCTCATTTGGGGTGCACCACAAAGGAGCTGCCCGCCACTCTACCTCCCTCTACCTGTGTGTGCTTGTTTGTTCAGGGCCTGTACACACTAACATATGCATGTGATTGGATTTGACTTACTAGAGTCAGGGGTCGCCACAGCGAATCAGTTGCGTCCATCTAAACCTGTCCTCTGCATCCTCTTCTCTCACACCAACTACCTTCATGTCCTCTTTCACTACATCCATAAACCTCCTCCTCTTTGGTCTTCCTCCTGCCTGGCAGTTTAAAACTCAGCATCCTTCTGCCAATATATTCACCATCTCTCCTCTGGACATGTCCAAACCATCTCAGTCTGGCCTCTCTGACTTTATCTCCAAAACCCCTAACATGTGATGTCCCTCTGATGTGCTCATTCCTGATCCTATCCTTCCTGGTCACTCCCAAAGAGAACGTCAGCATCTTCATCTCTGCTACCTCCAGCTCTGTCTCCCGTCTTTTCCTCAGTGACACTTGTCTCTAGGCCAAACAACATCACTGGTCACACCACAGTTTTGTACATCTTTCCTTTCATTTTAGCTGAAACTCTTCTATCACACAGCCCACCTGACACTTTCCCATTCCATCCTGCCTATACACGCTTCTTCACCTCTTTTCCACACTCTCCATTGCTCTGGACTGTTGACCCCAAGTACTTAAAATCGTCCACCTTCTTGATCTCTTCTCCCTGTAACCTCACTCTTCCACTTGGGTCCCTCTCATTCACACACATGTACTCTTTCTTACTGCGGCTAACCTTCATTCCTCTCCTTTCCAGGACAAACCTCCACTTCTCTAGCTTCTCCTCCACCTGTTCCCTGCTCTCACTGCAGATCACACTGTCATCTGCAAACATCATAGTCCACGGAGATTCCTGTCTAACCTCATCTGTCAGGCTGTCCATCACCATGGTGAACAAGAAGGGGCTCGGAGCTGATCCCTGATGCAGTCCCACCTCCACCTTGAACTCCTCTGTCGCACCTACAGCATACTTCACCACTGTCTTACAGTCCTCATACATGTCCTGCACTGCTCTCACATACTTCTCTGCCACTCCAGACTTCCTCATACAATACCACAGTTCCTCTCTGGGCACCCTGTCATAAGGTTTCTCCAGATTTACAAAAACACAATGAAGCTCCATTTGGCCTTCTCTGTACTTCTCTATCAACATCCTCAAGGCAAATATTGCATCTGTAGTACTCTTTTTTGGCATGAAACCATACTGCTGCTCACAAATGCTCACTTCTGCCCTTAGTCTAGCTTCAACTACTCTTTCCCATAACTTCATTGTATGACTTATCAGCTTTATTCCTCTGTAGTTGCCGCAACTCTGCACGTCTCCCTTGTTCTTAAAAATGGGCACCAGCACACTTCTCCATTCCTCAGGAATCTTCTCACTATCTAAGATCCTGGTAAACAACTTCTTAAACCAACAGTGGTCCAATTTCCACCAGCACCCTGTAGGTCAACAGCACCGATGGCGGTCGTTGTTAACCCAGGCCTCGACTGATCCAGTATGAAAGTCATAGGTTTGATTCGCATGTTTGATTTGGCAAAAGGTTTACACCGGACACCCTTTGTGATGCAACCCTCTGTATTTATCCAGGCTTGGGACCAGCATAATAAGACACCGGCTTGTGTCTTCTTGTGGCTACATTGTAAAGTAGCAGCAGGGATGTTGAACATAAATGAGAATTAAAGATTTGCTACACTTTCCTTCTACATTTCATTCATGCAGGTCACTAACCCCGAACATTTGGGGTTTTTTTCTTTTCAGGTCTCATAGAGTTCTGGCCTAAGACCACAGCAGCCATACAACACATAACTTATTCTTGCCTTAACTGCTTTAGATGGCTATGTCTGAAATATAACTACAGCGTAAATGAAGGACAGGCTGTGGCATTCATTAGTGTGTCTGAACTCGTATTTCCACTCTCTCAAAACCCCTAGTCATCAGTGCTGGGCAGTGGCAGGATGTGGCCTCGTTGCTCAACTTCTCACAGGAGCATAACGTCTTGGTTTTCTGAATTGAATAGCGTATGTTGTGAAGTGCTTTGAGACATCAGTTAGACCAGAAAGGCTCTATATAGTCAATATACTGTATTTAAACTGAAGTGTGAGAGCAATATTTTTTAGTGTATTTGAATACAGGACATGTACAGTTTACATCCTTAAATTGACTGAAACCTTACAAAAAATCAGTGTTGTGTTGTACATTTATGAGATGAAAATTTCCAAGTATTATACTCTTATTCTACAATTCAATAATGTTCATTTTACACTTAACAAAAATATAAACGCAACATTTTTGTTTTTGCTCCTGTAACAGTGTTATAAATAAATAAATAAATATATATATATATATATATCGCTGTGTTTCAGATCCTCATTCAAGGATCACTCCCAACCATATGGGACCAAGGAACTGCTCCTGGCCACAGGTAAGTCTCACCATATTAATCTTTTTAGCAGTTGTCTGTTAGCATGAGTGATCGAGTGCTATTTGGCTAATTAGGTATGTTGTGACTATGAAAAACCAAATTTAGTCACTGAGAGGAGAAAGAGCGGGGCTCTGACACGCCGAGTCCAAGTAGAAAACATGAGGTACCATTGCAGTTGTGTACATTTAATTTGCATTCAGTTCCAGAACAGATTGGACATGTACTATACTTGTTTCCATCCATGCACTCCATACAATTCATCCTTTTCGAATACACCGATTTCGATCTGATCTGATTCCACTGTTGCAAAGTTTTCCTTTGAGAAGATCCAATAGTTTCCAGCTCTCTTTCAAGTCCTCCACAGTGAGAAAAGCATGGAAAGTGTCTGACACCCTGCAGTTCCTTGCTCAAAACCTTTTTCTGTTCCTTATCCGTCCAACCCATTGTCAGGCTCTGCACATCCATCAGCTCAACAGAGCTTTTCATGTCTATAGATTGGCCATTCTTCTTTGATGGACCCAGTTGCTCTTCAGGGCTGCATTCAGGGGAGTCCAGTTGTGACTTCTGCTTCCATGGCTGATCCAATTTCACCACAGAGATGCCGTTAGCTGTGATACCGGGATATTCCAAGTCCACTTTTGATGTTGGCCCGTTAACAGTCCAGCCCAACATGGTCTGAAGAGCGTATGGCCCTCCGTTTTCACTTGAAATCACATTTATTGGTTCCAACGCTCTAGGTACATTTACGCCTATCAACAGTTCAATGTCTGCATCAATTTCAGGTAGGCGTATCCCATGCAAATATGGCCATTTGACTAGATCCTGTTTCAGTGATATGTTGCTCCTATCAACAGGCATTTTCTTCTGTGTAAAGACATCAGGCAAGTCACAGTAAAGATCATTTTCCAGACCAGCCACCTCTAGGTCTGACACAATGCAGCATTCCACAAGATTTTCCTGGTCCATTGTGCGTAAGAGAATTTTAGTTCTTCTTCCTGAAACTTTCAGCTTGTTCATCAGACCTGTTGTACAGAAGGATGCAGAACTGCTTCGAACAAGTTCCTGTGGTTGTCCTCTAGTGTATTGTACCAGGAAGTGCAAACTATCTTCAGCATCACTTGTTCTTTCTTCAACATTGTGCTCAAACGATCTTATGAAGCTATGATATTGAGGAGGATTTCCATCAAATACTTGAATTTCTCTCTTTGGCAAATGAGAGATGTTTTGTTGTCATACCAGCAGAGCAGAAATCTCATTTTGCCTTGCCATTATGGATAGCAAATTGTTGTCATCAATGACTGGCATCTGAACATGTGGACTGGCTGCAAGCTGAGGAGCTGGAACATTATTAACAACATTGTGAGCCATTTGAAGTCCAGGCGGCCTCTGTTGTACAGTTTGATAACCATAACCAACGGTAACTTTCCTTTCACCTGGCTTTGTGAAATGAGACTGAGATGTATTTTGATTATCATACGATCCATAGACACTAGGTGCGATAGCAGCACTCTCAGCCTTAAGAGCAGCATAGGCCCCACTTGACATATTAAAGTCCATGTCAGAATTTTTATCTCTGGTGCCTTTCACACTGCTTCCTGAGACTTTTAAAACTTCTATCCGAGCCTGGGCAGCTGCTATTTCCACTTCAAGCTCAAATCTTTTTTTCCTTTTTCTTATTACAGCCTCTTGCTAATCAAGCTCTTGCTTTTGGTTGAAAAATTTATGACGAGCAAGAAGAGCAGCCATTTCAGCTTCAGCCTGTACACGAGAACACGCAGTTGAGGTTGATGTTCTTGAAGTTCCAGTTTTTGATCCATGTTTTTTGTGTCCCAACATTTGAGGTGCTATCCTCTGTTGAATGTCATCTTCACCATTTTCCTCCACATTGTCCTTTGCTCCACATCTTGAGACTGGTCTTTTAATTTCAGAGAGCCACAGTGTCACATCCTCAGTAAATTCTTTGTTATGTTTAGTAATTCTTGCAAACCACAAATTTTGTTTATCCTTTTCAACCTCAGACAACATTTCCACTAATGAATCGTGGAAGGAAGCTGTCTCCTTATGTAGTTGCATCAATGTGTCCAGTTGAGTTTGAACCTGTGAAATATTTTCATCATTCTTCATGAGTTCTTTTAATGAAATGATGATACCTTTCATTTTATTCACTCTTAATTGGCGTTCTTTTTGAAGCTTCTCCATTTTGCAACCAACAACCTTTTCAGTGACAGTAATTTTTCTTTTCACAGTTTCATTGACATTTGAGCCAGCATTTGATCCACTCATCTTAACATCCAGCAATATGTGTATCACAAAAGTTCAGAGCATATGTCACAATCCATGTTTGCTTCGTTAATCCACATCAACTTTAGACCTTTAGTGCGCACAAAGAAATTATCAGTTTTCTCAGTTTATCTCATGAGCAATCACATCAAACGATAGCCACAGCATCAATTAGCGTCCAATACGCAGCCAAAACGATCATCAGCTGTGTCCAAGCAGGTATAAACAGCATAAATGAAATGAGTTCTACTTATCTTTGCTGTGCTTTCACTCGGATTTACTCACGTTCACCATGGAACATGGTTGAACTGTCCAAAGTGGATAAATCCAGTAGAGAATCAAAAGGTCCCGTAGCTGTTCCAGTAGCCATTTCTGTTGACTTTGTTGTGACTATCAAAAACCAAATTTAGTCACTGAGAGGAGAACGAGCGGGGCTCTGTCTGACACACCGAGTCCAAGCAGAAAACACAAGGTACCATTGCAGTTGTGTACATTCAATTTGCATTCAGTGAAGAACAGTGAAATTGAAGATGACTGGACTAGACTTAGATGAGAATAGTTTACTCTTTGCGATCAACAGAAATATCGACACCGCACCTCACACTCTCTCTGTACCAAGCAAACAGAATCACAGCCAAGCACAGGTGATATTCATCAGGCAATCAATCAGTCAGTCTCATGCATCAACACACCCACACATACATGCCCTGGGCTTGCGCTATCCATCCATAGGCCAAGTAAATTCCAGATTGGCTACAAGGTTTTTAGACTGTGTAGCCACAGTGGCGTTGTTATTTTTACGGAAATTAGGCTAAAACTTACAACTTTTTCGCGGCGCTCGCTATTTCCGCTAGGCTATTTCTGCTAGCGAGCGGCGCTAGCGCCGCTACTTCCGCTATTTCCGCATGCCGGTGGAATTTAGCTGAGGCATGCCGACGGAAATAGCCGAAGTGATCCGAACGCTCCCGATCATTAAATATGCACTTGGGTCATGACCTCCTCTCGTCCAATGAAAAACAAAAATATTGTTTTTTTACAAGCTGAACCCGCGAATTGGAGTACGACAAGGTGAGGACGATTGATCGAAAGAATCCAGTGTTTTATAGTAGAGTTTGTGTTAAAGTCCTCATTAATAAAAAAAATGGTGAATGCTGAGAGGGGGGAGAAGTGGTGACAGACCGATCAGAAGGTAAATGAAAGGTATTATCAATACTTGTTTGTAGTCTTAGACTTTTGTTCCCTATGACCAGCAGGAATAACCAGCGATGCATGTAAATGTGTATTCACCTCCCTTGCTAGATAGATAGATAGATAGATAGATAGATAGATAGATAGATAGATAGATAGATAGATAGATAGATACTTTATTGATCCCAAGGGAAATTCAGGCGACATCTGCCCGCAAGAGATACAATAAATACACATAACAATGACAGAGTAATGGCACAGAGCATTGGGTGTAGATGATGTATGATCAGTAACACGTGGCTGAACCGAGCTGTAAACTGACACTAAGGACCCCCACAAAGTGTCCCACAGTGCATCCACAGTGCATCCCAGGCCCCCCTCGTCTATCCCTTCTCACCCGACCTTGATGACCCTGCGGCTTCAGACCTCTCCTTCTGAGAGAGTGGTTGTGCCCTCTGATGGCACGAGGCACAAAGGAGGTCCTGAGTCTCTCAGTGGAGGAGCTTGGTGACAGCAGTCTGCCACTGAAGGAGCTCCTCTGCTGGGTGAAGGTGGTGTGCAGGGGGTGGGTGGTGTTACCCAGGATCGATCTAAACCCGGACATAGTCCTCCTCTCTAGAACAGTCTGTATTGAGTCCAGATCATGACCGATCACAGAGCTAGCCCTCCGGATGAGCCTGTCGAGTCTCTATGTGTCCCGTTTCCTGGCACCACCACCCCAACACACAATGGCGTAGGACAGCACAGTGGACACAATGGACTGGTAGAACAGTCTGAGCAGATTAGAGCTGATGTTGAAGGAGGCCAGCCTCCTCAAGAAGTACAACCTACTCTGACCCTTCTTGTATACACAGTCCAGGTTGTGCGACCAGTCCAGTCTACTGTCCAGCTGCAGCCCCAGGTACTTATCCCCACTATCCCCACTATCCCCACTTAGTCCCCACTACCTCCACCTCCTTACCCCCGATTACTACTGGCTGTGGGGAGGGTGGTGCCCGCCGGAAATCCAGCACCATTTCCTTGGTTTTGGAGATGTTTAGCTGAAGCTCGTTCCGCTGACACCACCCCACAAAGTCCGTCACCACTCTCCTGTACTCCCTCTCATCACCCTCCCTGATACATGCCACAATTGCAGTGTCATCAGAGAACTTCTGCATGTTGCACGTACCCGAGTTAGAAGTCTGTTGTGTAGAGGATGAAGAGAAGGGGGGAGAGTACCGTTCCCTGCGGGGCCCCGGTGCTGCTGGTCACCACTGATGACAGACAGTTCCCTATACGGACGTACTGGGGCCTGTCTGTTAGATAGTCCGTGATCCAGCTCACGAGATAGGGATCCACAGCCATGGATGACAGTTTCTCCTGCAGGAGCCGGGGCTGGATGGTGTTGAAGGCGCTCGAGAAGTCAAAAAAGAGCACCCTCATTGCACAACTCCCGACATCCAAGTAGGAGAGGGCCCGGTGGAGGAGGTACAGGACTGCATCGTCAGCCCCAACTTGTGGCCGGTAGGCGAACTGGAGAGGGTCCATCGCGCCCTGCACCTGGGGACACATGAGCTCCAGGACCAGTCGCTCTAGGGTCTTCATCACGTGCGAGGTGAGAGCGACTGGTCTGATAGTCGTTGAGCTCAGTGGGGCGTCTCCGCTTGGGTACAGGGACGATGGAGGATGTCTTCCACAAGGATGGGACCCTCCCCAGCCGGAGACTGAGGTCGAAGACCTGGTGTAGGGGTCCGCCCAGTTCGGCAGCACAGGCTTTCAGGAGTCTAGGGTGGACCTGGTCTGGTCCGGCTGCCTTCCATGGGCGAAGCCTCCTCAACGCAGACGTCACCTGTTCCACGGTGATGGCCGAGTGTGGGGGGGGTGGCATGTTGATCCCTCCGGCCGGGGGGTCCGGCAGTTGAGGTGGGGGAAGGGTCTGAGTTTAGACTGAGGTAAGTGGGCGAAGTGGATGGAGAGGGAGAGGGGGAGGCAGATGAGCTGGACGGAGAGGGGGAGAAGGAGGTAGGTGGAGTCGGATCAGCTGGGCCGGGGGAACTCTGGGGACAGGCGCATGGAGTGGTGCGGGAGCTGAACTGATTAAAAAAGCTGTTAAGTTCATCAGCTCTCTCCACGTTCCCCTCCACTGTACCACGGCCCTCTCCATAGCCGGTGATGGCCCTCATGCCACTCCAGACCTCCCGCACCTGGTTGCGCCCAAACTGGTTCTCCAGCTTCCTTCTGTAGCTGTCTTTGGCCTCCCTCAGGCAGAGTCTCACTGCCTGCTGGGCCTCTCTCATCGCATCCTCGTTCCCACTCCTTAACGCCCGCTTCTTCCTGTTCAGGACAGCCTTCACCTCCTTGGTTACCCATGGTTTGTTGTTTGGGTTTTTTATGCCTTTTTAAATTGAAATGAAAAATCATGTTATCGAATTAAAAAACTATGGCATACCAATGGTGTTGATGGTGGTCAAAGTTAAAATGTCTGCTAGTCTAAGTAAAACTTACAATTAAACATTGAGTAATATTTTATATGACTGTATCTTCACATAGTGAATGGAAGTTTTCAATTGTTGAATCTCACATTTATACCTGCATAAAGTAGGACAGAAAGATAGTTAAGCTTGAACTGTTGAGTTAAGTGTATTTTTGTAGGTAAACTGAACAGAAGATTTTGCCCTCAGAATGCAGGAAAACAACCCCATTTTCTAAAAAAAATTCCTGGGGGAGGCCCCCCGGACCCCCCCACAACAAGCATTGGTCGTCCGCATGCTGCACCACTGTCTTGGACACAGAGTGTGGCATTTTGTGGCTTACTCAATTCTTTTACACTGAGCCACAGTGGCTTAGTCATACTAGCTGCTAGTGCAAGCCCAGATGCCACACCCACTACCCCAAGTGAAAACGCAGGAAGTAAGTCCTTGCCTCTACAAGGTAGTACTGCTTTGTTTCGCATTTGCGTGTGTGCGCTCCAACACGTGTGTGCATGCTAAACCAACAGTAGGTACAACGCAAACAAGTTGGGCTCATATTTTATCTTTTTTCCTGTTGTCTGTTAGCATTAATGAAGTCATGTTATGCTAGGCTATGTAGGGAGGTCTCCTTTGTTTCGCGTTTGCGTGTGCGCCCACGCTCCAACACGTGTGTGCGCGCTGGACCTACAGTATAAAGCTAAAACGCACATAAGTTGGTCTAATGTTTTCTTAACCTATTATATCTCAGCATAAATAAAGTCAACTTATGCTAGGCTAAGTAGGGAGTTGTGCTTTGTCTTGTATTGTGTGTGTGCGTGCATGTGTTGAAGTCGATTGTTTGTTTGGCGTCATAGCGACAACGCACACAGGTCTGTCCTTCTAATCTATACACTGGTGTCCTGAAATTAGTGTCCCTCTCCCTTGTGCATCTATTCAGCCACCAGCGTCAAAGGAAGTGGCGTGCCAAACTGATCCAGTGGACACCCATAGTGTTGGTACACAGCTGTCCTTCAGGACTCTTCATTCCCACTATAGAAGTAAAGGTATGTACAAGTCATATTCCATACAATATGTTTTAATAAAATTGGTTAAATAGACTAATTTTCTAAATATTATTGTCTATAGGTGTTCAGGCAACTGCGTCCTGTAAAGATGTTGTTGGAACATTTCTAGCAGACCTATCCTTTTTTCATCAACACCTGTAAAGAGACCCTCAAAGAGACCTCGTCTGGACCTTGAAGAGGAGCTGGAGGAAGAACCATTAGAGGGCAGCTCTACTACGTTAGCTTCAAAGGGGGAGGATCGCACCTATGATCCTGCAGAGTCCATCACAGCACTGTCAGAGTCAACACTTGTGTCGTAAGTTACTCATTATGTTGTGTGTGTTAGTGAGTGTACATGTATTGATAGTAGTTCAGTAAAAAGTAAGTGTTGTGTATTTGAATATTCCAGCAAGACAGTAAGTGAAGTGAAGAGTTTAGTTTAACATTTTTTGAGACAGATTCATGTATGTCATGATATTGTTATGGCTCCTTATTTCGTTACATTTCTATTGTACAGTTTATATTCACAATGTCACGAACCGGCTCGGGGTCTGCCCCCAGCCTCGCGGTGGGTTTCCCGCGGCGCAGATCCCACACCTGCGTCCAATCATCAGACGCACCTGCCACCATTTTACCCCTAATCACAGACTATAAAGACCCAGCTTGAACACGGACCCAGTGTCAGATCCTCTGTGTTGATGCCTTGTTTGTCGCCAGTTCATCCTGACTCCTACCTTGACCCAGGATTGTCTTTGGACCCCGACCTGCCTGCCTGGACCCGTATTAGAACTCTGCTTTGTCCCCGACCACGAACTCTGCCTCTCGGACTTGTACCTCTGCCTGCCTGCCTGTTTCCCGTAAGTCCTGTCCGTATTCCCCCGTGTTTGCACGCCGCTCGTCCCGCTCTGTTTCCCTGGACTCGTGCATCGGTCTTTCCCGTGCGTCCCTTGTATGCCTTTGCGGGAATAAAGACTTAAGTTCAGACGTACCTGGTCTCCGCTCCTGTCTCGGGCGTGACAGTAAGATCTGATCAGAATGGAACCAGCGTCTGAACTCTCCGCAAAGGACCGTCTTCTGCGCGCCGAGGGTCGCCTGGACCAAGTCTCCACCGCGATGACTGTGCTGCTCCAGCAGGTCCATCGCCAGAACGACCAGATCCAGGCTCCGCTGCAGCGGGAAGTTCCGGCGAGCGCTGCGCCCAGCGCCTCCGTTGCTTCGGGGCTTTCCCCCAGTGTCATGGCCCCGCCCCCCGGGGATCTCCCTGCTGCGTCACCGGAACCGCGTGTGGGTAACCCAGAAAGGTTTGACGGAGATCCTGCTCGACTCCGCCCCTTTCTGACAAACTGTAGACTTTTAGTCGCCCTTCAACCCCGGACTTTTACCTCTGAACCAGCACGGGTGGCCTACGTCATCACCCACCTCACGGGCCACGCTCAGCTTTGGGCGACAGCTGAGTACGAGCGTCAGTCTCCCGCCTGCTCCTCCTTCCATCTGCTCTCAACGGAGATGATCAAGGTGTTTGAACTCGGGTCTTCGACAGCGGAGGCATCCAGAGAACTCATGTCAGTTTGGCAGGGGCGGAGCATGGTGTCGGATCATGCCATTAACTTTCGGACTTTAGCAGCACGCAGTTTGTGGAATAATGAGGCGCTGGTGGACGCTTTTTACCACAGTCTGGCAGATTATATTAAAGACGAGCTGGTCTCCCACGAACCCCAGACCACTCTCGACGGAGCCATCGCCTTGGCGACGCGGATCGATCAGCGGGTCCAGGGTCGTCGACGGGAGAGAGGGCGCCAGACTCCTACGCTCCCCAGCACTCGCCGATCCAGCGCACTCGGCACTGCCACACCCGAACCTGCCGAGAGACCTGATGAACCCTTGGAAGTGGGCCGGTCCTCACTCAGTGTTGCGGAGCGTCAGCGCCGGTTCTCCGCCAACCTGTGTCTGCACTGCGGGGAGGGGGGACACAGAGTAGCATCATGTCCGTTAAAAGCCAGAGCTCACTGGCAGTAGGAGGGGTCCGGATGAGCTCAGTCACTACCCGACCCTCCCAGACATCTAACCCCCGCAAGCCCCTCGTCCAGGTTCGCATTCACCTCCCTGGTAAGCTCCACAGCCTCTCCGCCCTGGTGGACTCCGGGGCCGAGGCGAACATTATGGACTCTGAGCTGGCCCGCCAGTGGAACCTGCAACGCCAGCCTCTACCCACTCCTGTTCCTGCCCGGGCGCTGGACGGTCACCCCCTGGGTATCGTCACCGAGGTCACCGCACCGGTCCAGATGTCCATTCCCAGAAATCACCAGGAGGCCGCTCAGTTTCATCTGCTCCGGTCACCCGGCCAGGCTATTATTCTCGGATACCCCTGGCTCCGCCGACACAATCCCCGCATAGACTGGTTAACAGTCTCCATTCTGGAGTGGAGTAAAGATAGCCACCGGACATGTTTAAAGGCGGCAATGCCAGACTCTTGCAAACCTCCAGTTGGACCACCTCCCGATATCTCCAAGGTTCCTGAGGTTTATCATGATTTCAGAGAGGTGTTCAACAAAGCCAAGGCTACCTCTCTGCCCCCACATCGGCCCTACGACTGTGCCATCGACCTGCTTCCTGGTTCTACTCCACCCAGGGGTCGTCTGTACTCCCTCTCTGTTCCGGAAAGGAGGTCTATGGAGGACTATATTAATGACTCCTTGGCTACAGGCATCATCCGGCCATTGTCCTCTCCCGCTGGTGCGGGGTTCTTCTTCGTGGGGAAGAAGGATGGTTCGCTCCGTCCATGTATCGATTACCGGGGACTGAATGAGATCACGATCAAGAACCGGTACCCTCTTCCCCTGCTCTCTTCTGCTTTTGAACTCCCTGAGGGGGCCACAGTCTTCACTACATTGGACTTACGCAATGCCTACCACTTGGTCCGGATCCGGGAGGGAGACGAGTGGAAGACTGCGTTTAACACCCCCACTGGACATTATGAATACCTAGTGATGCCGTTCAGACTTACAAATGCACCGGCTGTCTTCCAGGCTCTGATCAACGATATTCTGAGGGACATGTTAAATAAATTTGTGTTTGTTTATCTAGATGACATTCTAATTTTTTCCCGAACTCAGTCAGAGCACGAGAGACATGTCCGTGTGGTGCTCAGTCGTTTGCTCGAGAACTCATTATTTGTTAAGGCAGAGAAATGCGAGTTCCATGTCAAATCCACTTCCTTCCTGGGCTATGTAATTGCAGAAGGAAATATACAAATGGACCCAGCCAAAGTCTCTGCAGTGACCTTTTGGCCAGTTCCGGATAACCGTAAGAAGCTCCAGCAGTTCCTGGGGTTTGCGAACTTCTATAGACGTTTCATCCGGGATTATAGTTCAATTGCAGCCCCTCTCACCACTCTTACCAGCATCAGACAGCCATTTTCCTGGACCCCTGTGGCTGATAGGGCGTTTAACGCTCTCCGGACCCGTTTCTCCTCTGCGCCCATCCTCCGCATGCCAGACTCTGAACGCCAGTTCGTCGTGGAGGTGGACGCTTCTGATGTGGGGGTGGGAGCGGTGTTGTCCCAGAGGTCGGCAGAGGACAAGAAACTTCACCCCTGTGCGTTTTTCTCTTGTCGATTGTCGCCAGCTGAGCGCAACTACGACATCGGGAATCGAGAACTGGCTGGTAAAACTGGCTCTGGAGGAATGGCATCACTGGCTGGAGGGCGCTTCTGTCCCATTCCTGATATGGACAGATCATAATAATCTGGAATATATTCGTTCAGCGAAGAGACTCAATCCCAGACAGGGATTATTTTTCACCAGGTTCAACTTCCCCTTGTCATACCGCCCTGGTTCTCGCAACGTTAAACCTGACGCACTTTCCCGTCAGTTTTCGGGGAATGACGCCTCGTCCCAAGACGGCACACCCATTCTTCCCGGCCCCTGCGTGGTTGCTGCCCTGACCTGGGATGTCGAGGAGAGGGTGAGAGAGGCCATTCGTGACCAGCCCGGACCCAGCGCTTGCCCCGCTGACCGCTTGTTCGTGCCAGATGACCTGAGGACTCCAGTCATCCAGTGGAGTCATGAATCCCGTCTGGCCTGCCACCCCGGTTCCACCCGTACGGCCTTCCTTGTCAGCCAAAGGTTCTGGTGGCCCAGCCTGAAAAAGGATATCCTGGACTATGTACGAGCGTGCCCTATCTGCACCCGGAATTAATCTGTGTGTCGCCCCCCAGCTGGACTTTTACAACCCCTGCTGGTGCCCAATCGCCCATGGTCCCATATTGCCCTGGACTTTGTTACGGGACTTCCTTCCTCTAACGGCATGACCACCATCCTCACGGTGGTTGACCGGTTCAGTAAGATGGCACATTTTATTCCCCTGCCCAAATTGCCATCGGCAAAAGAGACTGCCCAACTGGTCCTCCTGCACATCTTCCGACTACATGGACTCCCTAAAGATGTAGTGTCAGATCGTGGTCCGCAATTCGTCTCTGCTTTCTGGAAACAGTTTTGTCAGCAGATGGGGGCCACAGTTAGCCTCACCTCCAGTTTCCATCCCCAGTCCAATGGCCAGTCTGAGAGGGCTAACCAGGAGCTGGAGAAAGCACTCCGGTGTATGGCGTCGCTGAACCAACGCTCCCGGCGTGACCAGCTCCTGTGGGTGGAGTACGACCACAATTCTCTCACCAGCTCTGCCACCGGACTCTCCCCATTCCAGTGTGTGTATGGGTACCAACCACCGCTGTTCTCCACCGAGGAGGGAGAGGTTACCTGCCCGTCAGCGTTTGCCTACGCCCGACGATGTCGCCGTACCTGGGTCCGCGCCCACTCCGCCCTGCTGAGGTCATCGGCCAGCTACGTTACGGGAGCCAACCGCCGGAGAACCCCCGCACCTGACTACCTAGAGGGCCAGAAGGTCTGGCTATCCACCAGGGACCTCCCGCTCCGGGTGGAGTCCCGCAAGTTGGCTCCACGGTTCATCGGGCCATTCCCCATCCAGCGGGTCATCTCACCACCTGCCGTCCGGCTCCAGCTCCCTCCGACCATGAGAATACACCTTCCATGTCTCCAAGGTCAGGCCAGTCCACGACAGTCTGCTGGTTCCTGCAGCTCCTCCTCCCCCCCTCCCTCGTCTGCTGGAGGACGGGCTTGTCTACTCCATCCGTCGCCTATTGAAGTCCCGTAGGAGAGGAAGGGGCCTACAGTACCTCGTGGACTGGGAGGGTTATGGTCCTGAGGAGAGGACATGGGTTCCTGCGAGATGTATCCTGGATGGGACTCTCATCACTGAGTTCCACCGCCTGCACCCTGACCAGCCTGCTGTTCGACGTGGCCGCCCGAGGGGGGCTGGCCGCAATTCTCCGGTTCCTGCCGTTCCTGCTTCCGCGGGTCCTGGGGATTCTCGGCAGGTCGACGAAAGTGGTCTGGATTCGGACCGGTCGGAGGAGTATTAGACTTTTCTGGTTACTTCCCCCCCACCCACCCGGCACTGTGGATTCTGTTTTTGGGACTTCGGGAGCCGTCCCTTAGGTGGGGGTTCTGTCACGAACCGGCTCGGGGTCCGCCCCCAGCCTCGCGGTGGGTTTCCCACGGCGCAGATCCCACACCTGCCATCGTTTTACCCCTAATCACAGACTATAAAGACCCAGCTTGAACACGGACCCAGTGTCAGATCCTCTGTGTTGATGCCTTGTTTGTCGCAAGTTCATCCTGACTCCTACCTTGACCCAGGATTGTCTTTGGACCCCGACCTGCCTGCCTGGACCCGTATTAGAACTCTGCTTTGTCCCCGACCACGAACTCTGCCTCTCGGACTTGTACCTCTGCCTGCCTGCCTGTTTCCCGTAAGTCCTGTCCGTATTCCCCCGTGTCTGCACGCCGCTCGTCCCGCTCTGTTTCCCTGGACTCGTGCATCGGTCTTTCCCGTGCGTCCCTTGTGTGCCTTTGCGGGAATAAAGACTTAAGTTCAGACGCACCTGGTCTCCGCTTCTGTCTCGGGCGTGACACACAAAACGTGAGCCTCTATGGAAAATGAAGTTCCTGTCCTGCAGATCTTCTATAATTTTTTACTATATTTTCCTTTGTAATGCTGCTGTTATTTACATCAGTAGTTGTACCCATGTTTAAGTTACGTGTATGCTACTGAAGACAACTGTTTGATTTCTAATTGTGTTCTCATTTTCTTTGATACAGGAAGGAATCATCCACTCCCACCCAGAAGATCAAAAAATACATAGTGTATAAAAGCTGTCTTCTAAAATTATTTGCCGAGTGTCCTGTCTGCACCTGGAAATGTGAGTAAGGACCACAAAACTGGGAATATTCCTGTCTGTGGAGCAGAGATGCTCCCATTGCGAGTTCCGCAGGCACTGGAATAGCCAGCCTGTCCTTGGGAGTACACCAGCTGGGAACCTGCACCTCTCTGCAGCTGTGTACCTCAGTGGAGCTTCCTTCATAAAAATTGCACAGGTAAATAATATGCAACTGCATTCCCTTCAATTCAAATAACTATTCTCACTGTAGAGTATATCTGATTAAGTTACGTGCGTCATATTGAAAAAAAATGGCCTTCCAACAGGTGTTCGAGGCGATGGATCTACAGGTTTTCAAATATGACACATTTCGCCGGCATTCCAGATCTCTTATTGAGCCTGCAGTCATTCACCACTGGAAAACTTTGCAAGAGGTGATGCTGCAGCGGCTCAGTCAAGATAGTGAAGTTATAGTTGGTGGTGACATGAGAGCTGACTCTCCAGGTATTTGCATATGAAAGAATTAGTGAAATTTGTCCCAACATTTTGATATTTGGTGAAGTTCACAATAACCACACGAAAATGCAGCATAATCAAAAAGTATTTGCTAACTAACCGAGTGACTTTGTCATTTCCCTTTGCGGGGATCAATAAAGTATACTTCTTCAATGATGGATCTCAAAACAAATAAAGTTTGGACATCGAGTTGATTCAGGTGAGTGGTTAAAATTCAAATTATAAAAAGGATCATCAGTGACATTATTTAAATGCCCATTTGTTTATTGATCATATGAATTTCATCTATTTTTTTGTGTTGTTTTACTTTGTCAGAGCAGTGAGGTTGGTGGGAGTTACCACATGGAGAAAGAGGGTCTGAGGAGGAGTCTGGCATTGCTGGAAGACCGTGGCATTAACATTGACTACATTGTCACGGATCGTAATCCTCAAATTCAGAAGATCCTCAGATAGAAACACATCACCCAATATTACGATGTGTGGCACTTTGCAAAAGGTATTTGTCCCCGTTATCATGTGCATACATGCGTCACTGAAAGTGCATGATGCACAAAGCGCTTTGTATTGCACATTCCATGAGTGACATTTTAGAAAGCTTGTGTCCTTCCAGTAGCATTTTTAAGCTGTGAGTCATTTAGTGTAATGTTTTGAAAAAGGTTAAGAAATGTTACAGTTGACTGATCATTGTATTTACTATCAATATTAACTTTAGGTATTGCAAAGAAATTAGACAGGACCAGTAGGAACAAAGACTGTCAAACAATAAAGAAGTGGATGAGAAGCATAAACAGGCATATATACTGGATTGCATTAACGTCATCCAACGGGGCAGAGAGACACGCCAAATGGGCTTTAATCCTCAACCACGTGCAGGACATCCACACCCATGATGACCCTCTCTACCCCAAGTGCCTACATGAGGAGCGCCAAAGGAAAATACAAAATGGATCAAAGAGGGTATTTTACTAATAAACCAAAAGCTACTTCATAATCCTCATTCAGTGACCAAAAGACAACTACACCTAGTAATTAATTAATTCATTTTCTTACGCTGTTTCCGCCTTAGCAGGTCATGGGGAGCTGGAGCCTATTCCAGCAGACATAGGGTGTGCCGCGGGGCAAACTCCGTAAGCGAAGCCAGTACACTGTGACACATAGTAATGCGCTTAGAAAATCGTCTCATAGGATGTCAATCAAAATTAATTTTTTTTATCTCCCTCTTCCCGGATCGTGGGCGTTGCTGGAGTCTATCCCAGCGGACCATGGACGAGAGATGGAGGGGACACTCTAGACATATATCGTGGATCCGTTCGAAAGCCACTACCATTCACACACATTCCCGAACCTATGGTCTATTGGCAATACAAATTTTTAGTATTTTGTATTTATTATTATTTTTATTGTTTCTAGGTGATGTGCCTTTCAAACTCTTACAAAGGGTTTTGACCAACAACAGAACTTTGATGGATGTGGCAAAACTGAGCCCTCACCACCAGACTTCATCTTTAGAGGCTTTCCCACAGTTTAATCCTTCGGTTTGCACAAAAGAATGTTGTTTTTTCCTTTATTGGAATGCTTTGCAGGTACATTAAGCAGAAGTTACTCCATTAAGAGATGCAGCCTAACCTGTGTTATATTATCATCTGCTAATTTTTATCTTCTGTGAACTTCCAGACTCTACCTGGCTGCAATGTACTTCAACGAAAATGCAGACGGACCACAAGCCAATACCCGGGAAGGTGTACCCCTCTACAAGATCCACTTTCCGATGGCTTTGAAGGGACAAACCTCACAAGACAGAGCCAACATTCTGTTAGTGTTGCAATATTTTAATATTTCAAACAAACATGTTTTGAAATTCTGATGGTAATTGCTCACAACACGGTAAAAAGTAACCATACAAATACAGAAATAGTAGCAAGTACCAGGATGTATTTTGAACACAATTTTTGTAAACAAAGAAATTAATAAAAAAATATCAGTAACAGTAAAGATATACTGTATCTTTGTGTTTTATTGAACAGGTTTTGTACCTGACATGTTGGACCTCATATTTGACAAAGTCTTGGTGGACCCCATGCCATACACAAATGAGCTGTTGGCCATTCCTGTCCCTGAGAATCTCTCTGCTCAGTATGAGCGTCCGGACAAGGAGGAGGTCATTGCCAGCTACGTGACCAGGTTCAACCGAAACTCAGTCTGAATCCAGCATAGTGGCCTTCATCTTCAGGAAACTCCCGACGTATACGAAGGACCACACAGGCTGGAATGACGACCCGGATTCTGCGTCCTAAATAGCCCCAGCACCAGCCAACAAAGGTGCGATAGGCCAGATGTCTGCACCGTCTACAGAAAAAGGACACAAAATTATTTATTTCACAATGTTTTCAATCCTGAGTATTACAACTGTTGTTGATCTCCTGGTAGGATGGCCATGTGTTCTCATTATTGTTATTGGATGTATTGTTTTATGTAAATAAATGTTTGTATATGGCAACAGAAATGGATTGTGAATACAAAAAAAATGTTCAACATGTCTATTAATAAGACAAAAATCAAGGTGTCGCACATACAATATATTTGACTTTGTTGTACCTATATTTGTCATGTGTTACTGCATTAATGTATGATGAAGCAAAACATAACTAGTTTTTATTCTGTGACATTTTTCAAAGAACAACTTACCGATGTATTGGTCTCAGACGTGAAGGGCCATACTCAGCCCTCATTACGTGACCGGACATTTGTAGAGTGTACACGTTTAGGCACACAGGCTGGAACCCAGGATGTTGAGTCATGCACGGAACCTCATCAACCTCCTGCAGACGGCTCCTAACCTACAGTGAAAAACATGGTAAAGGTCATTTGAATTTATAACTGTAAAAGTAGCCAAACACAGACATAACTTTGTGGTTTAGCAGGGAGCTTGCTACCTGTGGTATCTCCAAACAGCAGATGTTTTTGGCTTCTGTTTTCACAGGACAACCTGCACAATACCCAGAAGTTGAAGACCACTCAAAATAGAGTAGATAAAGGCTACATCAATTGACCAATAACCTGGTGTGATGGTGGCAAGTGTTAGCTCTGTGTGTCTTGACACAGAGGACTGCCTCTAATATTTTGCAGCTTAGTAATGTAACGGTCGTGAAAGGGCTGGCGAAAGGATGACTCGAATAACGGAGTTTTTGCTTCTTTATTTTGTGTCCTGTGGGAGACAACAGTTATTTAATCTCCCCACGTTTCCTTTCTGCACCTCTGCTTCCACAGCAACGCAGTTATCATTCTCTAGAGGATCACAACAGTCCTCAATCACATATATTACACTGAAAGAAAATAAAAACAAAAATAATCATGTGGCCGAACAGAAAGACCAAAATGATTTTTAACATTCAAACATAAACTGTACCTGTGGGAGACAACAGTAAATTAATCTCCCCGCTTTTCCTTTCTGCACCTATGCTTCTAAACAAACAAAATACAAATATTACTCTCCCGCCTCTCCATGTCAACGTCGGTCACATGACCCGGAGCTGCGTCTCAGTTAGCGCCAAAACTTCACCTCGTTATGCCAGAAACAAAACAAAACTACTGAAAACATCACAAAATTATAACATTCTTGAGGTTACAGCGCAAACAGTTCACATTTCACATTAAAATAGAAAAAGAGCGGAGCAGCGCTCCCACACAACCTACCCCCAGCAATGCAGTTATCATTCTGGGGGACAGACCGGGGGGGGGGGGACTACGGAAGCACAGCAGGTAAAGATAACGAAGCGCGCACAAAGCAAGCTTCGCAATAAAAATAAAAGAAAATAAGAACAAAAATGTTTCGATAAAATTCACATAATCAATCACATAATCATCACTTAATGAAAAACAAAACGCTCAAAAATAAACAACATTATACTCCGTTACACGTGCCTCAACTCCCTCTTCTCCCAGCCAGTCACAGTGTGTAGCTCTAATTAGTTCCTAGATTCCTGCAGTCTATTCTGATTAGTAGAAGTGAACTACCAGTTTTGTTCAGTTCATTTACTCCTGTTTATTCAGTGTGGGGCGTAAGTGTCTTGTAATTTGGTTACAAGACACTTACTTAATTGGGAAAATGGGCCGCATCATGTTATGTCTCAACACTCATTGGACCTAACATGATGGAGTGACAGTGAGCGCAGTGTCCCCGAGGAGAGAAAAAAACTTTTGACAAAATAATTTGTCTATATGCAGTAATTGTTCTTGGATTCTGTTGTCAGCTCAATTTACCTAAAAAGATGACTTTGACTTTCTTTGACCAAGCAAATGTTTTGAATCTGACGCATCAAGCTGTCAGGTCGATACAGTGGCTCGTTGGACTGGTAATAGACTTTAAAGGAACTGGTTCACATGATAGCTGCTATGCCCTTCGCTCTCTCTCTCTCTCTCTCTCTCTCTCTCTCTCTCTCTCTCTCTCTCTCTCTCTCTCTCTCTCTCTCTCTCTCTCTCTCTCTCTCACACACACACACACACACACACACACACACACACAACACACATGCGCGTTGGCACCTACACGCCGTTTAAAAAGAGCTGCGCCCCGCCACTTGTTGCATCTGCTT
This sequence comes from Antennarius striatus, assembly GCF_040054535.1. Taxonomy (NCBI): domain Eukaryota; kingdom Metazoa; phylum Chordata; class Actinopteri; order Lophiiformes; family Antennariidae; genus Antennarius; species Antennarius striatus. The sequence continues at coordinate 9,235,834 of NC_090783.1, read as the reverse complement.
CCGAATCCCTGCATCACTTCCACGTGTTGTCAAGCGCACGGACAGAAAGGGGGAAACACCAACAAATAAAACATAAGCTTAAGAAAATGATAAGTGTGTGTGTTTGGTTGTCTGTGTCGTTCTGGATGGGAAACGCAGAGTGGGCAGCGACGGCGGCAGCAGGACTCAACGACTCCTCGCTGTTGGCAGAGGGAGTGTTTGCTGACACGGAGCGTCCACTCAACCTTTCACGCCAGTTGGGTAACGGGACGTCTGGATTCTTCCTCCTTGACTTCGACGATGGGTTACTGGAGGACTGGCGTTCTCTAGCCAGTAAGAAGCGCCGCGGACGGGAGTCGAAGGACCTGAGCGTCAAGGCGCTCCTGGTGGCCGCATACTCTGTGATCATTGTGATTTCTCTGTTCGGAAACACTCTGGTGTGTCACGTTGTGGTGAAAAATAAACGTAACCAGTCGTCAACCAGCTTGTTTATTATGAACCTTGCTGTGGCTGATATCTTCATCACCGTCCTCAATACGCCATTTACCCTGGTAAGACAATTACGTTTACAATTACGCGTGATATATAATCTGTTCACCGTCGATTAGAATAAAACAAGCGGCACAGTACAAACAATCCAGTCTCTCAGCACATGTCAACAATGGGTAAACTTTATTTTTTTTTGTGTATTTTGAGAAACTTCTGGAGACATTTTAAGCATTGAATAGAAAAATGAGCTGAGCTTTTGTTTTTTTAATCTTTCCCAAGATATAAATATTTTGTATACTTGCAGGGATGAAAATTTTAATGTATAATCAGTGTCACAGAGTGCCAGTCCGTGCAAACTGTCATACAACCTAAGAGAAATAATGACCACAGCACAAAAAAATCACTCAGACACCAAGAATATACAAAAAATCAGCGCACCATGGCAGAGGTCAAAGAAATCTGTGGAAAATATTAAGAGACGCTCTTTGACTTGCTCAGCTCTGAGTTACATGCATCAAGCGTCCTCATTTATATATGTCACAGCATATACCGTCGATAAACATTGCGTACTTCAGATTGTATAATCCAGAAAACATTCATTAAAGCATGTGTCGCACACTTGTATGCAGTCTGCTCCGCATAGTTACCAATATGCGGTGAATTGTGCCACAAATCCCCCTAAATGTTCAGCGCTCAATACTGTACCCCATGAAAGTACTGAGTATGTTTTCAGCCACCTTTGTGGAATCCCAGAGAGGAATCAATAGAGAAACTAATAAGGCTGAGCAGTGGAATACCAAATAGAGAAACAGTGGAATGTAACTGAAAAGTTCTAAACAAAAAATAGATGTAATTATAGATATACTGTAGATATGAGATGCTGACCTTTTATTGTGTGAACAGTGAACACCCAATCTTTATAAACAAACTTCCTTAACTACAGCGGTAACTCAACATCCACTGATTAATGCTTCAACATGTCATTGAAATTATCAAATGCCAGGAATTACCACACAAGTATCTTTGCCATAGTATTATTATTATTATTATTATTATTATTATTATTATTGGTAGTAGTAATGTGTGCAGTGATCAGGAGATATACAGTGATCATCCCGTTAGTGGGAAGTTATTGCCTTGGCAATGGTGGATGGGGAAGGTGATTTGCCTTGCAGGTCAGGGTGCATTTTGTGGACCCTGGCTTATGTTGTGAAATGCTTTGAGACATCAGTTAGACCAGGAAGGCTCTATATAGTTAATTACTGTATTTAAACGTAAGTGTGAGAGCAATATTTTTTTATTGTATTTAAATACCTGACATGTACAGTTTACGACCTTAAATATGCAGTAATTGACTGAAACCTTACAAAACAGCAGTGTTGTGTTGTACATTTATGAGATGAAAATTTCCAAGTATTATACTCTTATTCTATAATACAATAATGTTCATTTTAAATATTGTGCTTCGAATGTGAAGGTGCTGAGAGTTACTGTACATTTAATCATGTCAAATACATGTATGAAACATAATGTGAAAGAGTGAATATTTTTCACCCCAAACGATGGTGCTATTGGTGTTTTATATATATATAGTGTGTGTGTGTGTGTGTGTGTGTGTGTGTGTGTGTGTGTGTGTGTGTGTGTGTGTGTGTTGTTTTTCCCTCAGGTCCGATTTGTGAACAGTACCTGGGTATTTGGGAGGACAATGTGTCACATCAGTCGTTTTGTACAGTATTGCTCTCTTCACGTCTCTACTCTCACGCTCACTGCCATCGCACTGGATCGACGACAGGTTAGTCTTCTTAGAATCTGCCTCTCGTCTCTGAGACAATTCCTACATGCTAAAAATTAATAGAACTTACCTCAGAATTTAAACAAATGGTTTATTGTACAGTGGTCAGAGTTGAATCCAGAATACGAGATCTCGGGTTCCTGCTCCGGTCACACTCAGTCGCAATCACAAAGTGGGAACCCCGGACATTAGATCAGGCTGCTATATACTGTAGTTGTTGCCAAATGAAATAAGCTAACTAACTGGCTTGGCCATGTAAATGCATCACAAGATACTTGTAAACACAAAAGGTGGATAGTCGTAAAAGATGAAAGGTTGGTACTCCCCCCCCGGGCTAATCACAGGGGGCTGGAGAATGCATTTGTATCCTTTTGATTTAGTGCTGCATCCAAGCATACAGTCTACCAATCCTGAATTTTATTTTACTATATGAGCACAAATACCCTTCAGTTCTCCCTTTCAATTCTCTGCACTTTTGTGTCTCACAAATGTCCAAGACTGATGGAACAAAGCGCACTTCCAGATGCCATCAGCCAATAGACTGCATGTACAGTATCACATGACTACCTACCAAAAATCTGCAATGAGGTGAAGTCACAAATGTTAATGCGCGGATGTGCGAGGGTGCACTGTATGGGAAAAGTAGCATACTATAGTGTTTTAATGATATCCTATTAAGTGACATAAGCGAATGGCCATTTGTCTACATGAGCCAACATGTTAGTTTGTTAACTAGCACAAAGCACAAATTGATTATTAGCTTATGTCCTGGTTTGGTATTTGTCTCATGTTGCTCTGCTGTACTGGAGTGGCAGGAGGCGGGGCTGAACTTTTGGGCAGTGCCTCATATCCACACCTGTTGCTCATCTCCATACTTGCCTGATCAGACTGATCAGGTTGAGTCTTTTTAAACCGGCTTATCCTTTGGTTCGGTGCCAGATTGTTTTGTACCTTTGCCCACAATTGTAGTTTCTTTGACTTATCTGCCTTTTTTCTGACTAAACTATGAATGAAAGCCTCTCCGCTACTGTTCTGCATATGAGTCCGAAACCATATCCATCATAAACAACCTGTTAAGCTTTGACTCACACACATAGGATGCCAACATTAACATAACATTAACTTCGACTGATGTTCATCAGCAGGACACACACCGCTGTCTGCAGGACATAAATGCCCTGTCCTAGAGGAGAAAGAACAAGGTACAAGAGAGCAATCTGAATCCAACACATCACATCCACCAGCAGAAAAACTTACAAGTCAGCCATTAGTCAAATCATGCGACAACTCACTGTGGAAGGAGGTCAACAGTTATCTCTGCAACAACCAAGAAGGAATCAAAGGTATCACCAAGTCGGAAAGTATAGCAACCTAATCTATGCCTATGGAGTGTAATGCTTTGGAGTGGCCGAAGGCAGGCATCAATTCCCACTAAGTATAAAAGGCAGATAGAAATAGGCAACCTAGTAAAGGAGAGGAGGCAGCTGAAGAAGTAATGAAGGAAGGCCACAGAAGAGGAGAAGAAAGTAATAAACCTGCTACAGGAAGAGATTCAAGCAGGCTTACATCACTGAAGAGAGTTGAAAACCTCCTGAGAATTATAGAAGGTAGGAGAAAACAAAATCATGTTTCTAGAAAGACCCCTTCAAATTTGTGAAGTCTCTTCACAAAGGAGAGGAGCAGAAATCTATCAGTGTCAATGGCCGACCTGGAAGAACATCTGAAAAAAGAACTGCAGACACCAGAAAAACGTTACAATTCCACTTGGCATGCCACCACTCAGTCCACCAGACTATGAGCTAGACATCAGTCCACCCAGGTGGACTGCATCAGTTCCAGGCTACTACGGAGTTCTATACGAGCTCTTTAAAAAGGTTGTGTGGCAAGAAAAAAGGAGATACCAACAGCTTGGCAGACAGCTAGACGGAACCTCACTCTTCCACTTGGGTCCCTCTCATTCACACACATGTACTCTGTCTTACTGCGGCTAACCTTCATTCCTCTCCTTTCCAGGACAAACCTCCACCTCTCTAGCTTCTCCACCTGTTCCCTGCTCTCACTACAGATCACAATGTCATCTGCAAGCATCATAGTCCATGGAGATTCCTGTCTAACCTCGTCTGTCAGCCTGTGCATCACCATAGCGAACAAGAAGGGGCTCAGAGCTGATCCCTGATGTAGTCCCACCTCCACCTTGAACTCCTCTGTCACACCTACAGCACACCTCACCACTGTCTTACAGTCCTCATACATGTCCTGCACTGCTCTAACATACTTCTCTGCCACTCCAGACTTCCTCATACAATACCACAGTTCCTCTCTGGGCACCCTGTCATAAGCTTTCTCCCGATCTACAAAAACACAATGCAGCTCCCTCTGGCCTTCTCTGTACTTCTCTATCAACATCCTCAAAGCAAATACTGCATCTGTAGTACTCTTTTTTGGCATGAAACCATACTGCTGCTAAAAAATGTTCACTTCTGCCCTTAGTCTAGCTTCAACTACTCTTTCCCATAACTTCATCGTATGGCTCATCAGCTTTATTCCTCTGTAGTTGCCACAACTCTGCACATCTCCCTTGTTCTTAAAAATGGGCACCAGCACACTTCTCCTCCATTCCTCAGGCATCTTCTCACTATCTAAGATCCTGTTGAACAACCCAGTCAGAAACTCTACTGCCACCTCTCCTAGACACTTCCATACCTCTACAGGTATATCATCAGGGTCGACTGCCTTTCCACTCTTCATTCTCTTCAATGCCCTCCTCACTTCATCCTGACTAATCTTTGCTACACCCTGGTCCACAACAGTCACCTCTTCTAGTCTTTGTTCTTTCTCATTTTCCACGTTCATCAACTCTTCAAAGTACTCTTTCCATCTTCCCATCACACTACTGGCACCTGTCAATAGACTTCCATCCCTATCCTTAATCACCCTAACCTGCTGCACGTCCTTCCCATCTCTATCTCTCTGTCTTTCCAACTGGTATAGATCAGTCTCTCCCTCCTTACTGTCCAACCTAGCATACAAGTCATCATAAGCTTCTTGTTTGGCCTTTGCTACCTCTACCTTCACCTTACGCTGCATCTCCATGTACTCCTGTCTACTCTCCTCAATCCTCTCAGTGTCCCACTTCCTCTTGGCTAACCTCTTTCTCTGTATACACTCCTGTACCTCCTAATTTCACCACCAAGTCTCCTTATCTACTTTCCTTCCAGATGACACACCAAGTACTCTCTTACCTGTCTCCCTGATCACATTAGCTGTAGTTGTCCATTCATCTGGAAGCACCTCCTGACCACCCAGAGCCTGTCTTAACTCCTTCCTAAAAGTCATGCAACACTCTTCCTTTTTTAGCTTCCACCATTTTGTCTTCTGCTCTGCCTTTGCCCACTTGATCTTCCTCACCACCAGAGTCATCCTACACACCACCATCCTATGCTGTTTGGCTACACTCTCACCTACCACTACTTTGCAGTCACTGATCTCTTTCAGGTTACACTGTCTACACAAGATGTAGTCTACCTGTGTGCTCCTACCGCCACTCTTATAGGTCACTCTATGTTCCTGCCTCTTCTGGAAGAAAGTATTCACTACAGCCATTTCCATCCTTTTTGCAAAGTCAACTACCATCTGTCCTTCTGCGTTCCTCTCCTGGATACCAAACCTGCCCATCACATCCTCATCACCTCTGTTTCCTGCACCAACATGTCCATTGAAGTCTGCTCCAATGACAACTCTCCCACTTCTAGGCATGCTCTGCATCACTTCATCAAAGTCCGACCAGAATTTCTCCTTCTCCTCCAGCTCACATCCTACCTGTGGAACATACCCGCTAACAACATTGAACATCACACCTTCTATTTCTAGCTTCAGACTCATCACTCTATCCGACACTCTTTTTACCTCCAGGACATTCCTAACAAACTCCTCCTTCAAGATAACTCCTACTCCATTTCTCTTCCCATCTATACCATGATAGAACAACTTGAACCCTACTCCTAAACTTCTAGCCTTGCTACCTTTCCACCTGGTCTCCTGTACACACAGTATGTCTACCTTCCTTCTCTGCATCATGTCAACCAACTCTCTACCTTTTCCTGTCATAGTTCCAATATTCAGCGTCCCTACTCTTAGTCCTATACTCTTGGTGTTCCTCTTCTCTTTCTTCGAGCGAACGCACTTTCCTCCTCTCCTTCTTCGACCAACAGTAATCCAATTTCCACTGGCGCCCTGTAGGTCAACAGCGCCGATGGCGGTTGTTGTTAACTTGGGCCTCGACCGATCCGGTATGGAAGTCATAGGTTTGATTCTTATCTTTGATTTGGCAAAAGTTTTACGCCGGATGCCCTTCCTGACGCAACCCTCTGTATTTATCCGGGCTTGGGACCGGCACAATAAGACACTGGCTTGTGTCCTCTTGTGGCTACATTGACATAATAGCCCCAAATAAAGGGAGGTTAATGAGGAAAACCACTGGTTAACAATGAGTGGATGATATTTATGTTTATTCCTCCGTCAGGCAGTTCAAAACCACTTTACCTCATATAGTCTGAACACATAGCACTAATTAATTAATAACTTGAAGAGCCACTACGAAACAAAGCATAGAACTTTTGTGCAGAATTATCCGCTGAAGTCCGGAGGGCAAAATGACAGAGAAAAATGCAAACGATGTTCGCTAAAGGCATGGTGGATTTTGGGGCAACATAAAATATCTTTTAGTGATGGGACAGTTGTGAAGGAGTGATTAAAAGCTGTTGTTGACACATTGTTTGAGGGAAAACAGAAAGATGAGATGTGTAGAAAAACTCCCAATGTCAGCTTCAACAGCAACCAGAAAATCAGAAATATTAACAGCTTGATGCAGCTATTCAGAGAGCACCATGCATATCTGTGGCCATTGATGAGTTGTAGCTTTTGTGTGTCAAGTTCCTTCACAAAGATAAGGAGCTCTTTGCTGAGTGTAACACCACTATGAAACACAACAGGAGTGGTTTGACTTGAAGTGTATGCCTTCAATTCTTTAGGCTGGGATGTCTTTAATTTATGAAAAAAAAAAGATTATTTAGCTCTTTTTGCACTTCATTTTTAATTCTGAGGTTTGTGTGTTCTTCAATCTAACATAAAGGCTTGAAATCTATTTGTCTGGGTCTACTTTTATTTATGGTGAGGTAACAGAGATAGCTGTGCACTTATTTAAACATATCCTGTATTGAAAATTGAAAATAAATGATAATGTGGACATAGGGACTGGCTATAAGACACAAACTGGACTTGGGTTTAGACCTTTTACTAAAAGGACATTTTTTTAGCTGGACCACCGTGACTTTTAATTGAATACCCCTGCCTTAAAGGGGCCCTATTATGAAAATCATACTTTTTCAGGTCTTTACATATACAGTACATAGTAGTCCTCCCTAACCCCGACCAACTTCTAGAATCTGGTAAATAAACGCTCCCTGCATCAATAGATATTTGGAGTGTTAGGAAGTCATGGCTCTGAACAACTCAAATCGATCAGATTGCGCCAGAATAGCCATTCTTGACATCAGACTACACACTCTTTGCTATTGGACAGAATATTGGACGATATGGATTTATTGACATGCCCAAGGGCGTGGCCATCCCAAAGACGGAGTTCTTTGCGTCGGACGTGAGGCAGCAGTCTATTGAAATGGTGTCCGTGAGAGGGAGACATGAAAGTTGCTCAGTTGTTGATTGTACAAATAAACACAAGTGTTAATTTTTCATCCCATCCAAAGAAGAACAGAAGAGACCGTGGTTGCATTTCATTTTTAATGGCAATGTACTGGCTACATCACCCGCACGTTTGTTTGTGTATGGAACCACTTCACCCCAGCCTGTTTAAGCAATGAGGGTCAGTACAGACGCTTTGCTTGAGACTGATCCTCATTCAAGGATCACTCCCAACCATACCAGACCAAGGAACTGCACCCCGGTTACAGGTAAGTCTCATCCCCTTTTATCTTTTTTGCAGTTGTCTGTTGGCATGAGTGATCAAGTGCTATTTGGCTAATTAGGTAGTACTGCTTTGTTTCGCGTTTGTGTGCGCGCTCCAACACGTGTGTGCGCTGGACCAACAGTAGGTACAACACATATAAGTTGGTCTCATATTTTCTTATTCTTTGTTACCATGAAGTCATGTTATGCTAGGTTATGTAGGCCAATGTGCTTTTTTTGCGTTTGCGTATTGCGTGTGTGCGCACACGCTCCAACACGTGTGTGTGTGTGCTGGCCTACAGTATAAAGCTAAAACGCACGTAAGTTGGTCTCATATTTTCTGTCCTATTATCTGTCAGCATAAATAAAGTACATTAATGCTAGGCTAAGTAGGGAGTTGTGCTTTGTCTTGTATTGTGTGCACGCACGTGTTAGTCGATTGTTTGTTCGGCGTCACAGCGACAACACACCTAGGTCTGTCCTCCTTATCCAAAATCATAACATTGGTGTCCTGAAATTAGTGTCCCTCTTCCTTGTGCATCCATTCAGCCTACAGCTTCAAAGGACGTGGCGTACCAAACTGACCCACTATAGAAGAAAAGGTATGTACAAGTCATATTCCATACAATATGTTTTAATAAAATTGGTTAAATAGACTAATTTTTCTAAATATTTCAAACAAACATGTTTTGAAATTCTGTTGGTAATTGCTCACAACAAAACACAGTAAAAAGTAACCATACAAATAAATAAATGAGTAGCAAGTACCAGGATGTATTTTGAACACAATTTTTCTAAACAAAGAAATGAATCAAGCAATATCAATAACAGTAAAGATATATCTTTGTGTTTTATTGAACAGGTTTTGTAGCTGACATGTTGGACCTCATATTTGACAAAGTCTTGGTGGACCCCATGCCATACACAACTGAGATGTTAGCCTTTCCTCTCCCCGAGAATCTGTCTGCCCAGTATGAATGTCCGAACAAGGAGGAGGTCATTGCCAGCTACATCCTAAATCCAGCGTAGTGGCCTTTGTCTTCAGGAAACTGTCGGCGTATGCGAAGGACCACACAGGCTGAAATGACGACCCGGATTCTGCATCCTAAATAGCCCCAGCACCAGCCAACAAAGGAGCGATAGGCCAGATGTCTGCACCATCTACAGAAAAAGGACACAAAATTATTTATTTCAAAATATTTTCAATCCTGAGTATTACAACTGTTGTTGATTTCCTAATAGGATGGCCCTGTGTTCTCAGTATTGTTATTGGATGTATTGTTTTATGTAAATAAATGTTTGTATATGTCAACAGAAATGGATTGTGAATACCAAAAAATGTTCAACATGTCTTTTAATAAGACAAAAATCAAGGTGTCGCAAATACAATATATTTGACTTTGTTGTACCTATATTTGTCATGTGTTACTGCATTAATGAAGGTATGCCTGATGAAGCAAAATAAGACGTAACTGTGGTTTTTATTCTGCGACATTTTTCAAAGAACGACTTACCGATGTATTCGTCTCAGACGTGAAGGGCCATACTCAGCCCTCATTACGTGACCGGACATTTGTAGAGTGTACACGTTTAGGCACACAGGATGGCACACAGGAGGCACCCAGGATGTTGAGTCATGCACGGAACCTCATCAACCTGCAGACGGCTCCTAACCTACAGTGAAAAACATGATAAAGGTCATTTGAATTTATAATTGTAAAAGTAGCCAAATAAAGTCATAACTTTGTGGTTTAGCTGTGAGCTTGCTAACTGTGGTATCTCCAAACAGCAGATGTTTTCTGCTTCTGTTGGCATCCATTCAGTGTCCACAGGAGGACCTGTACAATAAACAGAAGGTGAAGACATCTCAAAATAGACTAGATAAAGGCATCACTGCAATATGGCTACATCAATTCACGATTAACCTGGTGTGATGGTGGCAGGACTGCCTCAAATATTTTGCAGCTTAGTAACGGGTTAAATCAATGTGTTATAAAAATAAAGTAACTTAGCCGTGAGCAGAAGCTAGCATTAGACACATGGTAATAACTATCAGAACCACCATCAGACTTTACTGTCACTTATAGAAGTACAGGAGCATTTTAGCAGTCAACATGTCCTTATATATACAAAATACATAATATGACAGATATGGCTTTATTATTACTGTGCGATAAGAGGCGAAAAAAGTAGAAAAAAAAGTAGCTACCGGACAATGCTCCGGTCCTGTGATGACGTAGGTTACAAAATGAAACACAGGACCGACTAAGTAGCGTTCACACGTAATAACCATTCAGAAACGTCCTGCTGCAGTCGGTGTTTCTTCAGGATCCTCCGCTTCTGGGTCCAACTCAGGGTCATAAAATGTACGGCGACACGATGGGGCCTCCGAACGCCATAATGATAACAAATGTAATGCCGTTCAGTGTCCCGTTACCCTAACGCTCTCCTTCAGAGGGGCGTGACCCAGGTGAAGGAGGCGTTGACCAGCGGAGCTCATTGACATACTACAGCTGGAGGCCTGAAACGAAGCGTTTTGTGAGTAGCTCAGATGAGCAATTTTGAAAAGTTGATATTAAGGACCACAGATCCCTTTAGGTCAAAATATTTGGAATACAGTCTAGTTGGACATCTGGCAGCTGAATGACATTAAGTTAAAAATACATAATATGGTACCTTTTTTAATAAAAGGACTCATCACAAGCTGGCCAGTTACACCAGATCAGCCTTCTAAATGTCGAGGGAAAAAAATCTTGTGCTTGGTCGCTCATTGGCTGAGCAACCAAGCACGGAAACAACCTGTTTGACCCGCCTATCCAAAAAGCAGACATGCTAGGTTTTCTCAGGATGTGTGGAACACACAAGTGTCATCTGGCATCAGATCAAGGTTGCTGACAAGGAGAGAAAAGATATGGATGCAGTGTTCCTGGACCTCATGAGCACCTTTGGCTCAGTCTCTCAGAACATCCTGCGGACAGCCTTTGACTACCTCAGGGTCCCACCAGCTCTTTCAACTCTTGTCAAGGCCTACTTCCAGGACACCCATGTGACAACAGCAGATTACACCATGGCACGACAACATTTGTGATTAGAAATCATGTTCAGCTACAACATCTCTCCGCTGGCCTTCACCCTGGCCATGGAGGTCATCCTACGAGCCTCTTGCTGGTTGGTTGGCAGACCTGGGTTGAGTCTATTAATTTATTATTTTAAATTAAAAAAATCTCATGCCAGACTCTTCCAAATTTCAAGAATAATTGTAGGTGGCCTCTGTTATGATTCAATCAGTTTAGTTAAAGTACATTGTTTTAGGTCTTTTTTTTGTATATGTGTGTATCGCAAGTGAAACATTTGCAATGTCTGTGTGATTGTCTGTGAAGAATGGTCAAGGGATTTATGCAAAGGCCTGGATTGTGGGGTTACCTACAGTATGTAGATGTTGAGGAGGCAATTTGGCGCAATCGGTGGGGGGGAGTGTAATGGGGCAATTCATTGACCCTAGATGAAATTATAGAAGATGGTTATGAGTTGGTGGAAGAGATGGTTGTAAATTGTGGAACTTTTGTTGAGAAGGGTATAAAGCTGTAGGAATCTGAGAAGTCGGTACAACATTCATTTTCCCTGACACACACGCAGACACACACAGACACACAGACACACACACACACACACACACACACACACACACACACACACAAACACACAGACTGTATATACATACACGTTATATATATATTTTATAGTTTATGTACGTGCTGAGTCATGATGTAGTCTTACAAGGATCTGTGTACATCTACCAGGGAACGAGGAGCCTTTCTGTGTGGGGTCTAAATGCTCTTCCTGGGGCTGTGTTGCCTTTCTGTAGTTGATTTCCCTCCCTCTAACCAAAAAACAAAAACATTAAATAGAATAATTAAATATAAATATAATCCCACTAACATAATGATCCCAAATACATACAACCATGTCCAGTATTTTCATTGCAGTATTTTCCGCACTATAAGACGCACCTAAAGGCCTATAATTTTCTCATAAACCTGCAGTGCGCCTTATAATCCGTTGCGCCTTATATGTGGATTAATATTAATATTGATTAATAACAAGATTGCTGAAAAAAAAGCCAGCGGTCTGGCCAGCAGTCATGTTGCACTACGCCACTAGAGGACACCCTCACAAAGCACTATGGCCAGACTACGCCCCCTAACAACGGTAGTCAAGGGGCGTTGCCCAAGTGCCGTCCCTCACTGACCGGCTGTTTGACGGTAGAGCAGCCTGTGGAAAACACCGGTGCCTGGCTACGATAACATAGCAAAACAGGGACTTTTCAACAATTCTGATAATAAAGTTTGACTGACTGACTGATCTCAGTATTTCCCGACTACTGTGGCACTGGAAATAAATTGTATAAAGGTGAATGAAAGACCTTCAAAGCTGAACGTCCAGCCTTTTCTGAAATTTTAAGAGCTGAGTCACTGCTAGACAGAGGTGCCTGGTGTGCTGCAATTGATTTGCAAATGTAGTTGATACCTGAAACAATACGTTACTGGGGGGAGTGCATTTCGGCTTGTGTATTCTGTCTGGCAGCGACGTGCTGTGAGATTCACGGCGGTGAGACACTGACGTTAAGGTCAGTTCTATGAGTAAAACAGAGCGTCGCATTTGCCAGTAAATTAGCAGCCTGACATTGAAAACCGGTTAAAAATTGTTTCAGACACACAGCAGCAAATAGCTGCACCTCACCTCCGACTGGACTACCAGTTGATTGAAACAGTACAGTATTTAATTAATAAACAAAGACAAACGTCAGAGCTTAAATATCTGCTTCAAACTTCAGATCAGGAAACAATCCGCCCTGTTCGAACTGAGTGGTTCACTTGTAATGAATTTAACCAGTTTTTAATATCAGGTTTTTAAAATATGGCGTATTTTGCCATGCGGAGTGGCAAATACGCCACTTTGTCTAGCTCTTACCTCCGTGAACCTCATCACATGTCACTGAGAGCTATAGAAATAAAATCTAATTGGACTATGTTTTTAGATAATTTTGTACTACAGTATTTTGTAGTACTTTAATGAGTAAATCTCAGCAGCAGAGCTCTCACCTCTGCATTCATCCAGGGCTTCTGGTTTGGGTAGACGATGATCGTTCTGGTGTTAGTGACATCGTCCGCACACTTGGAGATGAACCCGAGGACAGAGGAAGTGTATTCCTCCAGGTTCACCTCTCCCCCCTGTGTGGCTGCCTCCCTGAACATCTGCCAATCTGTGTGTTGGAAGCAGTCCTGGAGCACCGGGGCCGCGTCCTGGGGCCACACAGTGACAGTTTTCCTCGTGGGTTTGAGGGATTTCACCAGGGGACGATATGCTGGAGCCATCAGGATGGAGATGTGGTCTGATAGGCCGAGGTGTGGTCGGGGGAGGGACCTGTATGCGCTGCGTAAGTTGGTGTACACACAGTCCAGTGTGTTGTCCCCACGTGTGGGGATGGTGACGTGTTGGTGAAAACTGGGCAGTGTGTCCGTCAGTTTAACGTGGTTGAAGTCCCCTGCTACCACGTAAAACGCCTCCGGGTGCCTGGTCTGCAGTGAGCTGATGGTGTCGTGCAGCTCACGTAACGCTTCGTTTCCGTTAGTGTTAGCATTAACACCCGGCGGGATGTAAACAATGGTGACGAACACCGCCGTGAACTCACAAGGCAGATAGTGCGGCCAGCATTTAACAGTCACGTGTTCTATCGCCTCGGAGCAGTAGCTCTTGACCAGTTCACTGTTTGTGCACCAACCCCTGTTCACGTATGCACACAGTCCTCCCCCACGTGTTTTCCCGGATCGATGGTCCCGGTCCGCTCGGAACAGCTGTAATCCATCGATCGATGGAAAGCAGAGTCCGGCATGCTGTTGTTCAGCCAGGTCTCCGTGAGGCCGATCACACTGCAGCTCCTCATCTCCTCCCAGACCCCCATCCGGAGGCGTAGCATGTCCATTTCATTGTCCAAACAACGGACATTGGCCAAAAAGAGTGAGGGGATTGGTGGTCTGCTGGATTTTAGCTGGGTTAGCCAGCCAGCCCTCTTCCCTCTTTTCTGCCTCCGGGCACATCACTTCCTCTTGCCGGTCCGTCCTCGGGCCCCCCCGCGCCGCTCCTGCGTTCTGAGTGTCCCCAGTCTGCCGAGAGTTGCTTTCACCGTTGGTGAAATTGATGCTGTTTGGTTATTTCTGATGAAGTACAGTTCGGCTGGGCTGTACTTCACATTTGCTGTTAAGCTGCTGTTCAGATGATTTCTTAAAGCGCTAGAAATGGGCATTACAGCGGGAGCTCCAGAAGCCGCTGCAACCCTGTGCGCCGCCATCATGGATATTACTTACAAATACAAAATTATATCTTAGATCGTTTCAGTGGTGAACATTCTAATATTCAACATGATTCACTTGTGAACAACACCCACCTCTAACTTGTGCTCCACTATTTGTATGTTCAAATCTGCCCTCCTAATCTGGAGTTCAAAAGAAACCATTTTTTATCTGTTGTCTGTATTTCATAAAAAGTGAATTCGATAAACGTCTTTGACAAATAGCTGGAAATACACGAGGAGGACATCAAAACATACTGTTGCATATAAATTTCACAGAATGAACCGCTGGTGTTCACTGAGCTTCTATTTGTACATTGAATGTGATGGACTGTCGAGCTTGCTCTGCTAAAAAAAGATGAGAAAGTGTTGATCCTTCAGTGGAGGCTAAATGTCACTCTGCATTGCACCAGAATGTTAAGTAGTAGTAACAATCAGTAACAGAAAATATTTGAACACCTTTCTTTTCTTCAATTTCCTGGTAATTTATTTTTCTTTTTATCAATTATGTATTATTTGACGAAAACACACAGAGAATTAAACATGGAATGCCTAAAACCAGTTATAAGCAGTAAAATGCAACAGCTATTGATGTAAGAACTGAATTAGTTATAGCTATTACTGTGTCAAGGAATCCATCTAAAAGGACTAGATGTCAGTTCTTCATTTCAGTTCTTAGACAATATAGGTATACGCGACAGTATGAATATTCTTCTTTTCAACTGTTTTTAAAACGTGTATATGCCGATTTACTGTTTGAATTACATAACATGAAAATCTTAAAAGACATTTCCTTATTTAACAGAACTTGATGTAGATGAGAGCACAATTATGTGTGTGACAAAAGCATTATGAAGGCGATAAAACAACTGAAAAGCCGAACGTCCACTCATTATTTACTGTACAATGTCATTATGTTATAATGAGGAAGAGGAGGATCCCTAATGAGATGATGCAGAAGTCTGACCTGTGTGAACGATATTTTTAAACTTTGTTCTCAGCTGCTGATATGTGCGCTTCTGGTGGATTGCATCTAATAAAATATTTTAATAAACTATTATTCAAGCCATTTACCTCTGTAATTTTACCGTGAGTACAACAGACTACATAAAGTCTTCATACACGTAGATTACAATCTGTACTTCAACTGCGTAAAGTAACGCGGAGCGTGTCTCACCCGTCATCATGGTGAATCGTCGAATCTAGGCTCCATTGATGATGGCTTTTTAAAATGGCGTCGCGCCTGTTAAACTGCGGGTCAATTTACCCTGGGTTACAAAAAGTAACCCTGAGAAGCGTTTGTGAAACTGAAAACCCTGGATTTCCAAGTCCAGGGTAAAGCAACCCAGAGCTACAGGTTGTACTCGGGGTTTGTTAGCCCTGTTTCGTGACATGGGGCCCGTTCAATAAGCAGGTTTAGTGGAAAACCAGGGTAAGTTAACCCTGAAATCAGGGAAAACCAGGGCTTTCATTTTCACAAAAGGAGGTAACTTAACCCAGAGTTAGAGCAGTAACCCTGACCTGTTTCATGAAGCGAGGTAAACTAAACCTCTGGGTTTGTTACCGCAGTAACAGACTCTCTGAACATAACCTGGTCGGCAGCAGGTTTTATACCACAAACCCAGGGTTTCTTCTGACTCCGCCCCCTTTCACTGCCGTGAGTTTGACCGAAGTAAGGTTCTTATTTAAATAACTCCGTATTTCAGAGGTGAACATGGCATATCCGTTTGACGTGGAGCCCCTTGATGGAGTTTCTGCATTAATTCACAGAGATTTTACTTTACTTATATCGCGTTCAGATGTCCAGTCATATCCAGACAGTTCTCTTTATGATCGGTACCGATTCACGTCCCAATCCATCACACACACCCATGACCTGATCCATCCTCACATCTGCTGCAGCAGTGCTGTGTGTAGTTCTCCAGTTTTTAATTTTTTATTTGCAAACGGTAGTTTGTCTATACGATGTGAGAGATGCTCAATGCATCTCACGTTGAAACCTTTACCCCAGTTTTTCTATTTCCCTGGAGATAAACCCGTCAGAATCATCAAGGAGGAGTTCCACATGATAGCAGGTGAATGTTGTAGAAATCTGATAAATGAATTTCAAATGATATTCTCTTAATGACATGGTGCTACAACCTCAGAATTGGATTATTAACTTTAATTTCTTTTAGGATTTCCCAATGTAATTGGCTGCACAGATGGTACCACATTCCCATCAAGTTACATGTAGACTGAACATTGTTTCAACATGTTAAAGACTGCATCCTAGACATACAGCCATCTGTCCAGATCATGTGATGCTGCAGAGTTCATTTCTGATGTGGAGGTCTGGGTCTGTTCCTGACTCTTGGATGTATGATCAGTCTTACCTTAGCAGCAGACTGTAATGTGGTCAGTAACCTAAAGATTTGCAGAATAATTCACTTGTCATCATTGTGTAATCCACTCTAATGAATCCACTATACATTACAGGAGAGTCTACAACACCTCAGGATGATTCCTGCTATCCAGGACGGCAGAGCAGTGACAGTCAACATCTGCCAGAATCATTTCAGAGTCACCATTACCACCATCACAGCGGCAATAAAAGCATACAATACACATTTCCTGTGGTCATCTTTATTTCTGACAAATACAAAGTTAGTTTTTGTATCATTACAATACTTAACATTCTAATAGTTAACATGATTCACCTGTGACCATTACCCACCTCTAACTTGTGCTCCAGTATCTCTATGTCCCGATCTGTCCTCCTAATCTGGAGGTCCTAGTAAATCATTTCTATTTTCTGTACTTTTTTAGAAAGTAAATTTTATAATCTTCTTCAGCAGATAGATGGGAATACATGAGGAGGACATTAAAACATAGATAGATAGATAGATAGATAGATAGATAGATAGATAGATAGATAGATAGATAGATAGATAGATAGATAGATAGATAGATAGATAGATAGATAGATAGATAGATAGATCGATCGATCAGTAACATAAAATATTCGACCCCCTTTGTTTTCTTCAATTTCTTGTTAATTTCTTTTTCTTTTTATCAATTAATAACTCCTGTGTATATCATGTGACTAAAACAGACAGAAAATAAAAGTTGGAATAACTCAAAGCGGTTATAAGCAGTACAATGTCACAGCCACTGATGTAAGAACTAAAGCAGTTTTGGCTATTACTGTATCAAACAAGCTACATGTCAGGTCTTGATTTCAGTTCTTATATAATATAGGTATATGCAATGGTGTGAATATCCTTCTCAACTGTTTTTGTAACGTGCATATGCCGATTTACTGTTTTATTTACATGACAATTAAACATTTAAATATACTTCATATTGAACAGAACCTGATGTAGATGACAGCGCATTTATGTGCATGAAAAGACCGTTATGCTGGCAATAAAACAACTGAACAGCCAAATGTCCACTTAATATTTTATGTACAATATCTAACATAATGAGGAAGATGAGGATCCCTAACGAGATGATGCAGAAGTCTGACCTGTGTGAACAATGTTTTTATACTTCATTGTCAGCTGCTGACGCGCGCTTCTCCCCCACTGGATCACACCTAAATAAAAAAATTAATAAACTATTATTGAAGCCGTTTACCTACGTGTTTTTACCGTGAAGGCAACGGACTACGTTTAAACTTACGCATTGACTTGAGCAGTAATTCACTCCCATGACATCTCGCTCTTCTTTGCAGCTGCAACACTGTTCTCTTTCTTCTGAAAATGTCCTCAAAGTCTTCATATTCATAAATTAAAATCTGTACTTTGACTGCCGTAAAGCGCTGCGGTGCGTGACTCGTCCGTCGTCATGGTGAATCGTCGACTCGGGGCCCCATTGATGATGGCTTTTTTTCGAGTTGTCGTGTCTGTTAAACTGCGGGTCAACTTACTCTGGGTTAGAAAAACTAACCCTGTAATGCATTTGTGAAACCGAAATCCCTGGTTTTTCCAAGGTCAGGGTAAAACAACCCTGAACCACAGGTTTACCTCAGAGTAGGTTAACCCTGCCTTCGTGAAACGGGCCCACAGTCATGAATGCTCAATCTAGTGGACGGATAGCGCAACTACAACCACTAGTTTTTTAAATCTATTTTAACATTTTTTATTATATGCGCCTTATAATCCAGTGCGCCTTATACTGTATATGAAATAAATTATAGAATAAGCAATTCATTAAAAGTGCACCTTATAATCCAGTGCGCCTTATAGTGTAAATCATCTTCTGAGGGTCTTCACAGTAAATCCAAAATTTTTTCATAGTGGTTGATAGAACATGTTCACTATAATCAAGCTGGACCAAACCAGACTGCTTTTATTGAATTAGATATGGTATTCAAATGATAAAAGTAATAAAGTGAGTTGAGCGTGGGCCCAAATACTTTTCATGAAGTACAGTAGTACATGGATTGAAGTCTTTCAGAAATCAAGGTTGATGATCTTAGTGCAGTTAAATAAACTAGAAACAGTTTTTATCTCTCTTTGCTTTGGGAGTCCAGTGAAAACCATAGAATCACTTCAATGTATCTGTCTCTATATGTGCGCTTGTCTGCAAACAGCAATGTCATATGTAGGTTTTCAGTTTTGATGATCATGATACACACATGGACCAAACTCCTCTGTTAATGAAAGAAAATCCCACAACGGTCACTGAAATAACTTGAAACTGCCAAAAGTAATAAATAAATACAATTTACTGAAAATTAACCAATGAAAATCATACCTTGCTTTTGAATAGTGGTTTAACATAATCACTGTAAAAAAAGAAACTAATGAAACAGGCCTGAATAAAAATGATGGTTCCTTTAACATATTTTGTTGCACACCGTTTTGAGCAATCAAATGATTTCTTTAACTGTCAGTTAGACTTCTGCACCCGTCAAAACGTATTTTGGCCCCCTTCCCATGAGCAAACTGCACCACTTGTCTCAGGTTTGAAGTGTGGACATTCTCCTAGAAGCCTTGTGCAAACTGCACAAACTGCCCAGTGGCAAACTCAAGTCTTGCTTTTTTTCGTGATTTAATTTCAACAGTGGTGTCCTCCTTGGTTGTTAGTCTTGAAGTCCACTTTGGCTCCAGTAAAGATGGTATGATCTGACACTGTTGTACGTCGACCTTGGAGCTCACCTTTAATGTCTTTGGCAGTTGTTCTGGCCTCTCTAGTTACCATTGGTGTTATCCATCCCTCGAGGTTGACTACAATCCGATGGACCTTAAAGTTTTGAATAGTATGGGCAGTCATTGTCACAAGAACATCAATCAGCTTGGAGATGATCTGATAGCCTTTATCTTTAACATTCTTGTCTATAATTTTCTTTCTCATGTGAGACAACTTTCTCCTTGAATTCTTGTGGTCCGTGTTACATGTGGTAGACACTATATCACCAAACAACACAGAGATGATTTCTCACCCTAGTTTAACATGTTTTTACTGCCACATGATTTTCAGTCTTTTCTAGTGGTATCATCATCTGTTCAGGTGTGTTTCATTCATATGTTTTTTTTATTACTCTGTTGAGCCTTAACTCAGAAACAATGTCTGATTTTCATTGGTTTGTTTTCAATATTTTTTTTACTACTATTTTGTCTGTTCAAGGTTATTTCAGTGACCAATGTGGGTTTTTTTCTTTCATTAAGAGAGGGATACCTAAAATTTTACCCATGGGGCGTAATAGGAATTCATAATATCATAAACATCTATAATAAATCACCACATTCTCCATGAATGTTACAAATATGTGACAGATCCATAAAACTGAGTGCACCCTCGGTATTTTCAGTTAATGCATTCCAGGAACCATTCGCGATTGAGGAATCCCGCAATCGAGATCGCGATCTATTTATCTTATTATTTATGCTAATTTAAATGTCCATACTGATATTAAACCACCTTCTGTCTGTATTACCTTTTCCCACACTCTTATCGACTGTTTACAGCACTTTTGTGTCTCACGAAAGTCCAAGACTGACGGAACAGGCGCACTTCCGGATGTTGTCAGCCAATAGAATACGCGTACAGTATCAGGTGACTGCCGACAAAAAATCCGTAATGAGATGGAGACGCAATTGTTGATGCGCGGTCGCGCGAGGGCGCACTGTATTAGAGTTTTCCAGACACAGGCTATGTCAGTCAAATCAGTCAATGCAGCAGGGATATGGCGTCTACCCTTTGAACCTGTGCCAGAAAACAGAACGGAAGGTTTAACGGCATAAAAACCATCCACTTTTTTTGAATTTCTGTTATGATTCAGAATAGACTGCAGAAAATGATAGCAAGTGAGCAATAAAATAAGTTGCTTAGAGTTGGATTTCGAGTACAGTATTTTCCGCACTATAAAGCCACCTAAAAGCCCATAATTTTCCCACAAACTTGCAGTGTGCCTTATAATCCGATACGCCTTATACCGTATTGGCCCGAATATAAAACGGTGGTTTTTGAATTGAAATACAGGTAGTCGCCGACTTACGACCGCGATTGGGACCGACAGATCGGTCGTAACTCGACTTGGTCGTAAATCGACTCTTACGTAAAAATTCAATCCAGCAGCGCTGGTTCTTGGCTGGGGGTCGTCTGGATCGTCAGCTGGGGCAGCGTGTCGGTTGGTGGGAGTGGGAGACGATCTTTTCATAATCATTGTGAGCTTTGTCTGAATTGTTCGTTTCTTTTTCTCCTCATAAATTTCACGATATGGACGGAAAGCGTCGTTTGCCATCCGTTCAATCCTTGCAAATGTTTCTATGTTCTATGTGCATTTCTTCAAAGTGTGCACGGAGTTTATTTAACAGGGAAAAGCCTTCTGACAAGCCTTTGGTGGTGAACATTTTTTCTGTTTCCTCCTCTTCTTTCTCTGCTTCTCTTCTCTCTTCTTCTTCCACTCTTTCTTCTTCCAGCGCGATCAGTTCTTCATACAGCGCAATCATTCGTGAGTTCTCCAAGGAGAGGTTTTTTGCCAGTTTCACTATTTTCCCCCGAATCTGATCAAGTTCTTCGTCACTTTCAAATCCAGCAGAAGAGTTCACGTAACGCTTGACAGTTTTTCCATACGCCATTCATACATTTCTCCGTCACAGCCTCCCAAGAAGCCCAGCCCATCAGTAGTGGGCTGGGCTATTGATCTCAGTGTGACTGAACAGCGTGTGTGCGCCGTGGGGACTGAAGAGAGCGCGGGAGCCTCAGAGCGTGAGTACTGTGGCTGGAGGGAATGCCGGCGTTACCCAGACATTGTGGTCGTAAAGTCGGTCGGTCGTAAGTTGCACAGGTCGTAAGTCGGCGACTACCTGTAAGACTGAAAAAGTGGGGGTCGTCTTACATTCAGGTCTAGACACTATACCCATTCACAACGCTAGATGGCGCCAGATATCTTTAAAACGAATGCTGAACTCAACCCCCGAGGCCAAAGCGAACCCCTGTCACGAAGAAGAAAGATAAAAATAGCGGTAGCCCCAAGAAGAAAAATAAAAAATAGCAGTAGGAAAGAAAAGAGAAGAAAATAAGAGGTGTGATAACAGAAAATGGAGAAACGTAGCGACAAAATGTTACATTTCAAAAACCAGACGCCATTCATTTACAAATGTGATTGCGCTTTAGTTCACATATTTAAATGTTCAGATATTAAGATGTGATAGACAGTTTTTGCATGATTTGAATGATCAAAATAAAATGCTTTTTCTCTCGAATATATTGTTATAATCATTTGTTTCAGATGTACTGTAATTATTTTCTGTATAAAAATTAAATTTGGTGTTCAAAAAGTCTTTTTTCAAACTTGAGTCTTGAAAAATAGGGAGTCGTCTTATAATCAGGGTCGTCTTGTATTCTGGCCAATATGGTATATTAAAAGAATTATAAAGTAAACAATTCATTAAAGGTGCGCCTAACAATCCGGTGCGCCTTATAGTGCAGAAAATACTGTAACAGAAAATATATCTGTTTGGACTGGTAGATTGTATATTTTAAGAAAGGGTGACTGATGAACAGAAAGCTGATGACTATATAGATGTGAACTGATTATGTGTTATATGCATTGACCCAGTGCGTGTGTTTGTGTGTATTTACACTGTATTTTCAGGTGATTTTACATCCTTTAAGACCTCGCATGTCCCTGGGACAAGGAGGCATTTGGGTAACTGTCATCTGGATAATGGCCAGCTGCTTCTCCCTTCCACATGCAATCTACCAAAAACTCCTTACTTTTACATACAGGTAATGTGAAACATTCTGTAGAATCTCAATAATAGTAAATCAGTTTGGATTTTGTGATGATAGTCACTTAAAGAATTTGATGTGAAGCTTTTTCATTGATCACCATATCACAAGAGGAAAAGAACAGGACAGAATTCTTCTGGGACCACTAACCTTACAATCATCTGCACCTCCAGTATACAACTCTTTACAGAAGCTTTTTTGTGTGTAAACATTACCAAAAAAAAAAAAAAAAAGCTCCACCCCCACCCCCAAAAGGAAAAAAAAATACTCTAATGGGGCCTCAAGAATTATGACGGAAGAGTTGATGTAATGGAGAAAGTTCATGTACAGAGGGAAAAAAAGTGATTTTATTAGAAGGAAACAACAATGTGAAAGATTAATTCCCTCTATTAAATGTGAGTTGATATGCTAGATATATACAGTATAGACAACTTCAGATGGGGACACACATCTAGTCAAATCCTGGTATAGTAAAATTTTATTAACCTCTACTTCATCATCAAAGTGATCTTATTGCTGTCATCCTTTTTATAATTCCTGTGGCCATATCATATCTGAATCTTTCTCTCTTCAAATGTATCCATTTGGAAAAGGTCAGGGTTCAGTCTGTCAAATCTGAGAAACTGCGGTTTTAAAAATAGTTGGTTTTTATCTGACAATTTCTGGAGAGTTTGACATTTTGGTTAGAAAAAAAATCAGTCTATATAAGCACATATTCAAAACCTGAAAAGAATGCATTGATAACTTTGAAATGTATACCAAAATCGACAAAGTATAAGTACATGTACCTGGGTGTCCCTCTCGTAAGTGGACACCATGATGACTGTTAAAGTAATGAATGACCTGAAAAATCAACAAATAGAGGAAGAGACAAACTCAAGTTATACGTGAATTCAAACCCAAAGCAGGCAGACAAGAGACAGCAGATGAAGTGCAAAAGGTTTAGTCAACAGGGGGTGGTTCACTGTGAGTAACCAGAGTCCTCCAGTGCAGGCTAATTGAACAGGGTTGAGTCAGAAACCTGAGCAGATAGGAATAAACAGTGGCAGCGCAGGTATTGCTGGGCTTAGTTCAAATACAGTAGGTTGCCAGATTAGGAACAGCTGGAGGATGCTCCGCTTCATCACAGGCATGCCTGCAGTCATTTAGCACACCACACCCACACACACTCAAAAAGAGGATGTACCAGTCTTGAATTCTCGAATGACAGCAACAGGTTCATAGGCACAGACGACTACCACAGCAGGCAAGCCCTGAGGTGTGGGTTTTGCAAAGATGCCCCCTTGAGATAGGCTAGCAGAGTACCGGGGTGTATCATTCAAATAGGCATCATGTTCACAGCTGATGGATTAAAGAACCCAAGCCCTGATTTTAATGTCCTTGAGATAGTGATGGTGAGATGAAGCCTCATAAGGCTTCGAACCATTTCAGGCAATTGGTGCGAGTAATGGTTCATTTCTTAATGCTTGATGTGCACATGAAACCACCTGCTGGCCTTGGATATAATTACTGGCAGCTGTCGTGTCTTCGTGTGTGATCCATTCTGACATCTGTTTTGGCCCTTGGAAATGACTATGTACTACAAAAAAAAAGGTATGACCAAATAATTAATTGACAAAGTGTATGATATATGTGTATATGTATACATGTATGTGTATATCTCCCCACCTATATATTTGAATAAGCTCACTTGAAAAACCTCACGCTTTTAACTCCACCCACTAACTGTCAATCAAGCGCCCATACATTCACAGCGCCCAGCCAATCACGACGCATCTGCCAGAAGGAATCACGTGAACAATATGGCGTAAGGCATCAGGCATCGAGGCTTTTTGTTGCAGTTAAGCCTTTCGTCCACATGACAACGCGGATATTCGGGATGAAAACGCTGGCCAAAGGGAAGTTTTTTGAAAAGTTAGAGTGTCTAAACTGTTTCAGTTATTTAAGCTATGACAATTCATCTTATTTTATTGATTAAAACTTGTTTCCATCAATCAGTAGTCCAGTCAGAGGTGAGGCGCAGCTATTTGCTGCTGCACTGTGTGTCCTAAATAATTTTTAACCAATTTTTAATGTCAGGTTGCTAATTTATTGGCAAATGTGACACTCTGACTTGTAGAACTGACTTTAACGTCGTTGCCTCGCCCCCGTGAACCTCACCATATATCAGACGTCATCATTTCCGACCCCTCTCTCCAATGAAGCAAGCCTTGATAGGCGCTTTGCGAAAACGCCCCTCCCTGACTCAGCACACACTTCGAAGCCTCGATATGAAACGTCACATCACTACCACGAGGGATGTATGACTTCACCTTCCAGGTGAGAAGAAGATGCAAAGCAACGGTGAGAATAATTGAGTCTTGTTGTTTTTTTCGTCTCTACATGAAAATCTTCGAGTTTGTAAAATACATTTTGCATATAACATTTAAGTAATATACTGTATAGCATAAGAGCTATAACAAAAACTGTTTACAGTAATACTACAGATTCTCTGCAGGGTATCCGACAAGAAACAGAAATGTCTGTCTCTACAAGTAATTTGATAGTAGACTGCTTGAGTGGGAAAGAAATACAATGTAGACAGGGACAAGGCCAGGGAAGGAGAGAAAGAGACAGAGCTGCAGATGGGTCAGATAGAGTTCAGTCTATCAGCGGTCTGGAGTTCAGATCCAGCTACTGAGGGGTGAATGTGTGCTCAGATTTTCAGGCTGCGTTCACAGACTCCTAGGTTGCTGTCTTCAGTATGTATTCCCCACCTATCAATGCACATAGACAAAGGCAGTATCTTGCATGCATGTTAAGGTTCAATGTTGTATGAGTAAGACGAAGAAAAAAATGAGGAAGGACAGAAGCTCCAAAAGTCATTGATGTAACTCCCTTTTAACGAAGAGAGAAAAATAGCCTCCGCAGTCTAGGCTTATAGCAATTTACCATAAGGAATATACAGTACAGTATCCATTTGTAAATCATTGGGTGCTTGGATCAGCAACTTCATTTTGATTTTTCAAAAAAACACCTGAAGGACACGGTACTATATCAGTAGGGAAACAGTTTATTGGACTAACTGAAGCTGTGAAATATGCATAAAAATAGAAGACATTTTGCAAAAATTTGCGCACGCTTATCATTTTGTTAATTTGAATACCTGTAACTTCTTAGAACTGGTTATTTGGAACACAAAATTAGCTTAGTGAGTTGATCAAGCATTGGCTGCACTTATCTATGAGGTGCAAGATACAGTACAGTATTTACAGTGGCCGAAATGCATGTTGTTTTCCTCTTTGAATCTACTGTGAAGAGTGGAAACATGAGGGCCTGAAAATGACTGTCACATTCTAAGAGCACTTCAGTGTAAGATGGAGCCAAAAAACATTACTTTCTCCACACAATAGAATATGACTCCCAAATAGCAATTCACTTACTCTCACTCACTTACCTGAGAGGCATTGAATTAAGGACCCAGGTCTTTGTCTGGTTTTCTAGAGCTCTGCTGTTTGAATTATGGAGGATGACGAAGTGTCTGCTGAAGCTCTTGTACAGTACACCATCTTCAGGTTACACTCTGCTTCTCAGTGTGCTTGCTCACAGCCCCAACAACTGTTTATGTCTCTGATCCAGCTCTGCTACGGAATTATGATTAGTAGCTTGATATTACAGAAGGCATTGAGGGAGCATTTCTCATGATTGCAGTCCTTATTACATTTCTGCTGGCCAGCAGGCACTTTGGTTTTTCACTAGAGTTAGTGGCTGCTGAGTGCCGAGGAAAATGGTTGCTGATTTCCCTGAAAACTTGACAGGTCTGATAGGTACCCTCTTGGTAGTTGACTCTTTGGGAGAGCTGAACCTTGATGTGTCAACTTGTAACTGGGTTTGAAATTCGAGCCATTCTGAGATGTAAAGGAGTTTTTCTTGTGTTACATTGAAAAATGCTATATAAATTCTCCTATGTACAGGAGCTAATGGGGGCTGCGGTGGTGGCTCAGTGGTAGAGCGCACGGTAGAGCGGGTCATCTAGTGCTCTAAGATCAGCGATTCAATTACCGCTCCCGCTCAAAAAACGCCCAGAAGTGAGCTGACAATGGGAGGTGTCAGCTCACCTCTGAAGCACTGTTAAGGCACCCTTGAGCAAGGGACCTTCCCCCTTACAAGTTGCTCATTTAGGGTGCACCACAAAGGAGCTGCTCGCCACTACCTCCCTCTGCATGAATATAGGCCCCCTGTGGGTGTTTGTTCGTTCAGGGTTTGTACACACTAACATATGCATGTGATTGGATTTGAATAACTAGAGTGTGCTCTTAATTTCTCTTCGGGGATTACATTCATTGTCTCCAGAATGGATTGCTATGAACATTGTTTTGTAGCCATTTTAGTACCACAGGAACATATGATCTGGACTGAGCCATTGAATTAAAATACTGTACTCTTTTTGCATTACAGGTGTCCTTAAGCGATGCTGCTGTGGAAATGAGCTCATTGGATGTGCTTCAGATCCTGTCATAATTATTACAGACATTGTTTGTCCTTTGCTTTTGTCAATCTTCTTTTCCTTTCGGCTTTTCCCTTCAGGGGTGGCCACAGTGAATCAATTGCCTCTATCTAACCCTGTCTTCTGCATCCTCTTCTCTCACACAAACTACCTTCATGTCCTCTTTCACTACATCCATAAACCTCCTCTTTGGTCTTCCCCTAGGCCTCCTGCCTGGCAGTCCAAAACTCAGCATCCTTCTACCTCTGACTTTATCTCCAAAACCTCTAACATGTGCTGTCCCTCTGATGTACTCATTCCTGATCCTATCCTTCCTGGTCACTCCCAAAGAGAACCTCAGCATCTTCATCTCTGCTACCTCCAGCTCTGCCTCCTGTCTTTTCCTCAGTCACACTGTCTCTAGACCAAACAACATCGCTGGTCTCACCACAGTTTTGTACACCTTTCATTTCATTTTAGCTGAAACTCTTCTATCACACATCACACCTGTCACTTTCCTCCACCCGTTCCATCCTGCCTGTACACACTTCTTCACCTCTTTTCCGTACTCTCCATTGCTCTGGACTGTTGACCCTAAGTACTTCAAATCCTCCACCTTCTTGATCTCTTCTCCCTGTAACCTCACTCTTCCACTTGGGTCCTTCTCATTCACGTACTCTGTCTTACTCTGGCTAACCTTCATTCCTCTCCTTTCCAGGACAAACCTCCACCTCTCTAGCTTCTCCTCCACCTGTTCCCTGCTCTCACTGCAGATCACAATGTCATCTGCAAACATCATAGTCCATGGAGATTCCTGTCTAACCTCTCTGTCAGCCTGTCCATCACCATAGCGAACAAGAAGGGGCTCAGAGCTGATCCCTGATGCAGTCCCACCTCCACTTTGAACTCCTCTGTCACACCTAAAGCACACCTCACCACTGTCTTACAGTCCTCATACATGTCCTGCACCGCTCTAACATACTTCTCTGCCACTCCAGACTTCCTCATACAATACCACAGTTCCTCTCTGGGCACCCTGTCATAAGCTTTCTCCAGATCTACAAAAACACAATGCAGCTCCATTTGGCCTTCTCTGTACTTCTCTATCAACATCCTCAAAGCAAATACTGCATCTTTAGTACTCTTTTTTGGCATGAAACCATACTGCTGCTCACAAATGCTCACTTCTGCCCTTAGTCTAGCTTCCACTACTCTTTCCCATAACTTCACTGTATGGCTCATCAGCTTTATTCCTCTGTAGTTACCACAACTCTGCACGTCTCCCTTGTTCTTAAAAATGGGCACCAGCACACTTCTCCTCCATTCCTCAGGCATCTTCTCACTATCTAAGATCCTTTTGAACAACCCAGTCAGAAACTCTACTGCCACCTCTCTCAGACACTTCCAAACCTCGACAGGTATATCATCAGGGCCGACTGCCTTTCCACTCTTCATCCTCTTCAATGCCCTCCTCACTTCATCCTGACTAATCTTTGCTACTTCCTGGTCCACAGCAGTCACCTCTTCTAGTCTTTGTTTTCTCTCATATTCCATGTTCATCAACTCTTCAACGTGCTCTTTCCATCTTCCCATCACACTACTGGTACCTGTCAATAGACTTCCAACCCTATCCTTAATCACCCTAACTTGCTGCACGTCCTTCCCAACCTTGTCTCTCTGTCTTGCCAACCTGTATAGATCAGTCTCTCCCTCCTTACTGTCCAACCTAGCATACAAGTCATCATAAGCCCCTTGTTTGGCCTTTGCCACCTCTACCTTCATCTTACGCTGCATCTTCCTGTTCCTGACTACTCTCCTCAGTCCTCTCAGTGTTCCACTTTTTCTTATCTAACCTCTTTCTCTGTATACACCCCTGTACTGGCTCATTCCACCACCAAATCTCCTTATCTACTTTCCTTCCAGATGACACACCAAGTACTCTCCTACCTGTCTCCCTGATCACATTACCTGTGGTTGTCCAGTCATCTGGAAGCATGCAACACTCTTCCTTTTTTAGCTTCCACCATTTCGTCTTCTGCTCTGCCTTTGCCCTCTTCATCTTCCTCACCACCAGTCATCCTACACACCACCATCCTATGCTGTTTGGCTACACTCTCACCTACCACTACTTTGCAGTCACTGATCTCTTTCAGGTTACACTGTCTACACAAGATGTAGTCTACCTGTGTGCTCCTACCGCCACTCTAGGTCACCCTATGTTCCTGCCTCTACTGGAAGAAAGTATTCACTATAGCCATTTCCATCCTTTTTGCAAAGTCAACTATCATTTGTCCTTCTGCATTCCTCTCCTGGATACCAAACCTGTCCATCACTTCCTCGTCACCTCTGTTTCCTGCACCAACATGTCCATTGAAGTCTGCTCCAATGACAACTCTCTCGCTTCTCGGTATGCTCTGCATTACTTCATCAAAGTCCAACCAGAATTTCTCCTTCTTCTCCAGTTCACATCCTACCTGTGGAGCATATCCACTAACAACGTTGAACATCACGCCTTCTATTTCTAGCTTCAGACTCATCACTCTATCTGACACTCTTTTTACCTCCAGGACATTCCTAACAAACTCCTCCTTCAAGATAACTCCTACTCCATTTCGCTTCCTATCTACACCATGATAGAACAACTTGAACCCTGCTCCTAAACGTCTAGCCTTGCTACCTTTCCACCTGGTCTCCTGGACACACAGTATGTCTACCTTCCTTCTCTGCATCATGTCAACCAACTCTCTACCTTTTCCTGTCATTTTTCCAACATTCAACGTCCCTACTGTCAGTCCTATACTCTTGGCGTTCTTCTTCTCTCTCTTCCTACGATCACACTTTCCTCCTCTCTTTCTTCGACGAATAGTAGTCCAATTTCCATCGGCATCCTGTAGGTCAACAGCACCGATGGCCGTCGTTGTTAACCTGGGTCTCGACCGATCCGGTATGGAAGTCATAGGTTTGATTCTCATGTTTGATTTGGCAAAAGTTTTACGCCGGATGCCCTTCCTGACGCAACCCTCTGTATCTGTATTTATCCGGGCTTGGGACCGGCACAATAAGACACTGGCGTGTGTCCTCTTGTGGCTACATTCCCTCCGCTTTTGTCAATGTTAGCAGTAATGATAGTTAATTTACTGTGAACAAATGTACCTATAAGCTAAATAAGACGCTGTTATTGAAATCTTTTCCTTTTTTTTTAACCTCACTAGAACATTTCCATTTCCAACACAGGCTAAATTTAACAATTTAATAAATACATTCTGAAATTGAAGAAGTTTCTTTTCCACCACCACAGTAGTAGTAGTAGTAGTAGTAGTAGTAGTAGTAGTATTTTGAACAGTGTGTGATACAAAACAAATAAGCACAAAAATTAAGAAAATAGACTGTTAAATATCAATCCCAATCATCCTTGGGTAATCATGTGTTCATGTTCAAATGATCTGGTTTTAAATGGGGGTGGCATGGTGGCCCAGTGGGTAGCACTGTCCCCTCACAGAAAGAGAGTTGCGGAATCCTTTCTGTGCAGAGTTTGTACATTCTCCCCTGTGTGCATGGGTTTTTACCGGGTTCTTACCACCTCTGAAAAATATGCACTTTAGGTGTATTGATCATTTCTAAATTCACTGTAGGTTGGGAATGTGGGCATGAATGGTTTTTCATCCTGCACCACTGACATGTCTGAAGCGTACCCCGCCACTCGCCCATAGTCAGCTGGAATAGGCTCTTTTATTGTAACCCACAAAGCAGAAAAGCAGCTGTAGAAGAAGCGATTACGGTCTTCTCACCTACAACAAAAAGGGTGGATATTGTGTATTGAGAGATTTTTTTTTTCAATGGTTATTAAATAAATATGATCTGGTACTGTAAAGTGTTCTGATCTTTTTCATTCAGCTTTGAGTCTCTATGTTGTTGTGCAATCTGTTGCAGATGTGACTAACTTGAATATGTTGTTAAACACACAAGTGTGTGGAGTAGAAATGTAAATTTAGATGATTTGTAAGATCATTGTTCCAGATAAATAAAATTGACCTTACAAAAGTGAATTTATTATTAGAGTTTAGTAATTTAGTCTGAAATAAAATAAAAATAGTAGTCCAGTAAAATTAGTGGAAAGACATGAACAAAGATTTGCATTTCTTTCTCTTGTAAATTTTGTGTGAAATCTTCTTAAAAATCCAAGGCTGGTTGTTTCCCAGTGAAATCCTGAATTGTTAGCATTAATCCATAATGATATTTGATGAAGACATGCTGATAATCTCTTTAAGGGTGACATTTTTGGATACATCACTCAAAAAATTGCTGCACCCCCACCACTGTAGGTTCAACCAGGGTCTAGTGCAGGACAGAAAATAATGTGAGGCACCTTTTTTCACAGCCATCAATGTTTACCTTTTCACAACAATGTTAACCTGTGTTGGCTCTTGTTATACGCTGTTAACATAAAAGCTGACAGATAACTTTTGTGACAGTTTTGATTCTCATTCATCCGATTCAGGGTAATTATTGAAGGTTGACTCAGAAGGAATTGGATTTTTGTTTAGGGAAGTAGGAACCCAGTTAACACTTTTAATTTGTGACATCTTGGAACATTTTCTTCACATTGTTATTTGGTAAAGATGCTCTCTCAAAATCCATTGTAAACGATTGAAATATTGGTTTCTGAGTCTCTCCATCTATCCATCTAGCAGGAAAACCTAGACTTCCCTGTCCCCAGACATCTCCTATTGCTCTTTTGTGGGTTCCCAAGGTGAGCCAAGAGAGAAAGCCACTCTAATTAGCAGCTCTTAGGTCTTCCTTGAGGCCTCCTCCTGAAGGGACATGCCTGGAACACCTCCCTAGGGAGGTGTCCTGGAGACATCTGAAACAGATGCCCTAGCCACCTCAGCTGGACCCTCTTGATGTGAAAGAGCAGCAGTTCTACTTGGAGTTCCTCTCTAATGATGAAGCTTCTCACTAGTGATGTGACGCTAGGAATCGAAGCTCCGAAGCATGTGCCGAGTAGGAGAGGGGCGTTCCCGCGAAGCGTGTATCGAGACTTGCTTCATCCAAGGGATGAGCTGAAAAGGATGACGTCCGAAGCATCGCCAGGCAGTGAGGCTTCGGGCGTGACTTCCGTATCGACGCTTTCATCACTGGAACGCCCCGCTACGAGGCTGATACCATGTGACTGATTCGGCTTGTGATACGTGCATTAACACCAATATAAATCGATCACACTCCATTCAGTATGTGGTTGTTTGGTGGAGAGTTGTGATTAGCTAGTGTGGAGACAGTTCGGAATTTGGATAGAGTCAGACATATTTTGGACAGAGGTATAGATGGTGTGGAGAGAGTTGGGGTAGGTGAGAATCAGGAAATGGAACCTGCCAAACTGGAGAAATTGTTGTCTTTCATTTTTTTAAATATAATTTTATATATACTTACATATACTATAAGTATATATGAATATACATTATATATATGCTAATTTATAAATTTATAAGTATACCGTAATATCCGCACTATAAGGCGCACCTAAAAGCCTAAAATTTTCTCATAAACCCGTAGTGCGCCTTATAATCCGGTGCGTCTTATATATGGATTAATATTCATATTAATATTGGTAAACAACATGATCGCTGAAAAAAGCCGGCAGTCTGGCCACCAGTCATGCCGCACTCCGCCACCAGAGGAGCACCCTCACGAGGCACTCGGGCCTACGCCCCCTAACAACGGTAGTCAAGGGGCGTCACCGAAGTCCCGGCTCTGACTGAGCTGCTCTCAGATGTTAGAGCAGACTGTAGGAAAACCGGTGGTTACGTAGCAAAACATTAGGAACTTTCAACAATTATATTAGTAAAGTTTGACTGACTGATCTCAGTATTTCCTAACTATTTGACGTCAGAAATAACCCACTTTAAACCTAACTGGTCTTAAAAATGCTGAACTTCCAGCCTTTTCTGAAATTCCAAGAGCAGAGTCACTGCTAGACAAAGGTGCCAACTGGTGTGCTGCAATTGATTTACAAATGTAGTTGATAGCTCTGGGCGGGCGGTGGAGGGGCGCATTCAGGGTTGTGTATTCTGTGTGGTATCGTGCAATACACTCCCCATCCAGCTGTGGCACTGCACTACAGTATTGAATGTGATAAATGCATGAAGAAGAAAAAGTAAACACGTAGTGAAAGTTACGGATTGTGTCTGTTCTGCTATCTACTTCCCTCCATCTACATACACAACATATTGGCGATGAGGATGGCTTGTATCGGAATCTCACAACCTCCTGCTTTGTTTGAAACCCCGGGTGAGCCTACAATGCTGTATACGACGTGGATACAGATGTTCGAAAATTACCTGCTAGCACTGACTAATAATGACATGCCGGACAAACGAAAGCGCGCACTGCTGCTTCACTGTTTAGGCACGGAAGGTCAGCGGATCTTTCGGAAGGTCTTTCCCTCCCCAACACTGGCACTTCTTACAAATCCGCCTGTGATGTGCTTAAAACTTTCTTTGTGCCGAAGTTGAATGTCGTAGCTGTGAGGAGCAAGTTCCGTCAGAGTGCACAGAGACCTGGCGAAACGACAGTATAGTACATTGCTGCATTGAGGGATTTAGTAGTTAACTGTGACTTTGGTACTTTTGCTGATGATATGATTAGGGATCAATTCATTGAGAAGACGTCCTCTATGAGGATCAGAGAACGCTTGCTGTTGGAAATGAACTTAAAGCTAGAGAAGGCGATCGCTATTGCTATACAAATCAAATCAGCGATGGCAGAAGCTAAGGCTATCGCCCCTGTGCACGTTCATGACGCTACTGTGAAACTCGTGCAGCCGAGAGGTGACGGTGCACACAAAAAGCGTTTGGGCAAAGTCTCAATCCACAGTTCAAAACAAAACCTGCCACGTTGTGGATCCAACTCTCACCTAGCAAACAACCCCGAATGCCCTGCTAAAAAGGCAAAATGTAATCACTGTGGGAAAATGGGACATTTTAGTAAAGTGTGCCGTAGCGTAGTCCCTACGCAATCAGTGCGTGAAGTTGCTGTTCCAGACCTTACCGTGTTGCATGTAGCCCCTACAGCTGCAGTCTCAAAGCACCTTACCTGTACAGTTGGTCTTCTTGTTAAGGATGAACAGCCTCTTAATACTGAACTGCTTGTGGACACTGGTTCAGCTGTCTCCATTCTTCCAGAGAGCATCTACAGACAGTCTTTCATGCACGTGCCTCTCTCAAAGCCTACTGTACGCCTGGTGACCTACATAAAGAAGCCGATTCCGGTACTGGGCTGTCTTCAACTTACTGTCACATTCTGCAACCAGAGCGCACAAACCGACTTCTACATTGTTCCCGATGGCAAACCACTGCTCGGAATGGACCTGTTCACTGCCCTGCGCCTTCACATTCACGATGGGCAGATTGCATCACCTGCTGCATCCGTGGTGAGTCACACCGTCAACACCGCCAATGCTTTAGGCGTTGCCACTGGTTTCATACACAAAGTTAAGGTACGTGCAGATGTGCCTCCAGTCCAGCAGAAGCTATGCAGGCTCCCATATGCTGTGCGTGACAAGGTGTCGGAGGATGGCATCATTGAGAGAGTGGACTCATCTCCCTGGGTATCGCCTCTGGTGGTCGTGAGCAAGAAGACAGGTGACCTTCGTGTTTGTGTGGACTTACATGAACCTAACAGGGCTGTGGTGATCGACAGTCACCCTCTGCCACACATTGAGGAAGTTTTCACTGAGCTCCGTGGCACTACAAGGTTCTCCACGATTGACCTACAAAATGCATACCACCAAGTGCAGTTACATCCAAGCAGCAGAGATCTTACCGCTTTTATAACACAAGATGGACTTTTTCATTTCACGCGGGTGTCTTACGGCCTGGCCTCAGCACCCAGTGCCTTCCAACGCATGATGTCTCAGATCCTGGCTGGTGAAAAAGGCGTACAGTGCTATCTGGACGACATCATCGTCAGTGGGGAGACGCCTGAAATACCAGATTGAACGCCGTTCTTCACTGCTTACAGGAGAGTGGGCTGAAGCTCAATGCAAAAAAATGCCACTTCAGAAAGACTGAGCTGTCCTTCCTTGAGCATCTCATCTCTGCTTCTGGCCTTCATCCAGACCCTAGCCACGTACTGGCTGTGGTTGAAGCTCCCCCTCCACACGACGCTCAATCTCTACGGTTTTTCCTAGGCCTGACCGCGTGGTATTCCAAGTTCATTCCCAACTAAGCCATGCTTGTGGAACCTCTCCGTGCTCTACTCAGACAGTCTGCTACTTTCCACTGGTCTGAGGAGGCGCAAGCCAACTTCTGCAAAGTAAAAGAAATCATCACTACCAGTTCTGTCGTGACAACAGATGCGTCAGACTATGGCATCGGTGCTGTGCTGACACAAATGAAAGGCGACACTGAACAGACCATTGCATTCGCTTCCAGAACACTTACTGCATGTGAGCGCAACTACTCAACAGTTGAAAAAGAGGCTTTGGCATGCGTCTGGGCGACCGAAAAGTGGCGTACTTACCTCTGGGGCCATCACTTCACTTTACGGACTGATCATAGCCCTTTGACCACTCTACTTGCAACCAAAGGCCTTGGACACGCAGGCATGAGAATAGCTCGCTGGTCTGCTCGCCTGCTGTGTTTTAACTACACCATCGAATACAAACCGGGCCATGAGAATGTTACTGCAGATTGCTTGTCGCGCTTGCCTCTTCCCATCACAGATGACCACGAGGAGATGGAGCTGGAAATGGTGGCTGCTGTGTCCCCTGACTTCGCTGCAGTCACAGCTGATGAGCTCTCCAGTGCCTGTGATACATGCCCTGTGCTACAGCAAGTGTAACACTACATTCAATAGGGATGGCCTCGTACTGCAAAAGGCCATGACCCCCTCCTCGTGCCATACTTCCGTGTGCCATACTTCAGGTTTTTTTAATATGCATGTTGACTTCTTTCTAAGATGGCAAAGTGATCAAGTGATCAGCTTTTCTTGATGAGGCTCAGAATGGCTTATTGACATAACAATAGGGGCCAGTCAGGATGTCATGAATGCAATCATTACTGCCTCAGCAGCACGGCTCTATCTAGTGGAAGGATTGCGCAACTACAGCGGCTGCAGTTTATCAAATACATTTCATTTATTTTTATTGTGTGCGCCTTATAATCCGGTGCACCTTATATATGAAATAAATTATAAAACAAACAAATTATTGAGGGTGCACCTTATAGTCCAGTGCACCTTATAGTGCGGAAAATATTGTACTAATTTAAAAAACCAAATAAAATAAAAACCAAAGATGTCACAAAATCATAATCACTGGCCATACATCAATGTTACAGAAGAGCAATCATTGTCCCAACCCCAACCACCCTCCCCTCACTGTGCATGCATAGTTTCTTTTTCTTCATGTCCACATAATCACTTTCCATACTGCCTGTATATATATATATATATATATATATATATATATATATATATATATATATATATATATATATATATGTATATATATATATATATATATATATATATATATATATCCATCCATCCATCCATCTTCCACCGCTTATCCGGAATCGGGTCGCGGGGGCAGCAGCTTCAACAGGGAGCCCCAAACTTCCCTTTCCCGGGCCACATCCACCAGCTCTGACTGGAGGATCCCAAGGCGTTCCCAGGCCAGTGTTGAGATATAATCCCTCCACCTGGTCCTGGGTCTGCCCCGAGGTCTCCTCCCAGCTGGACGTGCCAGAAACACCTCCCTAGGGAGGCGTCCCAGAGGCATCCGCACCAGATGCCCAAACCACCTCAACTGACTCCTTTCCACGCGAAGGAGCAGCGGCTCTACTCTGAGCCCCTCGCGAACAGCAGTGTTTCTCACCTTATCTCTAAGGGAGACACCAGCTATCCGCCTGAGAAAGCCCATTTCAGCCGCTTGTATCCGCGATCTCGTTCTTTCGGTCATGACCCATCGCTCATGACCATAGGTGAGGGTAGGAACGAAGATTGAATGGTAGATGGAGAGCTTTGCCTCTCGGCTTAGCTCCCTCTTTGTGACAACAGTGCGGTAAAGCGACTGCATTACCGCTCCTGCTGCCCCAATTCTCCGTCCAATCTCACGCTCCATTGTTCCCTCACTCGTGAACAGGACCCCAAGATACTTAAACTCCTTCACTTGTGGAAGGACCTCATTCCCCACTTGGAGAAGGCATTCCACCAGTTTCCTGCTGAGGACCATGGCCTCAGATTTGGAGGTGCTAATCCTCATCCCCACCGCTTCACACTCGGCTGCAAACCGGACCAGTGAGCGCTGCAGGTCACAAGCTGATGACGCAAACAGGACCACATCGTCTGCAAAAAGCAGTGATGCAATCCTCAGGCCACCAAACTGTAAAGCCTCCTCACCACGACTACGCCTCGATATCCTGTCCATGAAAATCACAAACAGAATTGGAGAAATACTGATCATTTCCAGTAAAAGGGTGAACAAGTCAATCAAATAATAATAATTACAATAATGAGAATCAGTGGTTGGAGACCGCTGATATAGGGGTAACGGGATACAATGACACCTGAAATGTGTTCCAGATGTCCGGCCTACTCCACAGTCTGGTTTTCTTTACGGTTACTGCAGAAAATCAAGCTTCACAAAGACAGGAGGTTGGAAATGGAAGCAGGGTTTTCGATACTTTTTGGGCAATCTTAGGATAATCTGCCTTGACTTTAATTCAAAACACTGGCGCGGTTGTGGGCACTTCATTGTGTGGTATAGTAACCTGTCACATGACCGAGACCTGTCAAGGGGGACAGACACATGCATTCATCTGTGCGTCATTCCGCACAGATGTCACTTTTCAAAATAAAACATCTTGCGGACTCCGAAATAAATAAAACAGAAGTAATGTAAATTATTTTTTCTTTCTGTGCGGCCCAGTACCAAATGACCCATGGACCGGTACCCGTCCGCGGCCCGAGGGTCGGGGTCCACTGCTCTAGGGGGTATTCACATGTGTTTTGTGGATTTGGAGAAGGTGCTCGGCTGCTTCCCATGTTGTATCTTACGGAAAATT
Source organism: Antennarius striatus (assembly GCF_040054535.1). Taxonomy (NCBI): domain Eukaryota; kingdom Metazoa; phylum Chordata; class Actinopteri; order Lophiiformes; family Antennariidae; genus Antennarius; species Antennarius striatus. The sequence goes on along the minus strand of NC_090783.1, from coordinate 9,197,507 downwards.
CTTGGGGATTTCCATGGACAGGATATCGAGGCGTAGTCGTGGTGAGGAGGGGTTACAGTTTGGTAGCCTGAGGATTGCGTTGCTGCCTTTTGCAGATGATGTGGTCCTGTTTGCGTCATCGGCCTATGACCTGCAGCACTCACTGGTCCGGTTTGCAGCCGAGTGTGAAGCGGCGGGGATGAGGATTAGCATCTCCAAATCTGCCTTCTCCGAGTGGGAGATGAGGTCCTTCCACAAGTGAAGGAGTTTAAGTATCTTGGGGTCCTGTTCACGAGTGAGGGAACAATGGAGCGTGAGATTGGACGGAGAATTGGGGCAGCAAGAGCGGTATTGCAGTCGCTTTACCGCACTGTTGTTACAAAGATGGAGCTAAGCCAAGAGGCAAAGCTCTCCATCTACCGTTCAATCTTTGTTCCTACCCTCACCTATGGTCATGAGCGATGGGTCATGACCGAAAGAACAAGATTGCGGATACAAGCGGCTGATATGGGCTCTCTCAGGCGGATAGCTGGTGTCTCCCTTAGAGAAAATTTGAGAAACACTGCTGTTCGCGAGGGGCTCAGAGTAGAGCCACTACTCCCTTGCGTGGAAAGGAGTCAGTTGAGTGGTTTGGGCATCTGGTGCGGATGCCTCCAGGGCACCTCCCTAGGGAGATGTTTCTGGCACGTCCAGCTGGGAGGAGACCTCGGGGCAGACCCAGGACCAGGTGGAAGGATTACATCTCAACACTGGCCTGGGAACACCTTGGGATCCCCCAGTCAGAGCTGGTTGATGTGGCCGGGGAAAGGGTAGTTTGGGGTTCCCTGTTGAAGATGCTGCCCCTGCGACCCAATTCCGGATAAGCGGTGGAAGATGGATGGATGGATAGTTATATCTTAAAGTTCTTTAACCTTTAATTTTTTCTTCCCACATGCAATAATGGAGGTATGATTATATATAACCTGACATTTGTCTTCCCTCTTTCATCATTAACTGGATTTTCTTGTTTCTGTACTGTACTTCTCCTCACCAGTAAGGAAAAGGAGCGCCGATTATGTGTTCCAGATTTCCCAGAGCCATCAGATGTCTACTGGCAGTACATAGACCTCCTGACCTTCATACTACTTTACATGCTGCCCCTCATCATCATCACAGCATCCTACACCACGGTGGCTTGCCGACTGTGGCGCCACAATTCCATTGGTGACACCACAACAGCTCAGCACACTGCCCGGAGGAGAAAGCGCTGGAGGACATTGGCCATGTTGCTTCTGGTGGTCGGGGTGTTTGCTGTCTGCTGGTTGCCACTCAACTGCTACGTAGTTCTGCTGTCAAGCCAGACCATTAATTCTTCTAATGTCCTTTTCTTCTGCTTTCATTGGCTGGCTATGAGCTCCACGTGCTACAACCCCTTCATTTACTGCTGTCTGAATCCCACTTTTCGGCAAGAGCTGAGACTCCTCTTAGACCTGTGCCAGAGGAAGAGGAGGGTGGTGGTTGAATTGGAACCCGAGCTCTGCCCCGATGCTTCTCCACGTCACAGAGTTGCCTGGCCTGACACCCACAAACCTTCAAGGCCCAGTCATGCTTTGGCCCCTTCTGCCCCTTCTAGTCAGTCCCAAAACAAAAAATATACAGATGTGCTCCTCACCACCAGGCAAGTGCTCACTGGAAGAACTGACATTCTCTCTGTGGAGCCCATTGTTGATGGAAGCTATCTTGAAACAGCAGCCACGATATGAGATATTTTTAATCAATTTCTAAAGAGGAAGGAAATCTAAAGATTTCAGAGATGTATAGTTGAGAATTTTACATTATATACAGTATATATATCTGCCAAATGAGATATTGCTTAAACAGAAGAAACAAGGCATAGTGATTTTCCAGTAGTTTCCATTTTTCACATACTGTATGTGACACTTTTTACAAAATTATTTGATGCATAACAATTTCTGCCCATTCTCTACACATACATATATCATAACTATTTGCCTACATTTATTTGCCCACCATTTGTATTTAGCAGCTGCTTTTGAACTTGAAACCATATGCTCATGTGAGTTGCCCAAAACATGTTATGACATGCTAATATTTTGATGCAACTGCTTTTAATATTTTCTTCCAGTTGATTTAACAGCTAGTGATTAGCAACAAAGTGCACTCATCTTCTTGAAGCTCCCTGAAACTAAAATGAAATCATCACATAGTCATGACTGTATTTGTCCATGAACAAATGGGCTTTACATCAATGTTTATCCACTCTGTGTATGAGCCAATTATCTCAGTGAACATATCAGGACTTCACGCTCTCTCAATTGCTCATGCATTTTTTCTTGTCATTCATTTACAGCTACATCCAACAAAGCTAATGTGGTGCACCACATTTTAAAAACTTTTTCCTTTTTTTTTTTGTTTAAATGGGTCCCCCTCCCAATCTACCTCCCTTATCCCTCCCAAATATTTGTTGTCTGTGGGCTCTGTCATTCTTTGTCAGTTGCTCTTCACACCCAGTGGTTTTTGGTTCAGATTAGGTCTCAAAACTGTCTCAGCTTTGTATTTGTAAGACTTGTTTTTCTGCAGAGATGAAATGGGAACACATTTTCTGTTTGAAAGACTGACAAACGAAATTCAATATCTACTTACACTGCAATATGCAGATATAAAACAACATGACTCTTCTGCTAAGTCCTTTTTAGCAGTTGATCTTGTCATTGCCATGGGTTCACTCAGGACTGACAGTGCAAATGATGTTTCAAACATTGTTATTGTATTACACTGCCCGGCCATAAAAAAAAGTCACCGTTTGGGTTTCAATAAGCAAATTGCAGTGTTATCATCAGGGGTTGCTTCGGTTGGTCAAGTCTAGGCTCAGCAATATTACTCAGCAAAAAAATTAAGTCAGCTGAGTATCTGAATGTACTGAATGGATTTTTTCTCCCGGATGGCACGATCATATTCCAGGACAACAATGCCAAAATTTATCGGACTCTAATTGTGAAAGAGTGGTCCAGGGAGCATGAGGAATCATTTTGATGCATCAATTGACCCCCACAGTCCTGAGCTTAACCCCATTCAAAGTCTATGGGATGTGCTGGAGAAGACCTTGCACAGTGGTTTGACTCCTATCGTCAATACAAGAACTCAGCCAAAAATTAATGCAATTCTGGACAGAAATAAATGCTGTGACGTTGTACGAGGTTGTCGAAACAATGCCTTGGCAAATGCGCATCACAATCAAAGCTACAGGCAGTCCCACGAAATATTAGAGTGTGTGGCAGTGTATTTTTGCAACACAAATTGAATACAGATAAATTCTAGCACGTCAACTTTGCCTGGTGTACATCTCTGTTTCAGCAAACACATCTCAAGTCCAGTACTCTACTGCAGAAAAAGGCGAGTGAATACTCAGTTCATAACATAACATACATATATGATAATCATTTTTCTCTTCTTGGCCTCATTTTTTGAGCTACTCACAGTCTCTTTCTCTTGTCACTGAACTTAAACGAAACCTCACTGATGCCGAGTTTATAAATCTCACAGATGAAGAAAATTATTTTGTCTGTTGTCAAATATGTTATATATGTTCAGTATTGAAGTTTGCTGTATAATATTTTGGACCAGCATCTTCAAATTAATGACTTACATGTCCTTTATATAGTAAACAAAAAATGAAGTACAAAAATGGCCTTTTAACAAAATTATGGTGTTCTTTTTCACTTGTGAGTCAATTCTGTATTGTATGTTGGTAAACGTGTATTCACAGTCCTTTGGTTATGTATTTAAACTGGAAAAGAAAAAACAATAGATTTGTTTCTCACCAAATCTTTCTATTAAATTTAGATGTGTTAAGGGAACTTATCTCTTCTTATTGTGTTTCAATCTTTAATGGACAGTGGTTCAAAAATGTGTGTAACTAAAATGTGTTGTTCTGTGCATGTAGGTGGCTCTAATTTGAGAATGTAAAAATATATGATAATGATGATTTTTGTTGCTGTTTTAATATTTTATATTAAATAAAAACAGGAAATCATGATTTCAAACATTGGAACATTCATGTTCTTCCCTTTTCAGGATACGTAAAACAAACGTGACAACTTTAATTATAATACTTTTATTTCTTGACAATTGATAAAATTAACAACAGTCATTTACATCATCAGTTCTATACTTTTTTACCTCGTGGTCCAAATTTCAGTACAGGGGCCTGGAAAACATTCAAATATCAACGCTGAATTGGTAATTCTAATCTTTATTTGATTTTTATTCAATAATTATCTAATCTACTCATACAAGTCCTCATCAATTGAAACAAAGCCATGCTTATTTTAAAAAATCAATCAATTTAAAAAAAAAAAGTATTTATCCCCAAGGGGTAATGGAAAAATATTTAGCATTCAAACGTAAACCAGCACAGGCCAGCAGTTAATAATGCGGTTGCCTCACAGCAAGAAGGCTCTGGATTCAATTGCTTTCTGTGCAGTCTGTATGTTCTCCCTGTGTCTGTCTGGGTACTCCCAGGGTTCTCCAGCTTCCACCAACCTCCAAAAACCAATGACATGCGGTCAGGGGAGGTGGGTTAAGCATAGCGTCAACTGCCATCATGAGAGAAAAAAAGTACAGGCAAACCTCGGTTTCCGACCACAATTTCTTCCGGAAGGCTGTTCCAGTACAGATTTGTTCGAATTCCAAATACATTTTCCCCATTACAAATAATGTAAATGGTGTTAATCCATTCCAAGATGCTAGAAAACTAGCTTTTTTCAACATAATATGTTATTTCATTATTTCATTTATATATCAAATTGTATAGTAATGAAACATATCAAAGAAATGTAAAAGAAGGAAACACGAGAGAAAAAAAGAAAGAAAGAAAGAAAAAACATCAACGTAATCAGGAAAGTCTAAGGTATGAGTTACTGTTGTCTTTTGGACAGAAGTTTATTACATTAATTGAAAAATTATTGAATAGAGTAAACTAAAATAAAAAGCACTTTACCGTTACGTTTTCTCTCGCCTTTTCTTGCGCTTGGTGGCGAAAAATAATAAAAATAGCAGGGCTTTGAACCGGTTCATGGAACGAAAACTGGAAACTTTTGGTATTTTGGCAGGAATGAAAACTAAACTGAAAACTTTATATTTTTTAATGTTCCGTAACAGAATCGGAACAGAAAATAATTGTAAACCGGTTAACAACGGGTTATTTTTTTGTTCTTGAAAAAAATATTTGACCTCATGTTTCACTTCCTGTGATTCACTCAACGCCTATGGCCGAGCCAATTGGCTCAAAGGGTGCTCATTCCCTACAACCGAGCCAACTGGCAAGAAGGTTTTTATCTACACCTTTAATCACCTGTGAACAATCGCTATTGTTACGTAAATGAGGACATGCTGAGCCTCTTCAAGGGAACCTAATCACTTTCTCACTTTATCATCTTAGGAAGAGATCCAAAGCTGTCTTCATATAATTTTTTTTGTTTTGTTTTGTTTATACGTACAGTCCTGACTGTACCTGACTGTTTTTGCTGGGTGTTTCGCTGTGGACTTTTGTTGTTTGTCTCGGTTGGTGCTGCAAGCTAGCGTACCTGAGCCAGGGAACACGAACGCCCTGACAAACAGACTGGAGTATCTCTTGCCACTGGATGCTTAACAAACTACAATGCCCCCACCAAGGAAAAGCCCGACACCAGAGGAGTTCAAGGAGATACAACTCTCTCTCAATTCTCCGTGCGGCGATGTGACTGCGGTCAGAACACAGCAGGAGCAGCTTGTGGGGCTCCTGGAGGAGGTGAAACAACTACACCTCCAGAACGTGGAGAAGGAGAAGCGAATTGTGGATTTTGAGCGGTGAGTGGATGAGCTGGAGCAATACTCCCGCATCAATGATGTGGTCACGACCGGCATCAACATCAGGCCCCGCTCATATGCTCGTGCAGTGGCCGCGGACAGCGTGGAGCCCAGCGTGCAGGAGACACAATCGGTGGAGCAACAGGTGGCTTCCTATCTCCAGAGCAAGGGGATAGAGTTGGACCGGGAGCACATCGAGGCGTGTCACCCACTACCAGTGAGGAACGAGAGACCACCAGCACTCATCATAAGGTTTACAAATCGGAAAAAGAAAATTGCACTACTGAAACAGGGGCGCAAACTAAAAGGAACAAATGTATTCATAAACGAACACTTGACAAAGCAAAATGCTGACATCGCAAAAACAACTGAAAAAACAAGGCAAGATTCCACAAACCTGGGTAACTAACTGTAAGCTCTTCATCAAACTAAATGGGTCACCGGAGGCAGCAAAAGTATTGGTGGTGAAGAGCATTGAAGACCTTGAACAGTATCAACATTGATAGAGCTTGTGACTCCTCATCATCATAATGCCAAACACACCAAGAACACAGACTACACCAAGCACCAATATGAACATGGACATGTTACAAAAGATCCTTCAGCATCAACAAATAGAACTGGAAAAGTGTGAGTATCAAGAGCACACCACCACAGACACTGACATAGACCCTGATAATCAATTCCTCTCTGCCATTGTTAAAAATTGTAATTATTTCACCCAAGAACATTATGAAAACAGTGTAGATTCAGCAGATAGCATGTCAATAATCCACTTTAATAGTCGAAGCATGTACACGAACTTTGAGCCTATCAAAGACTACCTGCAACATTTCACTCGTCCATTTAGCATCACTGCAATAACTGAAACCAGGTTCAGTGATGACAAAGGTATTGATTTTTGTCTTAATGGCTATGAATTAAGATATATAAACAGAGTACGTAAAACAGGAGGGGTGGTTGCCTTATACATTCACAAATCTGTTAAATTCAAAGTTTTAACAAATATGACAACAGCTATGGAGGGACTATTTGTATGTTTAAAAGTGGAAATTCTAAATGATAAAAAGACAAACATCATCATGAGTTGTGTAAACAGGGCACCTGGTTCAGATATAGAAACTATCACAGACTGGATTGGTGAACTGTTTTCAACTGTCAAGCAAAAAAACATATTTATCTGTGGTGATTTTAACATTGATCTGTTAAATCCAACCAAGCATAAAGCTGTTGATGACTTCACTGACACAATGTACACCTTGTCTCTGTATCCAACTATAACAAAACCGAGCAGAATAACGTCACATAGTGCCACAATCATTGATAACATCTTTACTAATATAATGGGAAATCAAATCACTAGTGGCCTATTTGTATGTGACATAACTGACCACTTACCTGTTTTTACTTTGTATAATGGTAATTTTAAGAAAACTTAAGACATTATGGCAAAGATCTCCAAACGAATATTAACTGATGAAACGATCCAAGCCCTAAACAATAGTTTAGCGCTCCAGGATTGGACTTCAGTGTGCAGTGACCCTAATGTGGACAGTGCTTATTGTACTTTTTTAGACGCCTTCACTTCCATGTATAATAATCACTGCCCTGTAAAAGAGTATGTTATGAGGAAAATATCACAAAAGCCCTTGGATTACCAAAGGAATACTGAATCCCTGTAAAAAGAAAAACAATCTTTACAAATCTTTTCTCAAAATAAAAACAAAAGAAGTGGAACAAAGATATAAGAAGTACAAAAATAAATTAACCGATATCATAAGAACAAGCAAATGACTATACTATCAAAAAAAGTTGCATGAAAATAAAAACAACATAACAGCAACTTGGAATGCTTTGAAAAGCCTAATCAAACTAAAATCCTCAAAGTTGACATAACCTGATTACTTTATTGATGAAAATGGTGAAGATTATAATATGAATAATGTAGTAAATTAGTTCAACAAATTTTTTGTGAATGTTGGCCCTAAGTTGGCTGCTGATATTCTTGATAATGGAATTGCAAAGTCAACTATTGGAAATAATGCCTTTTCATTCTTCTTCCCAGCTACAAATGAGCAGGAAGTGACAAAGATCGTGCAGAAGTGTAAGAGTAAGTCCTCCATCGACTGTCATGACATTAGCATGTCATTGGTTAAAAAATTATACTAAATATTGTCAAACCTTTAACTTATATCTATAACTTGTCATTCCAGACTGGCTGTTTTCCAAGCAAAATGAAAATTGCCAAAGTAATTCCACTCTTCAAAAATGAAAACAAACATGCACTTAATAATTACAGACCACTTTTGGTCTGTAATTATTAATTTTCATTTAATTTTGCCTCAATTTTCAAAAATTTTAGAGAAACTCTTCAACTCTCGACTTGAAAAGTTTCTTGAGAAACATCATATAATTAATGAAGGTCAGTATGGTTTTCGAACCAAAAGAACTACATCAATGGCAATAACAGAAGCTATTGAAGAAATAACTAATGCACTGGAGCAGAAAAAGTATGCAGTTGGTCTCTTCATTGATCTGAAAAAAGCATTTGATACTATTAACCACGTAATATTACTAAATAAAATGGAAAGATATGGATTTAGGGGGTTGGCTGGGGACTGGTTAAAAAGTTATTTAACAGGGCGGGTACAGTTTGTAAAAATGGGTCAACATTCATCAGATGTACTTGGCATTGCTTGTGGTGTCCCCCAGGGGTCAGTGTTAGGGCCCAAACTGTTTAATCTGTTCATTCATTCATTCATTTTCCAAATCCGCTTAATCCGCTAACGCAGGTCGCGGGGTAGCCAGTGCCTATCCTGGCAGTCTCAGGGCGTGAGGCGGGGGACACTCCGGGCACGACGCCAGTGCACCGCGGAGCCACATAGAAACAAACAAATCATTCACTCACACACTCACTCCTATGGTCAATTTTGGACCGGCCAATCAACCTGAAGCGCATGCTTTTGGAGGTGGGAGGAAGCCGGAGAACCCGGAGAGAACCCACGCAGACACGGGGAGAGCATGCGAACTCCGCACAGTACATAAATGATATATTTAACAAAACCAAAGTCCTGAAACTCATACTATTTGCAGATGACACAAATATATTTTACAGTAGTGATGATTATTTTGAGCTTATAAACACAGTAAACAGGGAACTAAACACAATAAAAGAATGGATGGACTCAAATAAATTATCTTTGAATATAAATAAAACCAAGGTAATGATGTTTGGAAATCGCAATATAATGTCTGAACAAAAAATAAGTATTGATGGCACTTAAATTGAATTTGTAAGTGAAAAACATTTTTTCGCAGTTATTATTGATAATAAATTGTCATGGAAACCCCATGTCAGACACATAAAAACAAAAATCTGCAAAACCCTCTCAATTATAAATAAAGCAAAACTATACCTTGATGGAAATGCACTCCGTACTTTATATTGCACATTGGTCCTCCCATACTTTACATATTGTGTTGAAGTTTGGGGAAATACTTACCAGAACACAATTAATCCTCTGATCATACTACAGAAAAGAGCAGTGCAGATCATTCACAAGGTTGATTTTCTTGAACATATTCATAACCTGTTTATGCAGTCAAAGTTGCTAAAATTTCATGATCTTGTACAATATAATACATCAATAGTTTTATATAAAGCATTCAACAAATTATTACCACCAAACCTCCAAAGATTTTTTATAACTCCAGTCAGGGCTCATAACCTGAGAGGTTTTGGATATTTCTCATTGCAGAAAGCTCAAACCACACGTAAACATTTTTGTGTGTCTGTGTGCTGAGTGAAACTCTGGAACAATCTGGACTCACAACACAAGAAATGCAAAAGTACTAATCAATTTTATCTGTTTTATAAACACCGTCTCTGGTCAAAATATAGAGATGAAGGTCGTTAACTCAAACTGCTGTTCTGTTTGTTAACATGTGCTCAGTGTTTCTTGATCATCATTGGTAATTGGCAATTACTGTTGTTGGCATTTGTCCATTACCGTTGTTGGTATATTGTACATTACCATTGTTGGTATATCGTTTGAATCTTCGAAGTAGGAGTGAAGCTCAGTGTGTTGACCTCTGAATCAGGAACTGGGGTGGGATTACATAAGTGTTCTTCTTCCCACTCCCTTTCAGGCAAAATTGTATTGTTGAGTTATGATCTTTATTTATTATTTGCTTATTTAATTATTTTGTTTGTTGTTTTTCGTTTTGTTTTTCCTTGCCTTGCCTGAAATAAATGAACAGCAAAATAAATGAACAGGGGGGGACAGTGCCTTGCTCATGGGTGCCTTGGCAGTGGGAGGTGTGAGCTGACACCTCCCACTGTCACCTCACACTCCTGGTGACATCATGGTGGGAGCGGGATTTGATCCACCAATGGCTGGGGCGATTTGTCTACGAGACATCTGCTCTATCGCTGAGCCACTGCCACCCCAATGTTGGTAAGCTCCGAATTCAGCCGCTTGACATGGTTTTTGACAGAAGCAGTGGTATGGGCATGCATGGAGTCACAGATCAAGAGAAATGGCGAAGCTTGAAAAAGTCACCCGGTCTCTTTACGTGAACCAGACCAACCGGAACTGATAGCCTGGAGTTTACATTTTGCGTCGTAAGTGTGTCTCGTCCCTGACGCCATTGTCGGGGGTCTTCAGCCAAACAAATGTGGTTATGCAGCATAGCTACGGTTCAGTACCGGCATATACTGTACATCAGGTACCTACCGGAGATATGCCGGACGTAGCCTTGCGTAATGTTCTCTGATTGGTCTATCACTGCCGGCACATGTAGTGACGTAATACGTACTATGTCGGTGGACAATGGTCGATCTGGCGGAGCGCTGACTAAAATCTCACCAAAACATTTTTACAGATTTTGGAACTCAGTGTACACATGAGACGCTTAAAGTTAAAAGACGCAGTGTTGATTTTTGAGAAATTTTCATGGTGCGCAAAATACGGCACCTACATATATATATTTAAAAGGTACATTATTAACCGGTTCAGGAACGTCAGTTTTTGGGTGGAACGCAAAACCGGAAACGTTTTAATTTGGTTTCTGTTCGGAACGAACCGATTGGCAAAAAATTCTGGTTCAAAGCCTGAATAATAATAATAATAATAATAATAATAATAATAATAATCTTCTTCTTTTCCTTTCGGCTTTTCCCTTCAGGGGTCGCCACAGCGAATCAATTTCCTCCATCTAGCCCTGTCCTTTGAATCCTCTTCACTCACACCAACTATCTTCATGTCTTCCCTCATTACATCCATAAACCTCCTCTTTGGTCTTCCTCTAGGTCTCCTGCCTGGCGGTTCAAAACTCAGCATCCTTCTACCAATATATTCACTATCTCTCCTCTGGACATGTCCAAACCATCTCAGTCTGGCCTCTCTGACTTTATCTCCAAAACCTCTAACATGTGCTGTCCCTCTGATGTACTCAATCCTGATCCTATCCTTCCTGGTCACTCCCAGAGAGAACCTCAGCATCTTCATCTCTGCTACCTCCAGCTCTTTCTCCTGTTTTTTCCTCAGTGACACTGTCTCTAGACCAAACAACATCGCTGGTCTCACCACAGTTTTGTACACCTTTCCTTTCATTTTAGCTGAAACTCTTCTATCACACATCACACCTGACACTTTCCTCCACCCGTTCCATCCTGCCTGTACACGCTTCTTCATCTCTTTTCTACACTCTCCATTGCTCTGGACTGTTGACCCTAAGTACTTAAAATCCTCCACCTTCTGGATCTCTTCTCCCTGTAGCCTCACTCTTCCACTTGGGTCCCTCTCATTCACACACATGTACTCTGTCTTACTGCGGCTAACCTTCATTCCTCTCCTTTCCAGGACAAACCTCCACCTCTCTAGCTTCTCCTCCACCTGTTCCCTGCTCTCACCGCAGATCACAATGTCATCTGCAAACATCATAGTCCATGGAGATTCCTGTCTAACCACGTCTGTCAGCCTGTCCATCACCATAGCGAACAAGAAGGGGCTCAGAGCTGATCCCTGATGTAGTCCCACCTCCACCTTGAACTCCTCTGTCACACCTGCAGCACACCTCACCACTGTCTTACAGTCCTCATACATGTCCTGCACTGCTCTAACATACTTCTCTGCCACTCCAGACTTCCTCATACAATACCACAGTTCCTCTCTGGGCACCCTGTCATAAGCTTTCTCTAGATCTACAAAAACACAATGCAGCTCCCTCTGGCCTTCTCTGTACTTCTCTATCAACATCCTCAGAGCAAATACTGCATCTGTGGTACTCTTTTTTGGCATGAAAACATACGGCTGCTCACAAATGCTCACTTCTGCCCTTAGTCTAGCTTCCACTACTCTCTCCCATAACTTCATTGTATGGCTCATCAGCTTTATTCCTCTGTAGTTGCCACAACTCTGCACATCTCCCTTGTTCTTAAAAATGGGCACCAGCACACTACTCCTCCATTCCTCAGGCATCTTCTCACTATCTAAGATCCTGTTGAACAACCCAGTCAGAAACTCTACTGCCACCTCTCCTAGACACTTCCATACCTCTACAGGTATATCATCAGGACCAACTGCCTTTCCACTCTTCATCCTCTTCAATGCCCTCCTCACTTCATCCTGACTAATCTTTGCTACATCCTGGTCCACAACAGTCACCTCTTCTAGTCTTTGTTCTCTCTCATTTTCCACGTTCATCAACTCTTCAAAGTACTCTTTCCATCTTCCCATCACACTACTGGCACCTGTCAATAGACTTCCATCCCTATCCTTAATCACCCTAACCTGCTGCACGTCCTTCCCATCTCTGTCTCTCTGTCTTGCCAACCTGTATAGATCAGTCTCTCCCTCCTTACTGTCCAATCTAGCATACAAGTCATCATAAGCTTCTTGTTTGGCCTTTGCTACCTCTACCTTCACCTTACGCTGCATCTCCCTGTACTCCTGTCTACTTTCCTCAGTCCTCTCAGCGTCCCACTTCTTCTTAGCTAACCTCTTTCTCTGTATGCACTCCTGTACCTCCTCATTCCACCACCAAGTCTCCTTATCTACTTTCCTTCCAGATGACACACCAAGTACTCTCCTACCTGTCTCCCTGATCACATTAGCTGTAGTTGTCCAGTCATCTGGAAGCACCTCCTGACCACCCAGAGCCTGTCTTAACTCCTTCCTAAAAGTCATGCAACACTCTTCCTTTTTCAGCTTCCACCATTTCGTCTTCTGCTCTGCCTTTGCCCTCTTGATCTTCCTAACCACCAGAGTCACCCTACACACCACCATCCTATGCTGTTTGGCTACACTCTCACCTACCACTACTTTACAGTCACTGATCTCCTTCAGGTTACACCGTCTACACAAGATGTAGTCTACCTGTGTGCTCCTACCGCCACTCTTATAGGTCACTCTATGTTCCTGCCTCTTCTGGAAGAAAGTATTCACTACAGCCATTTCCATCCTTTTTGCAAAGTCAACTACCATCTGTCCTTCTGCGTTCCTCTCCTGGATACCAAACCTGCCCATCACATCCTCATCCCCTCTGTTTCCTGCACCAACATGTCCATTGAAGTCTGCTCCAATGACAACTCTCTCACTTCTAGGCAAGCTCTGCATCACTTCATCAAAGTCCGACCAGAATTTCTCCTTCTCCTCCAGCTCACATCATACCTGTGGAGCATACCCACTAACAACATTGAACATCACACCTTCTATTTCTAGCTTCAGACTCATCACACTATCCGACACTCTTTTTACCTCCAGGACATTCCTAACAAACTCCTCCTTCAAGATAACTCCTACTCCATTTCTCTTCCCATCTATACCATGATAGAACAACTTGAACCCTGCTCCTAAACTTCTAGCCTTGCTACCTTTCCACCTGGTCTCCTGTACACACAGTATGTCTACCTTCCTCCTCTGCATCATGTCAACCAACTCTCTACCTTTTCCTGTCATAGTTCCAACATTCAACGTCCCTACTCTTAGTCCTATACTCTTGGTGTTCCTCTTCTCTTTCTTCGAGCGAACGCACTTTCCTCCTCTCCTTCTTCGACCAACAGTAATCCAATTTCCACCGGCGCCCTGTAGGTCAACAGTACCGATGGCGGTCGTTGTTAACCCGGGCCTCGACCGATCCGGTATGGAAGTCATAGGTTTGATTCGCATCTTTGATTTGGCAAAAGTTTTACGCCGGATGCCCTTCCTGACGCAACCCTCTGTATTTATCCGGGCTTGGGACCGGCACAATAAGACACTGGCTTGTGTCCTCTTGCTTGTCCTTGCTTGCTTGTGTCCTCTGGCTTGTGTCTATAATAATAATAATAATAATAATAATAATAATAATAATAATAATGGATTCGATTTTTATAGCACTTTTCTGGACACTAAAAGATGCTTTACATTGGATCCATTATTCATTCACTCCTCATTCATACTTGGTGATGGTAAGCTACGTGGTAGCCACAGCTGCCCTGGGGCAGACTGACGGGAGCGTGGCTACCAGTCTGCACCTACGGCCCCTCCGACCACCACCGGAACAATCACACACATTCACACACCCCTGGAGGCAAGGAGGGTAAAGTGTCTTGCCCAAGGACCCAATGACAAGTGACTTAGCGGGAGCGGGAATCGAACCGCTGATCTTAAATCATTGGATGACCCGTGATACCACTGAGCCACTGTCACTCCAAAAAGGCGTTTGTTTCGAGTTCGACTTCCAATATTGTCTAATATTGACATAATTCAATCGGTTAAAGACATCCAAAGACAGTACTACAACAATGTAGTGTTAGTTATAGAACGAGCATTTGTAAAATACATGAATGATATCATTGTGTTAAAGCATCTTATGCTAGAAAACATTTTCCGTCAACTTAGACTGAATATTAGACATCTGCAATCAAACAATTTACAATTTACTGAGTACTATGAGTCGTCGTGTCACCCGCGAGCAAAGACTGTCCTCACATCGGTGACCACTGTGTTGGAATAAGAATAACTGTTCTTTTTTTTTTCTTCTTTTTTTTTAAATGGAACAATCAGAAAGTGGCAATCTGTTAGAAATTCCTCAACACCTACTCCATTTTATATCAGATTTGAATGCTGAAAGAGCGGATGAGAGTGTTACTGTAATCTGACTCCTCCCTCAAGCAGCACACAGGATCCACCCCATCAGTCGGGGGGAGTTTTCCTTCCCACAAAGGCGAAACTGCATAGAGGGCAAAGGCAGAGCAGAAGACAAAATGGTGGAAGCTGAAAAAGGAAGAGTGTTGCATGACTTTTAGGAAGGAGTTAGGACAGGCTCTGGGTGGTCAGGAGGTGCTTCCAGATGACTGGACAACTACAGGTAGGAGAGTACTTGGTGTGTCATCTGGAAGGAAAGTAGATAAGGAGACTTGGTGGTGGAATGAGGAGGTACAGGAGTGTATGCAGAGAAAGAGGTTAGCCAAGAGGAAGTGGGACACTGAGAGGACTGAGGAGAGTAGACAGGAGTACAGGGAGATGCAGCGTAAGGTGAAGGTAAGGTGAAGGTAGAGGTAGCAAAGGCCAAACAAGAAGCTTATGATGACTTGTATGCTAGGTTGGACAGTAAGGAGGGAGAGACTGATCTATACCGGTTGGCAAGACAGAGAGATAGAGATGGGAAGGACGTGCAGCAGGTTAGGGTGATTAAGGATAGGGATGGAAGTCTATTGACAGGTGCCAGTAGTGTGATGGGAAGATGGAAAGAGTACTTTGAAGAGTTGATGAACGTGGAAAATGAGAGGGAACAAAGACTAGAAGAGGTGACTGTTGTGGACCAGGATGTAGCAAAGATTAGTCAGGATGAAGTGAGGAGGGCATTGAAGAGGATGAAGAGTGGAAAGGCAGTTGGTCCTGATGATATACCTGTAGAGGTATGGAAGTGTCTAGGAGAGGTGGCGGTAGAGTTTCTGACTGGGTTGTTCAACAGGATCTTAGATAGTGAGAAGATGCCTGAGGAATGGAGGAGAAGTGTGCTGGTGCCCATTTTTAAGAACAAGGGAGATGTACAGAGTTGTGGCAACTACAGAGGAATAAAGCTGATGAGCCATACAATGAAGTTATGGGAAAGAGTAGTGGAAGCTAGACTAAGGGCAGAAGTGAACATTTGTGAGCAGCAGTATGGTTTCATGCCAAAAAAGAGTACTACAGATGCAGTATTTGCTTTGAGGATGTTGATAGAGAAGTACAGAGAAGGCCAGAGGGAGCTGCATTGTGTTTTTGTAGATCTGGAGAAAGCTTATGACAGGGTGCCCAGAGAGGAACTGTGGTATTGTATGAGGAAGTCTGGAGTGGCAGAGAAGTATGTTAGAACGGTGCAGGACATGTATGAGGACTGTAAG
Source organism: Antennarius striatus (assembly GCF_040054535.1). Taxonomy (NCBI): domain Eukaryota; kingdom Metazoa; phylum Chordata; class Actinopteri; order Lophiiformes; family Antennariidae; genus Antennarius; species Antennarius striatus. Next base: position 9,181,312 of record NC_090783.1, on the reverse strand, counting down.
ACAGTGGTGAGGTGTGCTGTAGGTGTGACAGAGGAGTTCAAGGTGGAGGTGGGACTGCATCAGGGATCAGCTCTGAGCCCCTTCTTGTTTGCCATGGTGATGGACAGGCTGACAGACGAGGTTAGACAGGAATCTCCATGGACTATGATGTTTGCAGATGACATTGTGATCTGTAGTAAGAGCAGGGAACAGGTGGAGGAGAAGCTAGAGAAGTGGAGGTTTGTCCTGGAAAGGAGAGGAATGAAGGTTAGCCGCAGTAAGACAGAGTACATGTGTGTGAATGAGAGGAACCCAAGTGGAAGAGTGAGGCTACAGGGAGAAGAGATCCAGAAGGTGGAGGATTTTAAGTACTTAGGGTCAACAGTCCAGAGCAATGGAGAGTGTGGAAAAGAGGTGAAGAAGCGTGTCCAGACAGGATGGAACGGGTGGAGAAAAGTGTCAGGTGTGATGTGTGATAGAAGAGTTTCAGCTAAAATGAAGGGAAAGGTGTACAAAACTGTGGTGAGACCGGCGATGTTGTTTGGTCTAGAGACAGTGTCACTGAAGAAAAGACAGGAGACAGAGCTAGAGGTAGCAGAGATGAAGATGCTGAGGTTCTCTCTGGGTGTGACCAGGAAGGATAGGATCAGGAATGAGTACATCAGAGGGACAGCACATGTTAGAGGTCTTGGAGATAAAGTCAGAGAGGCCAGACTGAGATGGTTTGGACATGTCCAGAGGAGAGATAGTGAATATATTGGTAGAAGGATGCTGAGTTTTGAACTGCCAGGCAGGAGGCCTAGAGGAAGACCAAAGAGGAGGTTTATGGATGTAATGAGGGAAGACATGAAGGTAGTTGGTGTGAGAGAAGAGGATTCAAAGGACAGGGCTAGATGGAGGAAATTGATTCGCTGTGGCGACCCCTGAAGGGAAAAGCCGAAAGGAAAAGATTTTTTGATTTTTGCAAAAACACTTTAATCTTATTCAAACATTTTGCAGTTTTACATTAGATGAAAGCATTTAAGTGCTTCAGAACATCTTTTCCAAACAAACTTCAATCACATTTAACATTTAGAACATTAAGAACATTTAGAACATTTTACAAATTTTCATCAGATGAAATTTCAAAAACACTAAACACTCAAAAACATTAAACACCAAGAAACAAAGGGAAATACAATATAAGAATTAGTGCATTATAACAGGAAGTTTGCAAAAGTGAGGTGGTCATCAACTAAAGTGCATAGGACATTTTTGTAACACCAGATGTTCCTAAAGTTATTCAGGTCTTTTGTCAATTTATAGAAACCAAATTCTAGTTTTAAGCGACATCTGATGTTACAGCAAAAAACAGTAGCTGCTTCTTGAGCGGTATCGTTTTCAATTTTCCTCTTCCTGGTCACATGAATTGCAAGTTTTGCCTCCCCAGAAATAAAATTTAAAAGCTGCCACTTTCTCTGATTCGATCTATTGTACCCAGCACCGTAGATGAATTTCCTGATACTAAAGTTTTCATTGAACAAGTTAAAAACATTTGTTAGAAGAGTGAAGAGTACTGCAAGTCTCCCACACTCACTGAAAGTATGAAAGACTGTCTCCTGAAGAGGACAGAAGGGACACTGGCTGGACACCGCAGGGGCAAAAACAGAGACAAAAGCATTGGAACCGACGGCACCATGCAAAATCCTCCACTGGAGGTCGGCTGTTTTTTTCTTGAGGGGAGGTTTGTACAGAAGTCTCCACTGCGGGTCAGGTCCATTTCCCGTCACCTTGTTGGCCCAGGTAGTAGGTGCTCTGTTACACAGGTTTTTCTTGTTGATCACTTTTACACATTGTTTGTATAGTATTTTTTTGTTGGCCGTGTGCAGGCTGATCTGTCGTTCATCTCCGAGGAGAGGACCCTCCTGTTCTCCAAACAGGGGACTGATGTGGACCTCTGGGAAAGGATCTTTGCTGTCTGGTACAGTCCCTGTACTATAGTCCAGGAGGAGGCTTTTCTCCTTCCAGAAAGGAAAAGAAGAAGAAGAAGAAAGGCGAAACTGCATAACATTCTACACACATATACTGTAGATACCTTTCTCAGCTATTACTTCAAGACGGACTGTCATCCTCAATTAACTATTCTTCAGACGACGTGTGGAGTCGTGCTGACCACTTGTGTTGTGAAGCCCTGAATGGGTTTGAGAATGTGGAAGCGAAATAATGCATGCTTAGGTCACACTTCAAATCAGAGGAAACACTTTTTCAAGTTTGGCAGTGAATAACCAAATTGTCCAAAAAACAGGAACACAGGAAGCGGGTCAAGTTGACATGGGGTGGTTACCTAGGTTTGGATAGTCGCCCGACACAAATGTTTTCCTGTTTTCCCAAAGAAAAGACACGCACACCTCGATTACGCATACACGAATGAAGAACTGTGACTATAAAAGGATCAGGAGAAATGGGTCCAGTGGCTGTTCCCGAATTATCTGTACTGATGATCTGAGTATCAATAAAATAATTCCAGTTTTGGCTGTAAAACCATCCTCTTTGTACTTTGGTTTTATTTTGGTATTTTGCTGGATAAACAAGACCACAAGAATGAGCAAAACAACCAATTGAATGAGTCCAAATGACAATTTGTGTTTAGAAGCCGCACTGACCGCAGAGAGTTTTCTTCAGGAGGGGGGTGGTGAAGCTGTAGGGGGAGAAAATAGTGGGCGAAACACTGAGATGTATGAACAAAGAGAAACTAACCGCAATCCTTCAACATCTGAAGATGTCAGCAGATGTCTGAAGATGACCGATAACGTAGAGAAAGAGGGCGCTTCGACATCAGCATCTACACAGGTGACATATCGGAAGAAATTTAACAACATTGAGGTTCGCAGCGTCCTACATTTTCCTCCCCCGTCTACGGTCCCTAATTTTCATGATTTTACACGAATGTGACTGAAGTTCTCCAGGACAGGATTTCACAAATTGTACAGACACATGATCTCATCCAAATTAATCTACGCGCGGACCGCCTTCAGGACGATGTGACAATGAGCTTGCGCCATGGAGTCGGTCAGCTCTCAGAATTCCATGATCTTTTAGATAGATTAGTGCAGAGCAACACGTAGGTGTTATATGACGGCTCCATAGATCTAATCATTAATTTTGTGAGGGCTCCACGAGGTAGTGGTAAGAGGAGGAGAGTCGACACATGTTTCGCTGCTGTGATTATAAAAAAAAAAGCTAAGCATTTATATGTAGTTTTGAATGCTGATCAGACATGTTTTGCTGTAAATTTAGCCTGGTTGAATAATCCTGAGTTAACGTATGCAGAAGCCTTGAGCGCGGGGCGTGACACTCACATCAAAACTGGTTTGACTCTTCATGGTGACGTCACATTCAGCGATGTCGTTCAATTTGAGCAGCTGTGAGATTGGAAAATCATTATATTTTACCAAGTCACTGATAATGAGAATAACCGTAGAAACACTTGGCTACCTTTCAAACAGGAACGTGAAAAAACGTATTATATGCTCTTGCACAATAATCACTGGGATAAGTAACATTAAAGGGTTTCTAGGACTGCATTTTTTTTGTGAACACTGTTACATCGGTTATGATAACCGATACAAACATTCTTGCGTCAGAAGCTGTTACGTGTGCGCCACAAATTGTAAAGGTACTCCAGTTCAAAGAATCTACTGCTCCGCTTGTAATAGGTTCTGCATGAATATCCAGTGTTTCAACAGTCATCTTGAACCGCGTTGGCATCTGAAACTTGAAAAAGCAGTGTCCAATTGTGAAACTTATAAAAATGTCCAAGATGTAAAAGCGTCTACTACATTTCTATTAAAAACCTGTGCGCCCATAAATGCATCGTTAGACTGTGTCCAATCTGTCAGCAGCCTAAAATTGCTCCAACGGTTGTGTGGACTGTTGAAATATTGGAGGCAAGGAGAAAAGGATACATTCTGGCAGAAATTTATTAAGTGTGGCATTTTGAAGAAAAGTCTGACCAACTCTTTAAAGAATACATTTACACCTTCCTGAAACAGAAACAAGAAGCCTCTGGATACCCTCCGAAGACTGATGATGTCACAAGTCAACGCGCATACATAAATGAATATGAAGAGAATCAGGGTATTAAACTCGACCCCAAGAAATTGAGCGCAACCCTCCTAAATGGCAAATTGCTAAATTATTGTTAAATTCGCTATGGGGAAAGCTTGCACAAAGATCTAGTAAGCTTACAACAAGTCTGGTGAGCACATCTGAATTATTTTTTTTAATTCGTCTTTTCCAGCAAGTATGAAATTTCACTGCTTCATTTCATTAACGACGATGTTGCTCTGGTCAAGTGGAGGTGTAAGTCCAACTGTTTCTCAGCACATGGGGATGTGAATATTTTCATCGCAGCGTTCACAACTGCTTATGCTAGACTCGAATTGTATAAGCAGCTAGATTTACTCCAAGAAAAGGTTTTGTATTGTGATACAGATTCAATTGTATACACTTCCACTCCTAGCGATCAATATGACCTTCTGCTCGGAAACTATTTGGGAGATTTGACATCAGAACTAGATCCGGATGACTTTATTAAATCATGGAGTGCTGCTGGCCCCAAATCCTATGCGTATGTGACAGATCGCAGTAAGGCAACTATACACGCTAAAGGGATTTTACAGAATTATGAAAATTGTAAAAAAAATTGACATTGACACTATAAATAAATTTTTAAAAATGTATGCTAAACACTGTTTTTTTACATCATCCAGTCGTTGAAAAAAAATAGCAATAACAAATAAATAAAAAAATAATGCAAAACACTTTTTTTACATCAATAAAATGCCTTATTGACACGTGGGTGAAAAAGAGTATTAATTTCGAACATTCATAACAGCCTTTAAATTGTTTTAAAGTACATGCTTTCTGATTAGACGTTTTAGCAGTCTTCACATCTGACACACATTTGGCACATTTCTGAACAAACTTTGTGACATAAGCATTATTCTTTTTTAAATGATCAGAATAGAATCTCATTACTTCTTGAAAAGAAAGTCCTTTGAAGCGTTGACATAGGAAGATTATCACTTGGGCTCCGTATGCTGCTGAATAGTCATCTTGAACTTGTAGTTTGTTGTACCGTATCTCGTGAGAAATCTTGTTTAAGAAGGATGAAAAACATGCAGGATACAATGGAAAGTCTGGTTCATGACCGTAGCTATCAAAGAAGTTTAATCTGCCTTCTTTCTCAATGATCCTCCCTACCCAATGTTCACCCTCACGGGTATGATCGTGAGTGTTAGTGACTAAGTAGCAAGGTCGCTTACCAATCTTAGACGGTAATAAATCGCTAGGGAAAACACCTCCGAGTGACTCACCTAGGATAGGTCTCAGAATAGATTCTATTTGAAGGTTGTTCATTTTTACTCATTTTAATAGCCAATTAGAACCTGTCTCTTAGAGTTTATTTCTGCAACACTGTCGTAACATGTGTAGACGATCAAAATCATAGTCCAGGGTAAGGCGACTCGAAAGCGTAAATCCAAATGGCACGTGCCGTGTTCTGATGGTGATAGAGCTTCACTGTCTATTTCACCATCTTGTCAGATTGAAAAGAAACAAACTGTAGCCGTTTTCAAAATTCTCTTGGTGTATTCACAATGGGGAGTCTCTAATGTGTCTGTTATTACCTAAATAAAGATTATAAAACTCGTGATGTATATCGAAACGTGGCTGGTAGGGCTTTGATGGGATAAAACGCAAATTCACACTCAAAGCTAGGTATTCAAGATCAGTGTGTTGGAAGTTGAAAGGATTCAGCTCGCTTGTCCCGACATAGGCCCGATGGTCCACTAGCCCTACCACAAGGTATTTCCGAAGTCTACCGAGGTTTAAATTATCCTGTGAGCATACACGAGTCTGTGCGGCAATACTATAATTCTTCACTACTACCCGATTTATAGGATAAATGGCATTCGATTTCATGAGAGCGGCAGAATGCCCTAGCATGACATCCGGTGAGACTTTCACAAAAAGTTGCCCCTAAAATGTTTAACTTGAACTCCTCAGCCGCTGCGGACATCAGTGTAAAAGCACTTTTCGCTTTCACAAGTTTTAATCGCACATTCACATTGTTTAACAGGAGTCTCTCAGAAAATAAAATGTCAGTATCAAAAGGGCCAATTGACTCAAATGTCCTTGAACCCCTTGCAAAGCTCGCACGCTTGACAGACCCTCTGTTAGGTGCATCAGCGGTCATGACAGTCGAATTGAGGTCGACGCCGGTGTCTTTATACCAGAGACCTGCAGAAAACTGGCTCTCCAGCGTTTCTTGTGAAAACTTAAAAAGTGTTTCAATAACCAATCTGTAAGGATGGGTGGCGGAGGATGAGCTGATGAGTACATCGTTCAGACTCACATCTACCCATGAGAAGATAGTATTTAGTGTGTATTGGATTATCCCACAGATGTCGTCAGCACCTAGATTAGTTCCATCTGCTTTGGTGATTTTGCGCCGTAGGTAGATAAGGGTTGAATTGAGGTCTAAGTAAAAATTTCTGCTTCCGGGTATTAGTTAATCCAACGCTTCTTGATTGGCTATTGAATTGAGAGGGAAAATCTCAACCTAATTGTTTTGTTCGATGGACAGCTGAGTCATGGGTTTAACAAACAGAGCTCTGACTTGGTGCTCTCGGTCGAGAGATGGTGAGTGAGAGATATATTTCGTCCGCCCTGCTGACTTTTAACTTTTCTCTGCAATTTGTCCAGCATTTTATGCTTTTTTCTCGGTATGGTGACTGATAACGCATACAGCTCTTGTTCCTTTTCTACTTGCTATTCGCGGGAGTCCCGATCCTTCCTGTGGCTGGGCTTTGTGGTTAATTAAATGGTTGGTTACTGTCCCGACCACGTCTGCTGCTATCCCCTTCGCCGCAGATTTCAAGTGTGGTTCAACGATATTAACTCCTTGTTTAAGAAAGGGGAGGACAAATCTGAAGGCTCTGCTGAGCACTGCACCGAGGCCACGCCAATAACAACTGGAGCTCCGACAAACCCGCCCAATGACCCCGAGCTGGTCTGGTTCACATAATAATTCACAAATCTTTGTGAATTCATTGTTGTTGTTTTTTGTTTTGTTTTTTGGTTTATTGTCTCTAATTCAGATGAAATACTTTGATACAGGTCTAAAGTGTAGCTTGCATATGGTCTTGCCATAGGTGAATCGAATCGAAGTGTTCAAATCGCTTCTAAATTCAATCTGTATATCTTGTATCCGTTGTTTGTTCACCGTGATGTAATGAGGGTGTGTGTAGGAAAGAATGATAACATCTCTGTACGACCCTTCTTTTTTAACGATTCTGAGAAGAGAATGGGGACTGTATAGTGTTGAGCTTCCACGATATTCGCATAGATGTAAAAATTATACTGTCCTCCATTATATCGCAAGGATATTTATCCTTTATTTTTCCACCCATACGTCCTCCTCAAACCCTAGTATGTAAGACAAACGCGGTGAAAATTTTATAGAATACCTATCACTGGGAGGCACGGTGGCGCAGTGGTTAGCACTGCCGCCTCACAACACGGCGGACCCGGATTCGCGTCCCGCTCTGTGCGGAGTTCGCATGCTCTCCCCGTGTCTGCGTGGGTTCTCTCCGGGTTCTCCGGCTTCCTCCCACCTGCAAAAGCATGCGCTTCAGGTTGATTGGCCGGTCCCAAATTGACCGTAGGAGTGAGTGTGTGTGTGAATGATTGTTTGTTTCTATGTGGCTCCGTGGTACACTGGCGTCGTGCCCGGAGTGTCCCCCGCCTCACGCCCTGAGACTACCGGGATAGGCACCGGCTCCCCCGCGACCTGCGTTAGCGGATTAAGCGGGTTAGAAGATGACTGACTGATGACTGACTGACCTATCACTCCCTGATACAAAAATGATTTTCTTTATAGAATTGTAAAAAACCGCTACACCATATGGTGTGTGCTGTATCGTAGTATTCAGCACCGTCAGTATCCTTCAATACACTCATAATGACCGCTAGGAATTTTAAGGCAGAGAGGCGGCAAGTCCAGGCCTAAATGGTCTAAAACCTCAAAAGCATTTTCTGAAAAGTCAACATTATTCCACGTGTTGCAGTACATTATCTCTGCTAGCACCACCTCATAAGGTCCTTGCAATTCTATGGGTTGCGATAAAGTTATTGTGAAATTCGAGCTGTCGTTGTCAGGGAAAATGTCATGACAGGCATTGGAGGGTAGTGTCACATAGAAAGACTCAGCCATTATTTTATCCTTCTTTCTTTCTTGTCTGTCTTCTTCCCAAGCTCTACGACCTCTTTAGCAGGCAGCCAGGAGTCAAACTGGCTAGGCCACCCTTGCCATCAGACTAAAACCCCTTTCTGACCTTTTTTGATTTTCTTATCCATAACTTTTTCTATCCTAAATAGTGTGTCAGATGTGATTCTCACTTTTTGCAGTTCAGGCTCATAAAATGTCCCATTCAAAATTTCACCTTTTATGTCCCTTAATTTGTACACCGGTGGTACTCTAAGGATACATTCATTCATGATAAAATATTCATCGGTGAATGATTGCTCATACATTTTATCAAATACGCCACGGTACTTTGATATGCTCACAATGTCACCCTCTTTGAATCTAAACATAGTATGTTTAGACAGGTCGACTGTACCATACAAACACACGTGACGTCTTGCTAAGAGTCACTTTAGACAGTTTCATTTTTATACTGCTGTGATATCCATCCAGTAAGTCCTTAATTACATCATTGTATCGGCGAGTGTTTTTTGCAGTGAAATACCTCCACATTTTGGATTTCAAAGTTTTGTTGAAGCGTTCTACGACTGATGCTCTGAGCTCACTCGCGGTTGCAAAGTGTCGAATGTTTTGTTTCTTCATCAGTTTTTTGAAGACGCGGTTAAAAAATTATTTTACTGCGTCAGTCTGGATTTTACTCGGAATACAACTCTCATCTAACATTGAAGCAAAAGCCGCTGCCACTTTGCTAGCCATTTTAATTTTCAAGACCCGCGCATAAGCCTTCTTTGAAAAAACATTAATTACAGTCAGCAGAAACTTTAACCTGTCATTGTCTTTCGAAAGAGCACTCATATCACAAAGATCAGCTTGAAATTGATACAGAGGACGTGGCGCAAAAACATGATTTGTAGAGGGTTTTTTTAGCTGTTTTGTGCAAGGTGTAAGCATCCTGACTGGACAGCCAATCCTCAACTTCAACACTTGAAACTTTTTCACCAGTCTGCTCTTCTACAGCTTTTTGAAGCCTTTCTATCCCTCTGTATGATCCCGCTTTTCGTAGGTCATAATATATTCTCTTGAATACACACTCTGTCTTTCTTGAAGTCATGTCTGCTAGTGAACAGATGAAAATTGAACATTGTTTTTTTAACAAGTTTTATTGATTACGATGAAGTATCAGCATACTTCAAAAACATATCAATTCACATGCAAAGCTTTAACAATGAAGTTTCGTGTTATATGGAGTACATGGTTCACATCTACTTTATGTGAATTTTTTAGTTTAAATGATAATACATCCACTATAAAGGCATACAACACATATAAATGTGAGTGATTGAAAAAGCAGATACAAACACATTCCACAATTTTACACATTGTGTTTTCAAAACTACAGTGGTACCTCTACTTACGAAATTAATTGGTCCCGGAAGAAATTACGTAAGTAGAAAATTACGTAAGTAGAGATGCGTTTTCAATGCAAATGCCCTAATCCATTCCAAGCCCACAAAAATTCCGACATAAATGTTTTATAAAGCATAAAAATGCATCAAAACATGTAACAAATACATGTTACGATTAGATTATTACACAATAAATGAGAGTTGTGCATAACGTAAAAAACAAAGAATAAAGTAAAGAATAACAATGACGGTGAAGAGATTTAGACATTATACACATTGTTATTTGCTAATGCTATTTGCTATTTTTGCTAGCTTCACAGTAGTCAACTTTAATCACACTCTCTTTCACGACCCGCTCTACCGCCCGCTTTACCACTGAGCCACTGCCACCCCCTATATATATATATATATATATATATATATATATATATATATATATATATATATATATATATATATATATATATATATATATATATATATATATATATATATATATATATATATATATATATATATATATATATATATATATACACAGGTTTGGTATCCGGGAGAGGAACGCAGAAGGACAGATGGTAGTTGACTTTGCAAAAAGGATTGAAATGGCTATAGTGAATACTTTCTTCCAGAAGAGGCAGGAACATAGGGTGACTTATAAGAGTGGAGATTAAGATTAAGAGTGGAGAGGTGGCAGGAGAGTTCCTAACTGGGTTGTTCAACAGGATCTTATATAGTGAGAAGATGCCTGAGGAATGGAGGAGAAGTGTGCTGGTGCCCATTTTTAAGAACAAGGGAGATGTGCAGAGTTGTGGCAACTACAGAGGAATGAAGCTGATGAGCCATACAATGAAGTTATGGGAGAGAGTAGTGGAAGCTAGACTAAGGGCAGAAGTGAGCATTTGTGAGCAGCAGTATGGTTTCATTCCAAAAAAGAGTACTACAGATGCAGTATTTGCTTTGAGAATGTTGATAGAGAAGTACAGAGAAGTCCAAACGGAGCTGCATTGTGTTTTTGTAAATCTGGAGAAACCTTATGACAGGGTGCCCACAGAGGAATTGTGGTATTGCATGAGGAAGTCTGGAGTGGCAGAGAAGTATGTTAGAGCGGTTCAGGACATATATGAGGACTGTAAGACAGTGGTGAGGTGTGCTGTAGGTGTGACAGAGGAGTTCAAAGTGGAGGTGGGACTGCATCAGGGATCAGCTCTGAGCCCCTTCTTGTTCGCTATGGTGATGGACAGGCTGACAGAGAGGTTAGACAGGAATCTCCATGGACTATGATGTTTGCAGATGACATTGTGATCTGTAGTGAGAGCAGAGAACAGGTGGAGGAGAAGCTAGAGAGGTGGAGGTTTGTCCTGGAAAGGAGAGGAATGAAGGTTAGCCGCAGTAAGACAGAGTACATGTGTGTGAATGAGAGGGACCCAAATGGAAGAGTGAGGCTAGAGGGAGAAGAGATCAAGAAGGTGGAGGATTTTAAGTACTTAGGGTCAACAGTCCAGAGCAATGGAGAGTGTGGAAAAGAGGTGAAGAAGCGTGTACAGGCAGGATGGAACGGGTGGCGGAAAGTGTCAGGTGTGATGTGTGATAGAAGAGTTTCAGCTAAAATGAAAGGAAAGGTGTACAAAACTGTGGTGCGACCAGCGATGTTGTTTGGTCTAGAGACAGTGTCACTGAGGAAAAGACAGGAGACAGAGCTGGAGGTAGCAGAGATGAAGATGCTGAGGTTCTCTCTGGGAGTGACCAGGAAGGATAGGATCAGGAATGAGTACATCAGAGGGACAGCACATGTTAGAGGTTTTGGAGATAAAGTCAGAGAGGCCAGACTGAGATGGTTTGGACATGTCCAGAGGAGAGATAGTGAATATATTGGTAGAAGGATGCTGAGTTTTGAACTGCCAGGCAGGAGGCCTAGAGGAAGACCAAAGAGGAGGTTTATGGATGTAGTGAAAGAGGTCATGAAGGTAGTTGGTGTGAGAGAAGAGGATTCAAAGGACAGGGCTAGATGGAGGCAATTGATTCGCTGTGGCGACCCCTGAAGGGAAAAGCAGAAAGGAAAAGAAGAAGAACCGTGCTTACATTAATAAAGATTTTCTAAGTAAAATTCATAAATCAACTGTCGTAGGTTTTTATTTGTATACAGCATTATAAAGTTCATGGAATTTTTTTTCACCGTGTAACTTTTGCAATCTACGTCACGTCCTACGCCATCATCCATCACTCTGCGTGTGCGTACGGGTTTTATTAGTATCACCCTTCTGCGCATGCTCACGCACTGAAAAGGAGCCAGCTCGTGCTTGCTTCCCAAAGAGGATCGTAAGTCTCTATACAAAGGTAAAAATAACAAATCACTCGTTTAGATCGGTGGTGGTACATCATTTGTCATAACCGAATATGGCCGATTTGTTTTTACTCTTCGTGCGTTAAATATCTACGACATATCACGATTGTTAGCCATCTGTGCTTCATAGTTATTGTTATGCTAACCGGTGAAAGCTAGCTAATCTGGCTAATATTACCAAGTCCTGTAGTAGTTAGCTTGAGCCCTTCTCTTGAAGCTAACGTCAGCGTTTCTTTTATTAGATACCTGGCATTGAAAGCTTTGCTTATATATTGTAATGCTTATCCATTGACTGGTTTCACTTCACACGTATTTACATGTACCACACACACACACAAACACACCCATAACGTTATTCTATACAGTATATATATACGTAGATGGATAGCTTTCTCTCATGTACGCATGTTCTCCCATTGAGCGAAGTTGCTCGTTGGGTAAGACCTTTTCAAAGTCCCCTAAATAATTTCTGAACAAAAATACTCCAGGAAGTTTAACGTTCAAAACACATTCAAATGAATGAATCCATTTAGATACAATTTCAGGACAAACCGGGAATAATGTCAGAGGTGTACATTGCGGTATTGTTTGTCATTTTTAACTTAATTGATATAGGTCTCAGTGTAAATAATGGAGACGATTGACAAACCACTGGACAGCACAACTCATGCACACATTCATGATTCATTACAAATGCAGCATTAATTTAACACTGTATTTTGTTGATGATGATTTTGTATATTTTCTTGCACAGGGGAGTTTAGTTACATCTATTGATTTCATGCACATGACAAAAGTTAAGATTTTGAAGTCATCAATAAGTGTATGTGCCTTTTTTAACTGCTGTTTAAAATAGCAAAATGAAGAAAATATTTCTTTGCATCAGCTCCTAGGAGCGCATCACCACCAGTAAAGCTGTATAAGCACCGGGTTGACGGGACCGAAGGAAGTGGCGCGTCGTACGGGGAGCTGCCTACTGAGATTGCCATGAGTTACAAACCCATTGCTCCTGCGCCTGTTGGCTCCAACCACACGCCACCAGGTACTAACACTGCACAGTTTTAATGTTGTACCAGCGATCATTGTCAAGTTCCTGTTATTGTAATAGATAGGAAGCGTTTTCCATTCTGGTCATGGGAAATAGATACTTTAATAATCCCAAGGGAAATTCAGGATGACATCTGCTCACAAAAGATTCAAATAAATACACATAACAGTGACTGACACAGACAAAAAGACATTGCATAAATTACACAACTAATATAATGACATAATTAAAACAACAGAAAAACCTAACAAAAAAGGAAGCATAGGAACCTGAACGAAGCATTAGATGTAGGATCAGAACACGTGGATGAACCGAGCTGTAAACTGACACTAAGGACCCCCACAAAGTATCCCCCAGTGCATCCTCAGTGTGTCCCAGGCACCCCTATTCTATCCCTTCTCGGCCGACCTTGATGACCCTGCGGCTTCCGCTTCGACCCCCCTCCTTTTGAGAGAGTGGTTGTGCCCCCTGATGGCACTCAGGTCCTGAGTCTCTCAGTGGAGGAGCTTGGTGACAGCAGTCTGCCACTGAAAGAGCTCGTCTGCTGGGCGAAGGTGTTGTGCAGGTGGTGGGTGGTGTTACCCAGGATCGATCTAAACTTGGACATAGTCCTCCTCTCTTGGACAGTCTGTACAGAGTCCAGTTCCTGACCCGATCACAGAACCAGCCCTTCGGATGAGCCTGTCTTGGCGATCGGTGTCCCGTTTCCTGGTACCACCACCCCAACACACAATGGCGTAGGAGGACAGCACACTGGACACAATGGACTGGTAGAACAGTCTAAGCAGATCAGAGCTGATGTTGAAGGAGGCCAGCCTCCTGAGGAAGTACATCCTACTCTGACCTTTCTTATATACACAGTCCAGGTTGTGCGACTAGTCCAGTCTGCTGTCAAGCTGCAGCCCCAGGTATTTATAAGTCCCCACTACCTCCACCTCCTTACCCCCGATGACCACTGGCTGTGGGGAGGTGGGTGCCCACCAGAAATCCAGCACCATCTCCTTGGTTTTGGAGATGTTTAGCTGAAGCTCATTTCACTGACACCACCTCACAAAGTCCGTCACCACTCTCCTCTACTCCCTCTCATCACCCTCCCTGATACATGCCACGATTGCAGTGTCGTCTCTCAGTTGCACTCATCAGCTAAAGTACCACTGGAAAGCAATGACGGTTTTGTTGATAATATAGTCCAATAAGCTTAGATGAAATTGCATCTCCACCATCATATCGTGATAATAGTTAATGTGGTTACTTTCTTTGGTATCTACATTAGTTACTTTTAGATGGGTTACTGACTATAGTGACAGTTATGAGTGAATATTTCACTGTGTATTACGTCTACATTACCAGACCTGTGTGTTACATTATTCTCCTATATTCAGGTTCTTCTGTGCCCTCTCCGTCATTGCCCTCATCGTCCAACTTCAGGCCGGCATTCAGTGACTTTGGCCCTCCCTCTATGGGATTTGTTCAGGTTTGTCTGTGGTATTAATAGTAGTCTTCAGTATTTACTTATTTTGTCTTACACTTTCATAACACCATATATAAATTTGCTTAAAATGCACGTTCTTGCCAGAACTTAACTGCAAAGTTTAAAATGTCAAATGCTACTTGGGAAGTTAGGGGGACTTTTAAGGTCTTTCCTTGTGCAGTACATCAAAAAGACAAAAACAAAGGTTCAATTGAAGTATAATTTGTATTTCAGCTATGTGATATACAGAAAGATGGAATGCAGTTTGAATTAGTCAACCTTTAAGAAAGGAAAACATCTGCAGACAAGGATGTCTTAATGGCATGCGGTAAATATCAAATCTGATGTTGCCCATAGTGGTCCTCAGTGCACTCAGGAAGCTTGTGTTTGCCCAGACACATGAAAAATTAGAGGGAACATTGGTTATGGAGAGGATTAGACTGGAAGAGCAGGAGAACTATTAAATATCACATTATTGAACTAATTTTCTAAGTTTGATCTAAAATATGATTTTCTCTTTTGTCAGACTACATTTAGCAAGTATTGACATCTTCATCATTCTTCATCTTTATTTGGCAAATCTTAATGGCTGTCTGCTTTGTTTCTCCCCCAAACATGACATGTTGATGAATATACACAGCCTGTCAAGGTGTCTCAAGGGTCTACCTACAGCGAGCTTTTGTCTGTCATTGAAGAGATGAGCCGTGAGATCAGGCCAACATATGCTGGCAGCAAGAGCGCTATGGAGAGGCTAAAGAGAGGTATATTTTACTTATTAAAAACGAATGCTTTCTGATTGTTTTCATAATACAAATGTTTTTTCTGTCTGAAAAAACTGTGGTCTGGTATGTCCCAAAAATTACTGGAATCTACATGAACTAAGGAACATTATGTACACGCTTTGTAGATTTATTTTTGATCACATTCATCAATGGTAGATGTCAAGGATTCCCCTGCATCAGTTCAAATTGAGCTTAACCAGAACAGGTAGCATTTAAATGCAAAATGTTCTGGCTTTTAGGAAGGTCTAACAACCAATTTGACCAAGTTTTGATTGTTGCTTTTGTTATGTTGGTGCTAATTGCCATTTTATATTAGACATGTAAAAGTAATATGGAATGACCATAATCAAACCACATCCTTTTGAAGCATCTAATATTGGCTGTGTTACTAACCCCAGTTTTGTGTGTAATGTGACTTTCTGCCCTTTGTTCCTGCTATAATAACGCTGTTTATATTGATGTAATTCGAGATGTTTGGGCTGGTAGAAAATGCAGCAGTTGTTGATGTAGGTTTATTCCAGTGTTCGTTTAACACCTTTGTATCATGTGTTTTTCTTTCAGGCATAATCCATGCTCGTGCACTAGTCAGGGAGTGTCTTGCAGAAACTGAGAGAAGTGCCCGTACATAACCTTTTGGAAAGATCCCTTCATCCGTCATTTTTTCCCATAGAAGCCTGTCCTCACCAAAATCACCTGTTTGATAACCATTTTTTTTATTCTACCAACTTTTTGTGCTTTCCTTGCCAGCTTTTTATAGATACAATCCTTCTTGTCTCCACCAATCCCATTTCACCACATCTATTTTTTTCTTTAAAAACTTTGTACTGTATACTAAATGCAGTTTTGTATATTTTGAAATTTATGTGGGGGGGATTTCAACACTTTTTAGGTAGCGTTGTGGGTAAAGATCATAGCAAACTGGATAGAAATGTTTTAAATATTATTTGCTAACAAGAGCAATTGACTTTGGTTTTCAAATGAAGTGGAAATCAATGTCAAATTTGTATTAAGTTTCTTATTCAGAAAAATGCTGAAACAACTTATGTTAATAATCTTCACTGTTCCCATTTTGCATTCAATTTTGCTTTATTTCATAAAACACAGATGTTTCTTACCCCCAAGAACTCTGTACATCTTAAGTTAATTTGTTAGTAAGGAAATTTTGTAAAACAAATTTTTTGCAGTTAATTATGTATATCTTAATTAAATAACCAAAAAACTTACTGGCTGTTTCATTTGGAAAGCATCATTAATAGGTGAGGGGAAGCACTTATGAAATGGTCTTCAGCTGATGGTCTTACTATTTCTAAAAGGGAAACCACCTTCTAAGATACTGCTTTTAACAATCCAGATCCATATACAGTATATACTTTTTAAATCACTGTTTACTTCAGAGATTAAGGACTTAGATAGTTTATATGTTAAGGCTTTAACTACTTTGACTCCTGCAGGCTCTATTGAACAACTTTTAACTTTTGTTATAACATCAGCCTTTGAAAATTAATTTGGTTAACTTGGATCTCATTAATCAACAGAAGTAGGGATTTGGCAAGTCTATCAGTACAAGTACCGTTTACTGTAAAGGTGGCAGGACATTGACCTCACCAGGAACACAATCTTCTGATGAAAGCTAGTGTTGAGAACAAAGACAGAATGTTCAGTAAGTGGCCTTTGCGTAATATAACACTCGTAAATGTACTGAGAGTACTGTATTGGTATATGTAATACAAAACCATGAATTAGTTTTCTTCGTCAGCATGTCAAATATTTTAATACAGAAAAGCTGGAGATACACATTTGTTACATCAGACAGGAAGAATTGACCAGCCTGCTGCTTCACATGGATAAGGAGTTAGCAAGTAAAGACAATATTGAGGGTTTAACTATTGAATACATCTTGATCAAACAAAAATGTAGTATTTAACAAATGAAATAAGTACAAAAAAAGTGACACAAAGCCATGTGTATTAAATTATGATTGTTACAGTTCACTCTTGCTTACCAGTCACACTGACCAGAAATAAGTTCATTCTAGTGCTTCCCCTGTGAACAGGCTGGAGAAGGGCTTGTGGTGCATGGCAGAGGCGTGCATGTGTGTACATGATGTACCACATTAACAAAAAAAAAAGCTGGGTGGTGACATTTTTGTCAAGGATCCACTGAAAACTGCTTGACACACTAAATTGAGGAGTAATTTTACAGCAATCCAAAAGCTCTCAATAGTTCAGAGAAAGTGATATATCATTATGTGTAAGCTACCATTTCCTAATACGATGGCACATTGGTCAGTGCTATACAATTTGCTATATAGTGACTTTACAAAAAATCTATTAAATGTGATAAATTGTACTTTGAGTAGCAGTCTGGATGTTGCTTATTACTGTGAGGAAGTTGTTAACCAAGATTATGATCTCCAATCATCTGAATGATATTGCTAGGCTTGGCAGATCTGAGTTTTTCATGAAGTTGGACTTTCGTTTAGGCCGGGTTGACTCTATCAGCATGTCCTCATTAAAAATAATGAACTTAATAGTCGGGGTTGGAGGAATAAGGCAGGAGTGAATGATGAAAGTACATATCTTGGGTGACACGGTAGTGTGTATGACCGGACAGTGTGTATGAATGTTTTGCGTGTGCCATGAAGGGCAGAGTGGCATTTGGCTTGGGTGCGTGGATAAAACAGAAAACACCAGCAGTGTCTACTGTTTGTCCTCCATGATTGAAATTCACAGGTGTCATCATCCAACCCACTGTGATTCAACCCTAAAAAGGAAAAGCACAAGCAGACATTTTCCATTGGCATTATTTTACAAAAAATGCTTGAGTTAATAGCAATTTACAAAAACTCAACTGTAGTGGCAGTGGCAGGTGGCCTGTTGAATAGGCCTTTGTAACGACTCTTGTCCTCCTTGTCTTTGGTACGGATCTTAGCTTCCATGACCTTCAGCTCCTTGGCGACAGACGGTTCCAGAGATGGGTCCAGTTCTAACACCTTAGCAAAGTCTGCCCGTGCTTCTCTCTCATTCCACACTGCAGCATGGGCTTTAGCCCGCTTATAGAAGGCCTTAACATTGTCTGTTATAGGGGCAAAGAAGAAAAAGAACTTTATGATGAGAATGGTGAGTCTCAATTTTTATGAAGTTGCATGTGAGACAATCTGTAGGGTTAACTTGACCTATATAATAATATATATAAAATTGTACTGTATTTGGTATAAAGTGACAACCAAATTATCTTTAAAATACAGCTGTTTACAGTTACACATCTTGTTGTTAGTTGAGACTAATCAAAACAAAGAAGCTACAGAGGGCAGTAACTCACTTTCATCTAGTATTCTTTTTATGACAGCGGTAAAGGGAGCAGACAAATGAAAAAGCGCTGTTCTTTTACACGTAGGTCCTTCAGGAGCTCAACAGCCCTCCGAACTCATCACTGTTTCAATTCAATTGCAATTTAAACAAGGCAGTCAGAGACTGAAACATCCTGCGACATCATCACATTTTTGTGCCTCTGGCTTCCTGAAAATGTTGCTTTTTGTTTTGTGATTGTATATCTCATCAGGTTTCCGAGATGTGTACCTTAAAAGGTATAAAAGTGAAAATTTGACCTTGACCTGGTTTTTCAAGGTTGTGATCTAATTTTAATACCCTTGTCTCCCTGAATATGATGCCTTTTGTTGGGTCTCTATATCTTGTCCGGTTCCTGAGATATGTGGAAAAAAATGTACACAAGTTAAAATTTGACCTTAACCTAGTTTTCTCAAGGCCAAGGTCATCATCTCATGTTCATCCCCTTCGCCGCCCGAGTAATCTGCTTTCTATTTTGTCTTTCTATCTACAACGGTTGTGAAGATATTTGGTGGACGGACGGACGAAAACACAAACACTGAATGTTAGAATACATCACCGCTTCCTAGGGATATAAACAGACAGCTCCCACTTTAAAATCAAGAACTCTGTAGTGACTTCAGTTTGAAATACAGGGCACATTCGTGCATCACAACTCATAACCCATCTCATCGCGGATTTTTGGTAGGCAGTCACGTGATACCGTACACGCACTTTATTGGCTGACGGCATCCGGAAGTGAATTCGGTTCCATCAGTCTCAGACTTACGTGAGACACAAAAGTGCTTTAAACAGTCTATCAGAGTATGGGAAAGGTAATGCAGATAGAAGGTGGTTTAATATCAGTATGGAGAGGGTCTTACAACGTTTAAATTACTGTAAATAACAAGATAAATAGTTTGCCGCTTGACTGCGGATTCCTTAATTGCGTGTGGTTCCTGGAACGCATTAACCGCAAAGAACGAAGGCGCACTATAGTATAAGACTTTCATGATGTGACAGCTATCTCAGAACAATAGGCTGTTATTATCATTTGCAGCAGCAGTTAAAAATATATTTCTTATAATAACCCATGATGTCATGACAACAAGGACTAGTTAAAAGAACATTTACAGCGGAATAGGAGAAAGCTCTGCCCGTCTTTTTTTCTCCTACATTAAGTTCATACAAACTTAATTTAGGAGGACAAAAGGAAAAGGATCTTCAAAAACTTTTAAAAAATCTTTGCCTCTTAAAAAACAGCTTCCCTTTAAACAACAAAACAACATAAGAGTGAAATAAATTCAGAAACTTCATTTAAAAGAATTTCTTGATGTGAGATTATCCTATTAGCATAGACTTCTTGATAATTTTTCAGGCAGCTATTATTGTAATAAAGTGAATGATAACTACTAAGTGTAAAAATTTAAAAATATCACATGCTTCACCAAAGACCAGGACTTAACTTGGATAGATATTGCACAGTAACATCAAACAATGTCTCACCCTCATACTTGAAGAGCACAGATGTGCAGTGTTCGATAACCTCGTAGTATTGGCCCTGCAGTAGCTTGCACTGGCAGTAGTTGAGGAGCAGTGGTGTGATCATGTGGTCCAATTTTATCCATGATTGATCCCCTGGATGCTCCTGAGGTGAGTCACATCGGAGAGTTAGAGAATGCGATTTTTTGAATGGACCCAAATTGTATCCCCTTTTACTCAACTATGACCTGACCTTCATCTGCAGGTTTTTGAGGCAGGCGATGCCATTGTAGTACTTCTCTGAGGCTTCTTTAATTTGACCCTGTTTGAAAAGCATGTTCCCCTCCTCATGGATCTGAGGCACAAGCTCAAGTTTTTCTTCATCTGTCATAGCCCACACATCTAGTTGGAATGACCCAGGGGGCAGCACCTGAGTGGAGAAAGGTATAAAAGATTACTGGCAGCTGTATGGTAAAACTGTTTTTAATAGCAAATAATACATCTTAAAAGTGTACAGCAACCCATCTTAGTGTGCATACACTTATACACATTTCTTTTGCTAAACCCAGAAATCATAATCAAGTGTTTCCAATATTTTCTTAAGCCTATATAAGCAAGTATTGACAATTGTCAGGTAACAAAACTTGAAAAAAGTACTTGTCAAATTTGCCAACTTGTCAAATTAATAATTTGGACGCACGCTTGCTCACTTACCTCTAACAGCTCAATGGTAAAGACAAGAGGCTGCGGACTGGCTTGAAGCGCATCTAAGTCCTTGTGCCCGAGAGAGTGGTGGGAGTGGATCTGGGCAATGCCACAACAATGTCTCTGGCCTTCTAGGGGGTCCTTACCCGCACTGATGTTTCTCAGGGACTGGGACACGAGTGGGTACAACGCTGTGTGCTGCAATTTACAGAAATTATTAATACACATAGTACAAGAATATTTGTTTAACCCATCACATTCCATATTTCTGGCCGAGTAACCTTTTTGTCACAGGTAAATTCTGAAATTTCGCCTTGTCTCATTGTGGTGACAACTCTCTCCCACACAGCTAGTTTAAACTTCTTGCCCAAGATGAGTTCCATAGGCTTGCTGTGGCCCCCCAAAGTCCGTGAGTCATCCAGGACTTTCCCATCCCGTAGACTGGTGCGGTAGTGGAACACCACCTGGTAAAAACAGAACAGGATGGAACACTTGTAAAAAAAAAATGTCCGATTAAGATTATTGTGATTTCTCACACGATACGTAACAAGTGTGGCTAATAGTTTTTTACTAGACACAAAACAGAGATCCTCAATATTTTTTTCAGGAAAAACACCATGGTCTGATTAATCACAACGATGCAAAAGTGACTGACATTATATGACGACCAATCAGAATTCATACACACGTAACATCCTTTCCCCCGATTTACCATCAGATGAGAAAGCTAGACCGAAACTGTTTCATCGAACATAAAAACAGTCCTTCCTAAATATAATATTGTACTATTTGGTAGAAAATACATGAAGCTTGCAAGCGGCGTCGGTATAAATACACTGTGCATAATGTATAAAGTCGATTCATTATCGTATCTGTCAGGCCAAAGGGTTAGCAGAGATGTGTTTTAGCTAGTGATAGCATTAGCTAACACGGTTCGACGAGTTTTGTTAACTGTGTGAGAGGACTTCAACCAAGGAATCCAAACGTTGAGCACATAAATTTACCTTAGTTCCATTGGGAAAGCTCGGTACCGCTCCTTTACCCGGACTCAGCAGCTTCTTACATATTCCCTCTTCGAGAAGCTTACGTGCGTCTTCCTCCATCCTTGGCCGAGTCTTAGTTCACGATAACATACGGTGGTTACCGGAAATAGCCGAACATAGCGCCCCCTATCGGTAGACTGTACGCCGTAGGAGCAGTTTTCAGGTGTCTTCCTTCACCTCAAGGGAGAGGGACACTCATTTCAGGACACCGATGTTCAGATCTTGGACAGGGAAGATAAATGGTTTGAGAGAGGAGTGAAAGAGGCCATCCACGTCAGAAGCCAACTCTAAACAGGTAGGGGGGGGTCTGCGACATCACCTTTCTCCCATTTACAATCGTGTCCTTTCAAAACTCCCAAAAAGATTGTTTCAGCAGATTGACCCAGGTGATGTGTCTCATGTGATGACCCTCATTACCATACAAAGGTGAAACTCACATTTCAAGGACCCCCTTTGACACCCACATCAACAATTGTTGAGGAGCCAGACTGGATGTTGGAATGTGAATAGCACTGACCACACCCCGCAAGGTTAATCAGCTGGGACATGACCAGCCACCTTCAGAACTGAAGAAGTCTCTTGGATGAGAGACGAAACGTCTTCAAGAACTTTCTTAACGTCCAGTGGATTGACTTAGACAGCTTTGGGTAGGAGAAGTTTGTGTACAAAACACAGTTTGTTGCATGGGGTAAACATCCTTTGTTGGGGGATATATTCTTTAGATTGAATTTTATTACTAGTACATATTTTTATTTTCCACGGAGTAACTACATTTTAGTTTTCTTATTTACATTCTGTTTCTCATAACAAACCCTGTTGGCACTGCTTAATTACAGTGACATTAACTGGAATATCACATCTATCATTTAATCAGGGCAAGTAAGTATTTAGACATCTCATGTTTGCTCTCTCTATGTCCTTGTTGACACATTAAAAGCAGAGACTCTTGTGTCGGGTTCAGATTGTTCATTTAGTTTTCCCAGTAATAAGTTAGTGAGGCCTAACACTATACTAGTTGTCAAAGGAAAGCATACAGTATATTAATCAATTCACTTTTTTTACTTGCTTGCTGACTTCATTAATTACTGTAATTGTATTCTTTAGTGACTTGATTGGTTGTTGGCACTGCCTTCCTGTTT
Organism: Antennarius striatus; assembly: GCF_040054535.1. Classification (NCBI taxonomy): domain Eukaryota; kingdom Metazoa; phylum Chordata; class Actinopteri; order Lophiiformes; family Antennariidae; genus Antennarius; species Antennarius striatus. The sequence continues at coordinate 9,158,336 of NC_090783.1, read as the reverse complement.
CTGACAGCTAATTTGGCAACTAGTCTTTCTGTACAGTTACTGTATTTAATTAATCTGTCTTGAACTTTAGGTCCAACAGTTCTTATGGCATCTGAACTTTTTGTAAATTGCAGTTGTTATTACTGGACTCGTGGTCCAATAGTTTTTCGGGATAATTAGCCACAGACTAAACTTGCTGTCCTGTAGCCTTACAGAAAGTCTGTTTAGCACACTGCGTACATGTAGAGTATATCTCACGCAATAGGCAGAAAATGTGGTGTTTACCCTATCAGGACTGTAATTAAATATTAATAACCACTTTGAAACACTTTTCTGGGATGTGAAAGTCTGTAAATAGAAGGGACTCTAAGCCACTCATTTCCCACATTTGAAAATCTATTTTAAATGACACAAATTCAAATATAAAAATGTTTTATTGTAATCTCACAGTCATTATTCACACAACATTAAAAGAAAACATCATGTCTTTTCTGTATACATACAACAATTTCACTTCATAAAGAGGAAACATACTCGAGGCACTGAGTGGTTTATTTAGTAGTGGTCATTACAACAACAAGAAATACAAATGTGACAATACATCTTGTTACAAGTGACAAAATATAATTCATTCTAAGATAGAAAACAAAGAAGTGTGGTGAATTTTCTGTGTTGAGTTAAATGTCATTTTTCAAAATAAGGAAGATAGAACAATTTGAAGCCCCTTCTTCCATGAACAGCACAGCTGATGTATATCACATGGTACACTGAAAGAACAGGGAATGTGATTATTCATTAAAAACAATAAAAGACATGCATTAGGACAAACTAGGAAAAACCATACAATTTTGTAAACAAGTTTTTGGAATCAAATCATCAATTTACCTCCAGGAATGAAGAGCAGAAATCCAGGTACAAAGAAAATAGCACTTGAAAGCCCTGTAAGTACAGTTTCATTAATCACACATGTTTGTCAGCTACATTAATAAATGCAACCATAAAATAGTTCAAACAGAACTATTTTATGTAAATCAAAGGAAAAACACAAACATGCTAGGCTAATGTTTTTCATTTTATTTTCCTATATGACTGAGCGCTGTAAGGTCTTTGGGCTTGGCAGAAGGCTGCTTTTCCCATTAACCCACCATTTTGTGTGTGTGTGCGTGTGTGTGGGTGTGTGTGTGTGTCACTATAACAAGAACAAGTTAAGATTACAGGTACTGGGTACTGTTCTTTCAATACAGAAACACAAAGGAAAAAAACTTTTTTTTGTAATACATTGTGTATTTTCAAATTTAATCATGTCTTGTATTTGTAAGTATCGAGTTGGACAATATTGATTTCTTTTTTTCATTAAGATTCAAGTTGTTCTGTTTGTATGTTCACCAAACATCTTTGCAACCGTTGCAGATAGAAAGATGAAACAAAAACCACATGACTCGGGCAGCAAAGGGGATGAAAATGAGATGATGACCTTGAGAAAACTAGGTCATGGTCAAATTTAAACTTTTGTACACTCAGGAACCGGATAAGATAGAAAGACGAGGGAGAAGGCCAGTGTGAGTAAGACCATAGATCAAAGCTAGTGCTTTGATCAATGACAGTAGGTCAGAGCACTAGCTCTGATCTTTGACCTATGTAAGTAGGTTGGAGTAAAATTTTGGATTAAGGTCTGTAGCAGGATGTTGCAGTCTGTGACAGCATGGGTTGTAGTTATTATTATTATTGTTGAATATTTTTCTATCAGATCAACAATTTTCTGTGTTTTCTTTTATTTACAAAACACATTTAACATGAAGCACTTGTTAATAATGCTTAAATGTCAGCTGAAAATTGAAATTTGGACAAATATGGTATCAGTTTTGAAAGTTACTAAAATAGTTCATTGTTCTTACCTGCATTTGGAGTCAGCCGTATAACAACTCCTGTGAAAATAAGAGCTACAAAAACAGTACAGTAAAGTGACAAACTAACAAAGAGCAGAAATGAAATATTTTTTTTATGAAACTGAATAACTCTGGCAGCATCCTTTTATATATTTCCTCCGGGATTATTAAAGTATGTATGTATGTATGTATGTATGTATGTATGTATGTATGTATGTATGTATGTATGTATGTATGTATCTATCTATCTATCTATCTATCTATCTATCTATCTATCTATCTATCTATCTATCTATCTATCTATCTATCTATCTATCTATCTATCTATCTAATATTATACAATCAACAAAGGGACAAAGTTCAAATGTGCCAAGAAGGTCACTGACCAAACTGACATGTGAACTTGCAAAACTATTCAAAACAGTATATTTGTCAACATAAATGATAGCATGTACAATTTCTTAGCCATTTCACAATATATGAACTATTTTTTCATTAAAATGTATGTACTTAAAATATTAATTTTACATCATTCGTATTTGGAATAACTGTCACTTTATGTAATTCATCTAAGCATTTTGATCTACAGGTCATGCAACTACTCTTAAAGCCATTATGACATAATGCATTAAAACACACAATACTCGAAGTATTTTAATGCAAAAATGTATTTTAATGCAAAAAGAAATGTATCTTGGATAGTTATCAACTTACTAACTAACTAACTATCTAAGGACTTACCAATTCCAGTGATGAGGAGAAGGAATGAAGCCAGGACAACTCTTCTATTTTTCTTCACCAGTGGATGGGACACCCACCTAACCAACAATATTTGTGCTTTCAATGGCTTGCCTATTATTGCTTTGAGTGTGATTTTAGCTTAAACATACCCGCAGCAGTGGGCAGAGAGCTGTGTAACTGAACTCAAGGTACTGAAGGACCACTGAGAGCTGCAGTAAGACAGAGTTGCGGGGTCACTGTGGAGGAAGCAGAAACAGACTTTATCTCACATTCAAACAAGGCAAAGAACTGTGAACGCAGCAATAGTCCCACCTGATTTTGAAGAAGTTATTGAAAGAAGAAACGCCGTTGCTGCCCAGAGCATCTTCATTTTCCAGATTCTAAAGAACCAACAGACAACGACAGAGTTTCAGTTTTTTGTAAACAGTTCACGTTTTTGCTGAAAAAAAGAAGAAGGCATAATTACACATTGACTGTTTGTGCAAACAGTAGGTAAAACTATGCTTACCTGATACTTCAGGTTACTGTGTTCAAGGGAGCCAGAGGCAGCAGGAGATGGATGACTCTGGGGCTTAGAAAAACTTAGAGTGCCAAATGTCATCTCCCCACCTTCATTGTCCTTCTCTCTGGACTTCCATCCCCCAGTCTCTTCATCACACACCACTCCCTCCTCATCTCCCTCTAATACAAAGGCATCGTCGATATTAAACTGTGTCGCCATTGCCTGTTAAAAAGTGGGGTTCCGTGTCTCGATGCTCACTGTTGGATCAGAGTACAATTAGAGTATCAGAGTATAATTTTAAAGTTTGTACCATGCTTTGTCTAAAATGGAATATCTTTATACTGTATATTCCAGGCCAATTGCGCTTGAGTTGCTGAGCTACAAAGTTCTGAATTACTTTTATAAATTAAAGGGTTTATGCTGGAATTTGTGCCTCCGTCAGCCTGACTTTTACTTTTACCTCAAACACGCTCATGATTATACGCACAAAAGAAACTTGGAAAAACGTAAATCAATCTCAGTGAAGTTAAAACAACTATTTTAACCGTGAATTCAGAGAATAGTTATGGACATAACCCAGCTTTATCTACAAATTCCAGCGGAGAGCTCCGTATTTAGTAGAATAAAGGCGAATGTTTTTCGCTGCTTTGCTCGTCTCTGCCATTGTTGGAGCTCTTTCCTCTGGTCGATCAGATGACCGGGATGAAAACTTACTGTTCGGTTAATCTTTGTTGTCCAGGGAGGTCGAACTCCTCTCCAAGTTGTTCAGGCGTGGGTCACATACTTGTGCTATTTATCAGAATTGTATCATAAATGGCGATATAGGCAGCCGTTATATTTCCTTCAACAAATGCGCAAAAAAACGTTCCTGTAAAGTTTTGAGGCTCGTCCGTCACCATCACCCGGCACTCGATTGCTCCGGACTGATTACGCCCAATAGTGCCAAAGCGGCCAGTCCTCGTAATCGAATACCTATGGGACGATCGACTGAACTCATATGACTACTTAGTGTTTACTATACAGTACTGTATTACACGAATATATGTATAAAGAGCACAGTAAAGGAGACTTGCTCCAATGATCAGAAAGAGGCTGAGAAGTAAAACGAATTATTTCAAGAAATAATTTATAGTCTTAGAGTCTTGTGTTTCTTTTTTTAAATTGTATTTTTTATAAACTATTTCAGTTATTTAATATATCTGCGTTTTGAAGAATTGTCACTGTCAGATTTTGTAGCTTTATTTTATATACAGTATATATATTTATGGTAAATCTGAATTGTTGAAAAAAATGATTGGCTCCTCATAATGCAGGTTATGCAGACCTGATTGTTTTCAGCATCATATTCCTGTTTCCTTTGCATGAGCATTTGATTTTATACATGACCAAATCAAATATCTTGGTCCAAGTCTGAAAAGACACACCATAGCAGCAGAGGCCATGAGAATCAAAGGCTTGTTCTGTACAGACCCATTCAAGGTGTACTTCCAGAAGCTAGTGTTCAGCACAAGAGAAGCTACGCATGAAAAACTAGACAGCACCTTGACCGCTTGACATGATCTCCACCTGAAGGCTGAAGATCTAATAGAAACGACTGAGCAGTGTGGATTTATTTATCAGAAGTTTGGATTGCAGAGGTAAAGGATAACTGCAAGCACCTGATTATCACACAGGCCATTGAAAACAGTGATTTTGGGACTGAGTGCCACAGACAAGGAGAGGAGGATACAAATTTTTGAGAGACACTTAATTGTTAATTTGTTTTTCATGAGATTTGTTTGTTTGAGGTTGGTTTCTTTCATTCATTTCATCATCATCACATTCTGTATCTGTTGCCAGCATGTGAAGTCATGTGATTTCCAGCAAGTCAGAGGACGTGTATTAAGCAACATCTCTCAACAAACAGTCAGGGACTAGTCAGTTTTGGTGGTGCTTTACAGCAGCAGTTTTGTGAAAGAAACATAACTGACTAGAACAACTGGTGACTAAATCCTGATACATTTGGAAATTGAAAAGATGTGAGTTATAAAATTTTTTCTGACTTTTTCACAGTATTTTATGCATGACTGTTTCAAGCAACTTTATCTTCAATGTGAAAAATTCTAATAATGGTGTATTTACTACAAAGTTATTAAACTAGTATATGTGGCCATATACTAGTTTAATAGATTGATATATTTTTCTCTCTCCTTTGCTGATTGCATCACATATTGATTTTTTTCCAGTCCATGATATATTTACTTTGCAAAACAACTATCAATTTACAAACCTCATTTTTTTCCTTTGCTCTGCTTTAGATGAAGTTACATCCCATATGTTGTCTTTTGCTCCAGCTGATATTTGAGGTAAACACCAGAGAAGAAATGTAGACTTAAATAACTACATGATTTTGCTTTTTTATATCACAACCTTTAGTCTTACTAATTAATGACTAATGGTTGTTTTAACTATCATTGTTAACTTAACAATGATAGTTAAGTCTTGTGTGGCAGTTTATTAAACAATATGTTTCTACTTAGCTGTCATCATGCTCACATTTCCGGGCAATACATGGTTCCAGCCTGGAGCTGCCCTGTCTGTCAATTCAAACCGGGTTCCCGGTAGAAACCATCATCTGGACATTTAATGGTGTTATTACATTTTAAAATTCACCATCACAATTGTCACTATACAGAAAAACTATATGGTTATATATGTTTGAGTCTAATCCTTTTTGAATATAGGTAAAAATATAAGCACCCAGTCGCTTGGTTCAGCTACAATCAAAAAGGATGGCTTGTACCTCTCTATATCCCCTGTAACTGCTGCCAGCGAGGGCGAGTATGTGTGTTTGGCTAAAGCAACTAATGTGGAGATGATAAGGACATTCAATATTACAGTAGACGGTAAGGAACATATTTTTTATTATACATAAATACTTTTTTTGACACAGTGGAGCAATATGTTCTTGTGCCTGCCTTCACAGCATCGATCGGCTTCACCATTAAAGTAATCCAAGGAACAACCATTTACCTCCCGTGTCATTTCTTATCAACGACTCAAGTCAAGGCCAATGCCCTCTGGTTCAAAGAGACTGGTGATGGTATGAGGTCACCGCTGAATCTTGGAGATGATTCAACAGATGTCTATAAGAGACTGGAACAACTTTATCCGATGGACCACGATCAGACCATCATACTCAGAAACACCATCAAAGAGGATGCTGGGCTTTACCATTGTGAATCAACAGAAGGGGAGAAGCTGAGCTATGTATATGTTATTGTTGAAGGTATTAGCCAGCCTTTTCTGTGCACTGCTCTATTATGCAGTTGGTGTCATTTGGAAGCATGAATTATAACAGGAAATGGCAAACCGCCAAGCTCCAAATAAGTGATTAACAGTGGAATAAACATATTGGCCACATTTGCACACTAGTTTGTAAGAAATTAAACTGACCATCTGTTTTCTTTCAGTTCCTCCTACCCCTCCTCCTTATTCCTGCGACAACTTCACCACAGCGTGGGAGCCTTGTCGGAACGAGAACAGTCGCACAGGAGAACCTCTGTTGCAGGAATCCATTGCAGACTTTTCCATGAAGCTTTATTCTTATGTCAGAGAATCACAACCCTACAGCAATTTGCTCTTCTCTCCTATCAGTATCAATGGAGTTTTGTCCCATTTGTTATTAGGTATGTACGTTTTTTAGTTAATTATTATTACTATTCATTTAAGGCAGTGAAGAGACTGAGCAAGAGAAATGAAGAAACAGCAGTAGTAGTAATAGTAGTATTAGTAGTAGTAAAAAAAATTAAAATACTTATAATAATAATGATTTTAACTACAACAATAACATAAAACAGTATCAAACAGTTGATCCAGTTTCTATCCATGGCAACTTGTAAGATGAGAGAGCATAAACACCCTCAGGAGTGAAGAAGAAGTCACGTCAATGACATTCATTAATGGAACATGAATTAATGAAGAGGAAAAGGCAATTACAAGTTTACAGGAAGCCAGAAGCTAATTGGGAAATATAATAAGGTATATTTTGAGAACTCATGCAGCAGGGATTGTTTTTTAATCTAGAGACTGGATGCATTATAAATTACTCAAAGTGAAGAAAATAATTGTAACTTTTCTAAAGGCTTGGGCCTGAGAGACAAGAAAGGAAGATACAAATTATTGAACACAAAAGAATTCCTATTTTGACAAAATAGCGCAAACAAACTAGTCACCAAAACATGCTCAGTAAAAAATGCCACAGACCTTTTCTCTTCAGACATTTAATGCATGGCTCCAGAATTATATGTCACTCTAAACTACAGAATTTCTAAATGCCACTTCTCCATTCTGTTACTTTCAGGTGCAAGAGGTGACACCCGTAGAGCAATTGAGAGGGCTCTCGCTGTGCCTCATGACTTTTACTGCATTCACTTCCACTTGAAGGAGCTGAGAGAGAAATTGGCTGGCTCCTTACAGATGGCTTCACAAATCTTCTATAACCCACGTATTACAATCTCTGGGTTAAGCTCAGAAAAGAGAATAAGTGTTAATAGCTATGGAGATTGTGAATGCATAAAAAGCAGAGCAGTATCTCTATCTCGTAATTTCTGTGTTCTCTTCCCCAGAAATGAATCTGAGTGAGTCTTTTAATAACCAGTCCATACAGTTCTATGAAGCGGCCCCCACCAGGTTGCTGGAAACCAGTGAGGGTAGCACACAGATGATCAACAGCTGGGTGGCGAATAAGACCAACAATAAAATCAAGCAAGTGTTTGACTCTGTGTCACCCAATACGCAGTTGATCCTAATCAATGCTGTTTCATTCAGTGGTCAGTACAGTACATTCTGCACAAATATGTTCACACAAGTGAGAAAATGACGTAAACTTTTAGCTGTGTGCATCTGTTCATCAGGTCAGTGGAAATTTGAGTTTGACAAGAAACCCAAGAAAGGTTTTTTCACAAAACTGAATGGTGATATGGTGAAGGTACCCATCCTCCATCACCAGAAATACTTGACAGTTTTGTCATTTATCGTTCGGCTAAAAGCACAGGTAAAGAAAAGTCAACATCCATCTTTCCCACAAACATTCACACATTCTCTAGAAGAGGTTTTCAAACAGTCAGGAAAATTGAAGTTGGGCAGGGAGTTGGAGACAAGAAGCAAAATGTAACTATAAAGTGAAAATGTGTGCTCCCTCTCATTTCTTGACTGTTAAGTTTAATAACACTGAGGGAAACTTAGAT